>NC_133653.1:120548688-120878121 GCF_009905375.1 Apium graveolens
CTGTGAAGAGGCCATGTCATCTCTTTCCCTCCCTTATATCTAAATACCAGTCTTTGAGGAAGATGTCTGTAAGCATCAATTCCTCTTACTTCTTCCAGTTCATCCAAGTAGAGATTCAAGTCTGAAAATTCCTTGATATCACAAATGTACATGAGATCTCTCTTGTTGATTGTGAGTTGGGATTTGGTTAGAGCTTTGGATTTGAGAGATACAGGCTTCACTTTCTTGTTAGCTCTAGTCTTTATCTTCTTTGTCTTGAAGATGGGTAAAGTTAGCTCAGGAATTGGTAAACTATCCTAGTCTACAGGCTCATCCTTAGAAACAATTGGTTCTCCATAAATAATTCTTTTTGGATTAACCACTTTGAATTCTTCAAATACCACTAAGGGTTTTGATGTCTGAGTTGTAGTTGTAGGCTTTTTGGGAAATTGGTCTTCCAATTCCTCATCATTAAAGTTCATTTTCCTCTTGGAATGGAGTTGGTATCTATATCTTCTTTTTTGTTGTGATTATTCTTGCATTTTCAGATCCTTAGGTTCAGTAATTACAATTGGTTGTACAGGACGTTCTGTTATGGTTTTTACAGCTTGAAGTTTGGCCAAGATAGCAGCTTGTTCTTTCTTTTGCTTTTATTTCTTAGTATCCAAAGCAGCTTGCTTCTTTTCTAGCCTGATTTTTTCTTTCTCATCCTTCTTAGCTTCCACAAACAGTGGGTGTTCAACCACCACACAAATCTCCTTACCATTTCTGTAAATTTTGGCAATTCTTCTTTTCAATACTGAATCAGTTGGATCCTTGTAGAATACAATAGACCTAGCCAGCAGCTTCTTCTCATCTGGCCTAGGTGTTTCAAACACTGTATCCATAGGATTCTTGTCTGAAAATTTAGAGTACTTCATTTTGGCCTTCATAATGAGATCTTTCTTTGGAGATTTGATGCAGGAAGTTTGACCTCTTTCCAGATAGTTCATACTTATGTCATTCATATAAATTTTCATGACTTTAGAATGATGATTGAAGACTTTGTCTGGCTTCTGAATTGGCCCAAACTTTTGTTGAATATCTGCATCTATTTTTCTCCGTTTTTCTTTTATTTCCTTCTCTAGAGCTGTAACATCAAGCATCTTAGGATTTGATTTCAACTCAAGCTTTTAAGCTGCTCTTTAGATTAGATCAATATTATCCAGCTCTGGTGGCTTTGTGAAAGCAATTGTTGGCACAATCACTTTACTGACTTGTATGTTTAGCACTTTTTACTCCCCCTCACTTCTTGACCCCTCTTGGCTGAATGAGACAATTGAGCTTGATTTCTCCCCCTTAGAAGAGGTTTCTTTCTCCCCCTTTTTGTTATCAGCAAGTTGAGTAGAAGAAGAGGTTTGTGCTGCCATTAGCCTTTAAAGCAAGTTTGTTTTTTGTGCCTGATGTAGATGTATAGCTGTTAGAGAGGCTTACATTGCTGTCATTCTTTTCTCCAAGGAATCCACCTTGGTGGCAAGATCAGTGTTCTTCCTTAATTGTCTCTTGATATGAAGCATTGTAGCTTCTGAAAGTTTTGCATCTAATCTATCAGATATATCCTTCTTCACTTGAGTGATCTCTGTTTGAATAGAAGTGATAACCTGATTGTGTTGGAAGCCTTACATTTGTTGTAGTTGGAGAGAAGCAAGATGTGCTTGCAGAAGCTTCTTGGTGCTAGCATTTTTGGATGATTGAAGAGCATACTGTTTTTGACTGATAAGTTGGATGAGTGTGGTCTTGAAATGATGTTCATCACATTTCTCGGAGAAGGCCCATGATGGCATGCCTGATCTGGAACTAGGGCCTACTTCTCCCCCTATGTTCAATGGCTCTTCTTCACTTTCTTCATCTTCACCACCAAAGAAATCTTCTGAACCACCAGTCTCATAGTCAATATCACCAGCTGTAGAGGGCAGAGCTGTGATTGCATCATTTTCTCTTTGCATAGACTGTGTGGTGTGCACCAAGTTTAGAATTCTTTATGCATTGTCATTGCCCTGTCCAGCTAAAAGTTGATATGCTAGAACAGGGTGAGTAAATGTCTCAGCATCCAAAGAGGTAGAATCTATAACAGCTTGACTTTGCTGAGATAGTCCCTCCCTGTTTGCATCCTGGACATTCATTAACTCACTTGCAATGACATCCACTCTTATTCCTCCTATACCTGTATTTCTCTCATTATCTCTCTTTTCTTGCATCAAGGTCTCACATTGGCTCCCCACCCTCACACCCTCACCTTCACCATCTAAGGTGGTACTCCTCTCACTCACTTTTGCCAGTCCTGAAGAAATGGACTGTATTAGATCACTATTTTCCTCTCCTTTTTCCTGGGAGCAACCCAGAATCTCACTCAAATCACTCCCTTTCCTCAGTCCTAAGAGTGATTGCACTGCTACTAAGTACTCTGCGCTTGTAAGAATTGATGAAATTTAAAGTTGTGCAGAGACACCCGACGGATGAGGAATATCCATCGGGTTAGCAGTTTGATTATCCGACGGATGACTGCTGTTAAGCTTATCTGTCGGGATACAATCACTACTCGACGGATGATAAATATCCATCGGGATAGAAGAAATAATTAAGTTTGGAGTGGAGACTATTGTAGACTCTGTGCAGATTGATGAGAATTTTGGCACAGATGTCTCAACAGTCTCAGAAAGAAAAGGCAAGTGAGCAACAAATCATCTAAAAGATGATGCTCACTTGTTTGGATTTTTAGCTTCTCCAAGAGAGTTAAAGATGGAGAATTTGGAAGTGATGTGTTTATCATGTCAACATCCAATGAGTATGTGGGAGAGTTTGGTGTATCAGGTGCTTCAATTATAAGAGATTTTGGCTGTGACTCCATATTTATGGGAGCCACATCAACCTGACTTTGAGAAGGTGCAGTGACTGGGTCTTTTGCACTAGTTTGCACAGTGTGTGATCTCTGTGCATCCCCAATGGTTTTTGGTTTCTTCTTTCTGGTATAAGTTTGGGGTGGGCTTGTGTCCCTTACCCTTTTGGCATGTGCTCCTGGTTGGGAGCTTGTTTCAATGGTAACATCCTTTTGGGAGGATGAAACTAGTAATGAGCTAATATCATTATTAAGCACTGCAGTTTGTTGAGAAACTGTAGTGTGGCTAGGCTGGGAAACACTCACCTCTCCAACCTTATCCTTAGGGCTTGTTTGATTTTCACCCTGTCCCTCACCTTTCTTGCCCACCTTCACACTCCCCTCTTTAGGTTTGGTGGATTTTACAACTGATTTCTTTTGAAAGAAATCAGAGGGACTTTCTTAGCTTTGGATTTAGGAACTTTTATTAGTTTGGTAGCTTGGGTAGGGAACTGTTGGGTCATTGACACAGTTACCATAGCTACACTATTCAGCAAAGAAGTTTGTGAGGTTGGAAGAGTGGAGACAAAAGAAATTACCTCACTTACCTGAGGTCCCTCCATTACTGGAAAGTAGTATAAGGGAACCTCCTTGTGATGGTTTGCTCTGTTTAAATCTGTAATGATTCTTCTTTCTTAAACCCAACAATTTAACTTGTTGGTTGGGTTCTCAATCATAATATCTTCAATAAGATGGTTAGAAAGCATCATAAAGAATCTAGCATAGTAGACACTTTTACCTCTCTTATTGATCTCTCCTAACTTAAAGCCTAACTCAAACAAAACCAAATCACTAAAATTAAAGTATTTATCAGTAACTAGCATGTAAAACATGTTAAGCATAGAAATGTTTATAGAGTCAAAGTTACTAATTTTACCAGAAAATACCTTAGTTACTACATCACACATATAACTCCATTCCTTCCTAAGACCCAACCTTCTAATTTCACTTAGCTTAGAGGTAGTGAGTGTATAGCCCATGGAATTAAGCATATTAACAATATCAGTGTCTGTGTATGGAGCAGTTACAGTATTATCAGGAATCTCGAAGCATGCTTTAACAATATCACTATTTATGCAAAACTGCTTACCTTTCAGAGTGAATGTGATGGTCTTGTCTGTCGAGTTGTACACTGCAGTTGTCCATATCTCTTCAACAACCTCACAGTAGATGGTGGGTGATTCCAACATGGCATAGTTGAGTTTGCAGTTCTTCACAAAATCCATCATTTTGTGATAATCACCAGACTGTTAAATCTCCTTGTTCACCAAAGCTGAGAAGTTATTTTTCTCATAGATATAACCGGTTTGGGACATGATTTTCACTACAGGTGCCATTGTTAGAGATTTAGAATTTGAAGAGAGAGAGTTTGCTTTTGAGAAGAAAGAAATTAGAGCAATTGAGCAATTGAATCTTGAGAATGATAAAAGAAATGAATAAAAGTGAATTTGCTTTTATACTATCTCAGAAATAAACTGACAAAAATAATAAAGTAAAATAAAGTAACCAATAAAAATTGCCCAAATAGCCGTTTAAAAATAAATAAACTGTAAAATTTCCGTCACTTATCCGTCGTGTCATGCTTACAAGATGTAAGTATACTCGATGGATAATGTTCAGGGAATTAACGGCTAGGATTGAGATAATTTGACGGATGAGGATAAGTCGAGTTATAAAATATTCCAGAAAAATAATTGATTTTATTGACAAATTGTATTTCGACGGATGATCAAACTCGATGGATAATGATCATCCGTCGGGATGTAAATTCCGACTTAGCCAAAATTTCATCCAAAATAGAAAAATCAATTAAATTTCTGGCTGCATTATAACTTGCAGAAATATCTGAAATAATTCAAGAGTAATTAAGTATACCTAATTCACTTACCAACCTTGAAAAGGTGGATTCATCAAGTGGTTAGGTAAATATATCTGCAAGCTGCTTTACAAGTGAACAAACAAACTACAGAGAAATTCTACAGAATACAGCTTACAAATGTTTCTCTGCCAAAAATGTGTTCGCTTGGTTAGTTTGTTCTACTAGCTACACTTGGTTTATATATCACCAAGTTTACATGATAATAAGACAGGATAATAAAACAAAACCTATCAAGTCTAATTTCATGTTGCTTCACTACTCTATTCCAGCATATTTGAAAATCTTCATAACTTGCATGGAAATGGTAATGCTTCTTCGTTCTCATTTTCCTGCTAAACAGGCTGCCACATTCCTTTTGCAAACACTCGACGCATGTGACTATGTTATCACTGTCAACAGATATTTGAATTGATCATTCGTCGGGTATATGCTTGTTATCCGTCGGGTAGCCTTGTTGATCATCCGTCGGGTAGCTTTGTTGATCATCCGTCGGGTAGCAATTTATCACTTGACTCCATTTCATTTGTGCAGAATTATAAGACATCTTATATTTATATTTAATCAACCTATTCTGCACATCTACTAGTAGTCTAGATGATTCATAAGCTACTACAGAATCCTATACAAAGTTGCTTGCAGAAATGTGCTACATGACTTATTGTTACATAAGCTACTCACCCGGTGGATATCAATTAGTCATCCTTCGGGACTATATTGAATCATCCGTCGGGACTATAATTGATCATCCGTCGGGTGCTACAAAATTCACTAAGTTAAGTCTACTAAGGTATTTTGTTTAGCTTATCATCAAGTACACAACATATTCCTAACACTCTATCGGAAGTGGAGGTAGAAGCATCGACTCAAAGAATTCTAATGGATCAAACATCTCTACTGGATCAGGAATCAGCTCTGGCACTGGTGGTGCTGGCTCTTGGGGCAATGGTGGAGGTGGTGGAAGAGGTGGAATACATGCTCAGATATTGGTGGAATAACTGGTGCGACTGGTCCTGTGACTGTCGTCTCGGATGAACCTGAATAACCTGATGACGCCATCTGATAATGTAACAAAGAAAGAAGAAAGGTCACTTAATAATCCTAGAACTTATACTTTCCTATTCTAAACTTATCTAAATCCTAACATTACTCTTCATATTTGACTATTCATATCCTATGTGATCTTCCTATCTTATCTTAATCCTAATGTTCTTATTTTCAGGGACCTAACCTACAGCTCTGATACCAAACTTGTAACGCCCTCCAGACCCGGGGTATAACTCTGGGGGTTACTAGCTAATCTCCAAACCTGAATAACAATTATGAATGAAATATATTTAAACCCCTTTAACACTAACCAGAATCTTTTCAGGTTGAAGTATGAAAACAAGAACCACTAACTACTTTATTACCAACAAAACTCAAAATCTGACAAACTCTCTTTATTACAAACCATCGTCTAACCAGTTTTAAACTAAGTTCATCTTTATTCAAACACACACACTAACTATCTACACTCCACCTATTCGGGCAACTCAAAGCTTTCTTCCTGGATTGGAATCAACACCTTGGGTATGAGAGGGTCTCGTGGCTTGACTCGCTTCTTTACTACTCGAGTCCTAATAGGTTTCATATTCCTTCTTAACTGAAAACAATAAGGTGAATAACAAAAAAAAGGGGTGAGCTAACAATTGCTCAACAAGTCCGCAAAATATAAACAATGTTAAAGAAATTTAAATGAATCGGTAATCTGGTTACATCTGCAAAGATATAACCGTGCGAGAAAAGAACGAAGGCCATTACTGGCGAATACAAATGAACTAAACTGGACACGAGTTCGCACCTATACCCTGTTGATCAGTCAGGATACAGTGCAGATCTATATCTCACTATATAGATCTAGTCGGGTACCCAGGCTCTACGGCCCATATAAAGGATCCGGTTATGTTCCGGTCCTTAGGATCAAGTATAAACTTAATCCTAAACATCATTATCCAGTGCATGAAAGAGCAACCAGAACAATCGGTATGCTTTGTGTTAGGTCACACACACACTATAGAGGGGGTGAATACAGTGTATAGTACACTCAAATCGAACTTTAAGAACTTAAGTAACAGAAAACAAACTTTATTGAAACAATAAACTCAGTTACAGTATGGAACTGTTACCTCTCAGTGATGAACAAATATCACGAGAGCTGCTAGGGTTACAATGAATAATCTTCTCTAATGATGATAACACTTATAGTGTAAACCCTATATCTGTGTTTATATACTACACAGTTACAAGATAATCGCTAATTGATATGGAATATAATTCTGCTTCCTAAAATATATCAATCAGATATCTTTTCTTCCAAGTATTCCATTCTTTACGAAATTCCTTCTTCATGCATATCTCTTCTTATGTTTATCTTGATCTTCTTTCCTTTAATCAGCTACTGTCCTTATCTGATTGTCCTTCAGCACTTAAGTTCTGATATCTATCTTCTGATGATTATCTCCTGATAACATATGTACTGATATCCTTAAGTCCTGACTTCCAGTATAAGTACTGATCAACAGTTAAGTACTGATTTATCCTGTTCAAGTAAGATCTGAAAGCTAAACATAAAACATATTAGCCATGACATTATCAAATATATCTAACAATCTCCCCCAACTTGTAAATTAACATAATATACAAGTTTAACAGATATTTGATGATGTCAAAAACATTAAGTACAAATGCAAGAGAATTAGACTAGATAACTATAACTTACAGTCCTTAAAGCTTTTACCAATTTCAACTTCTGATAACAACTTCAGTCTGTATAAATATCAGTATTTAAGCAGTTGTAGATCTTCGACTTGGCTTCATCATTTTCTGATCTCTCTGATGTCAAGAGTTGTTCTGAGATAGTTCTTCAACAAACATTTCTCAGCATATCTTAGTTCATTAATCATTCTCCTTTTTACATCTTTAAGCTCTGCAGTATCTTCACCAGTTTGAAAGATTGTAGCTCTGAGATCATTGATCTTTGCGTTTCTCAACTCCTGATCTAGTCTTATGACATAAGCTTTGTCAGACTCCAGATTGAATTCAAGTCCCTTAATACCAAGATATGTTCTGATCTGTGCAGTATTAGGCTTCATATCAACAATATCACCATTGTGATCTCTGTACTTTGGAATATATATGCTGTCAGACTTAACAGAATAAAGCCTTTTCAGTCTCTGAATCTGTACTTTTAAGTAGTTTGCAACAGTCTCTGTTATTCTGTCATCCACTTGAAGTAAGAAAAGTACATGCTCCAATTCTTCAAAATACTTCAATGGAATGGCATTTTGTCTTATATGATAAACCCTACCATCTGTCATGAAATACAACATGATGTATTCTTTCAAGTAGGTATGGTAAACCATCTGTACAGATTCCAGTTGATTCAATCTCTCAGGAGTTGCTCCAATACCTGGTTCACTCAAGGAAGTTGGATCATTGGTAGTGTTGTGTACTCTTCTTTCATCAGCACTTCCCAATCCAGTTTTATCTCTAGCTTCCTTTCCAGTAACTACTCTTGCTTCAAAACCACTTGCAGTAGTCTTCAAAGATTGAGTCTGTTTTGCTTTAGTGAATCCTGGTTAGAGTATCTTTGATCTATTTTCTGATATCAAGTTAACTTGAGCTCTGTCAGAGGTTACTTGCTTCTTCTGAATATCAGAACTTACAATTTCTTGACTCTGAACAACTTGAGCCATGTCAGAGGTTGTTTTAAGAACTTTTCTTGAAGTCAGAGCAAGATCATCCTTTTCATCAGTAATTTCTTCTTCCTCAGGAGGTACATAAACCTTGATAGGTTCACCAACCTTTTCTTTACCCTTGGATCTTGGATCTATCTGTGGTTGTGATCTAGCCAACGTTACTTCAGTATGTGTCCTTTCTTTGATCACAATGCCTTTGAGTTTTGGAAGTGAATTTTTACCAGAAGCTTCAGATTTAAATGTGACTTTCTCTGATTTAAGTCTAGCTTCTTCTTCCTTTAAACTTTCCAAGTCCATTCCTGGATTTTCTTGAAGAAATAACTGTCTTGACATTTCCTCATCAAGATCTAGAAGTTCATCAGAACTTATCCTTTTACCAGCAGCAGAACTTATTCTTTTCCCAGTATCAGAACTTGTCCTGTGACTAGCTTGTCTTGATGTAAACCTTCTACCTTGACTATGACCGCTACCCATTCCAGAGTATCCTTGATCATCATTTCCATCATCCTTTCCTTGCAGTGTCTTGTTAGTGTTGCATTTGGACTTAATTACCTTCTCCCCCTTTTTGGCATCAGCAGGTAGTAAAAGAGAGATAAGTAATTCCACTGTGAATTGGATTTCAGTAAGTTGCGATTGCTGAGAAGCTTGATTTGTCAGAATGTCATCAATCTGAGCTTGTTGTTTCTCTTGAGTTTTCTCAATATAAGCAATCCTGTCAATGGTAGGTTGAAAGAACTTTTTCTTATCAATTTTCCAAACTTGTTCTTGTTTGATAAAGTTCTCCTGAATCTTGTGTAGCTCTGCATGAGTAGTTGAATGAAGACCTTGTAGATGTTTAATACTCAATGCAGTGACTCTAAGCTGGGTTTTTAAATCATCAGAATTTAACATTTCATCAGCTTTAGTCAAGTGCTCAGCAAGATGTATTGCAGTTGGAACACATGAAACTGAGTTCCATTCCTTAGTCCACTCCTGACCTGCAGGAATTTCACTCCAAGGTACTGGTGCAGCCCCGGTAACAAACTTCTGTACCAGTTCAGACTTAGGAAGAGTTTGTTGAGGAGTATGTCCTGAAGGACCTGCTTCATCAGCATCTACAATTGGAGCAGCATCACCAGTATCTCCAGCATTTGCAGCATCAGAACTTAAAGAATCAGTATCTTCTGATAAGACAACAGTGTGAGTAGCAATGGAGGCTTCAGCATCCTCTAATTGCCGATCTGATACTAAGTTTTGATCAACAGCCATATCCTGATGCTCACCTAAAGTCTGATCATCAGCATCTTGATGCAGAGAAGGTGTTGTTGATAACTCTGGAGTTTGAATAGCATCAGTAACAGGTGTTGTGGAAGGATTATTTGCTGTTGGAGCTTCTAAGAGAAATACTTCAGACACAACCAAGTGTTGAACATCAATATCAGCACTTGTGCCTGGATCAACAAGAGACACAGATGGTGAGTTAGCCTTGTCAGATACAGCTTCCTGAGATGGAGTTGATGGAGAAGAAGTGACTGGAGCAAATTCCTTGTCTTGTGAGATCAGAGATTCCTGATCCCCTTCCTTAGCTGCTTCCTCTTCATCATCTGATACTGGCCTTTGTGCCCTCTGTTTCTTGTACTTCCTTGTTGATTTGGATTCCTTGGGAGTTTCAGGAACTGTCATTCGTCTAAGCCTCTTGAGAAGCCTAGAACCCCCAATTTCAGAATCCTTCTGAGAAATCTCTTTCTCAGCTTCAGAAACAACAGGTTCTCTAGAAGAAACCTGTTCCTCAGAATCAGATTCATCTCTCAATACAATCCTCCTTCTCTTTTGAGATGTTTGAGGAACATTCTTTGTCCTCTTTGGCTTGGAAGATGAAGGCTTCACAGTAGGTGCTGAAGATGAAGTTCGAGCAGGCTATGAAGTGGAGAGATAGGATTTGAGATATGTTCTGAGGGTAGGTTGAGTATAATGAGAGGTAGGTACTGAGGTTGATGGATTTTGGGTGTTTGGAGTTGGTTGGACATCAGAGTAAACAGATCTATAAGTATCAGGATCAGCATTTACCAGGATCTGTTTTACAGACTTAGGAATCTGTAATGGTCTAACCACTTTTTTCTTAATATCAGCATTTACCAGGTCATTAAAGTATCGTTTTGCAACCTTAAAAGGTGGGGTTTGAGTGCTGACTAAATGAGGTTCATCAGTACAATAAGTGTAAATAAGTTGACAGAATCTAGCAAAATAAACAACATCTCGATCCTCTATCATCCTATCCCCAATAAAACCAATTAAAGCAGTTGCAAAATCAAAATGAGTTTGATTGATAATTGCATACCCGATGTGCTGACTCATAATTGGAATAGCATCAAAATTCGAACATTTGTTCCCAAAAGCTTTGGTGATACAATCAAAGAAGAAACTCCATTCTCTTCTGATATTAGCCCGTTTCAATTGTCCAAGTTTCGTCAGACTCTTTTCATATCCCAATTCAGCCATCAACTCCCGAAGGTCTGAGTCCTCTGGAATTGAGAAAGTACAATCTTCTGGAAGATGTAAAGCCCTGCGGACTGTACCAGGAGTGACTACAAAGGATGAATCACCCACTTAAAAGATAATACTGGGAGTTCCATGTTGACCACCATCATCAAAAAGTCCAGTCCTCCAAAACCTCAGAACTTGTTGGCTTGAAAAGAATTCAGGTTGTGTTAATGCATACCCAACCTCACTATGTGCAAGAAGATCTTGCACAAAGTGCAATTCAGATGGAGCTTCAGCGTGATCAAGAACTGCAGCATAGTTGTTGGGGACAAACTTAGCACCATCAATGATTAAATCCTTTGGTGCCATGTGAAAAAAAATGAGATTCAAGTATGCCTGTTAGGTGTTTGAGATAATGTCTGTATGAAAAACCAACGTGAGAAATAAAGAGAAAGAGAGTAAAAGTAAGGAGAGAGATAAAATATGAAGAAAATGAAAGATTAAAGAAATCTTCTCTCTGTTGTAATTATACTCTGAACAAAAATGTTACCGTTGGACACCTGTCAGACATGCAGTAATAACAGACAGTTACTGGGCTCGAGAAAACAGGAATCATTACTTACCCATTTGCCTAGTTTCAAGGAAAAACTGTTCCATTTATCAAGAGAAACAGTTTTAATTCAAAATTTAAACCGTTAGCACTGATTGAATTATTTTTCACTGCATCATTAATATTCTGAAAATACATCACATGAAAATGACCAAGATAAATTAGATAAGTAAGTGCTGAAAATGAATCAGAACTTAATATAAAACAAAATTTATATGGTCATCAAAATATCAATCAGGATTTATCAATACAAGATAAAATAACTCAGAGATAAAATCTTGAAGTAAAAATAACTTTCATTAATATATCAAGACAATACATTTATGAAATGGAAATTACATCAATACTTATACAAGATTTTCCCTAAGCTTCTAAACCTAACATCAACAGCCTTAGTCCTAGCTAAGAAGCCTGACAAAGCTGATGATGAAGAAAAACAGGAAGAAGACGAGATTAAGTCATCTTCTTCTTCCTACTCTCGACAAACAGAATGGCGAGTCTGATGATTCGCTCTTGCTGGTGGAGAGCTTCCAGCCTTTCCTCCTCCAATCGCTCCAGATGGCGATGGTAGTCCATATAGAAGAACAGAAGGTGTGTCAGTACCTCCTGTGGGACAGAGTCCCATATCTCCTCAGGAATGGCTGTGACATGTCATTCCTGCTACCACTCGGCACAGCTTAGCTCCATATTGAAGTTTTGGTAGTTCAAAAACATGTTGTATCTGACCATTGTGTTTTTGAAAGAAGAAGTATGAAGATAAGTGTGTGAGAAGAATTTGATGGAAAGACTGATGTGAAGTGGCTGCTTATATAGGCAAGAGAATGCCAGGAGACGCAAAGAAATTGAATGCTGACAGATAGAATTAATTCTACCTCGTCTCCCTAGACTTTGAAAAAGAATAACATTCATTGGAAAGAGGAATCATGGTTTAAAACGCACAAGAAACAAGAAACAATGGACTGTTCAAGGACTAATACCATTAATCCTAATCATAGTGACTATTAATCTTCCACTTCAACATATTCTAGTTCGAACTGAGACTATTATCAAATTTTATTCACAGATAAGCCAAGTAAAGGATTAGACTGAGAAATCAGAACTTAGACCTATACCAGAACTTAACAGTCATCAGAACATAATTTCTTAACTCGAAAAAGAAATGCCCATCTTAGTAAATCCTCATACAAGTTCTGAGTTATAGACGTCAGAACTTAATCATCAGAACGTGTAACTAGAACTTGTCCTCAGAATTTGTGCAATAATGACACAATGACTGTTTATCTAAAATAACATAGACCACCACAGAAATTTTCATCATTCAGATGGAGTGATTAGTGTGTGCATTAAGCTAAATAACAGACAAAGAGTAAAGTCTGATTCACTTCAGTACATCTTAGAAATAAGGCATAACTAAAATTTTGCTAAAGAGCTGTCATTGTCCTGAAACCTACTGATGAATGAGTTCATGCTTGAGTCCACCTCAACTGTTTTGTGCTAATTTTATGCATCTTTTGAAATTCTATTTTACAGTGGCTTCTCAGTGTAAGTGAGTCACGACTGTTTATCAGAATTTATGCTATTATCAGAGTATTTCTCCAGTAATCATAGAGTGTGAAAAGTCACCAAAAAAATATTTTGCTTTTCTAATGCATATCTACTTAATACCAGCAATGCACTTGGGTCGTCCCTTCCACATTTTTACTCTAGATCTTAAAGGAGTACATGATTTTATTCTTTGATCTTTTTGCTTTTTCTTTTGATAAGTGAGGTTTATCAGCACTTAGTATATTCAGCAGTTTTACTAGTATCAGAACTTAACAGATGAGTAGCATTATTCTAATTTGTGACTTAGTAATAAGATATACAAAGTAAACTTAACTAAGCTCAATTATCAGAATTTGCTAGTGTCATAGGGTTTCCACTGAAATAATTACTTCTTACATGGAATCATTTGTTTATTGAAGACTACTAGGTCAGTATCTAGCACAGTTATCCTCATAGGATTGAATAGTTACTTGAACAGACATATCACTTATCAGAGTTTAGAAACATATATCAGACAACAGTCAGAACTTAAAGACATTTATCAGTTAAGCACAGAATACACAATGAGATTAATTATGTAAATACTGAGCATAAAGTCTGATAACACAGAACAAGACTAAGCAGATTTAGAGAAAGAACCTGAAACCATTCCAAGTTCATTTACCAATCTTGTAAAAGTAGCTTCACACAGTGGTTTTGTGAAGATATCTGCTAGTTGTTGATCTGTGGGAACAAAATGCAATTCCACTGTACCTTCATCCACATGTTCCCTGATGAAGTGGTACCTGATGCTGATGTGTTTTGTCATTGAGTGTTGAACTGGATTACCTGTCATAGCAATAGCACTTTGATTATCACAGTAAATAGGGATTTTGAAATATGTTAACCCATAATCCAGTAACTGATTCTTCATCCAAAGAATCTGTGCACAACAGCTTCCTGCAGCAATATACTCTGCTTCTGCAGTTGAGTAGAGAGCCAATCATACCTCTGTAGTCAGTAATATCTACTGATTTACCGGTATCCTTATCCAGTTTTGTCGCAGTGGCCATTGGAGTGGATGCACTGGAACAATCTTGCATTCTAAATTTCTTCAACAAGTTTCTGGTGTACTTGGTTTGACAAATAAAAGTGCCTTCCTCATTCTGCTTGACTTGAAGGCCCAGAAAATAGCTAAGTTCCCCCATCATACTCATCTGATATCTTGACTGCATTAGTTTGGCAAACTTTTTGCAAAGTTTGTCATTTGTAGATCCAAAAATGATATCATCAACATAAATCTGGACCAGAAGTAAGTCCTTTCCATGGTTGAGGTAGAACAGTGTTTTATCTATTGTCCCTTTGTTAAATCTACTTTCCAGAAGAAACTGAGCTAAAGTCTCATACCATGCTCTAGGAGCTAGCTTAAGTCCATAAAGTGCTTTATCAAGCCTGTAGACATAATCTGGATGTTTGGTATCTACAAAACCTGGAGGTTGTTCAACATATACCTCATCCTCTAATTCTCCATTGAGAAAAGCACTTTTCACATCCATTTGAAAGACAGTAAACTTTTTGTGAGCAGCATAAGCCAAGAATATCCTTATGGCTTCTAACCTAGCAACTGGTGCAAATGTTTCATCATAATCAATTCCCTCCTGTTGAGAATATCCTTTTGCAACCAACCTTGCCTTATTCCTTGTAATTATGCCATCATTGTCAGTTTTGTTTCTAAATACCCACTTTGTACCAACAACAGATCTATTCTTTGGTCTTGGCACTAGGGTCCAGACTTTGTTTCTTTCAAATTCATTCAACTCTTCCTGCATTGCTTGCACCCAATCAGCATCTTGAAGAGCTTCTTCCACTTTCTTTGGCTCAGTCTGAGAGAGAAAAGAATTGTAAAGACATTCATTTGAAGTACCTGTTCTAGTTCTGACACCTGCATCAGGATTTCCAATTATCAAATCAGGTGTATGTGATTTTGTCCACTTCCTTGCAGATGGAAGGTTTTCTCTAGAACTGGATGCTCCCCCATGATCCATGCTATTTTCATTTTCATTTTCTGATGCTCCCCCTGAAACTATGCTCTCTGAGTTGGATTCTTCAGTATTTAGATTTTCAGCACTATCAGAACTTGGCTTATCAGAACTTGACGAATCAGAACTTGAAGAGCCAGATGCATGTTCTGATGTTTCTTGAGATGTGGTAGGATCTTGAGTATGCCCCCCCTGCATAGGTGCATCTTCCTTTGACGTAGTCTCCACAGTTTCAATAACATCAGAGTTTAATCCATCAGAGTTTACAGTATCAGGACTTAGACTGTCAGGATTTTCTGTATCAGAATTTGAGTCTTCATTTTCAACTTTCAGCTGATCATGGTAAATGAAATCTTCAAGACCAGTAATCTTTTTGTCATCAAAAGAGACATTGATAGATTCCATGACCACTTTTGTTCTCAAATTATAGACTCTGAAGGCTTTTGTGGAAAGTGGATATCCAACAAAGAATCCTTCATCAGCTTTTAGATCAAACTTTGATAGCTGTTCAGGATGAGTCTTGAGAACAAAACATTTGCATCCAAATACATGAAAATATTTCAGATTTGGCTTCTTTTTCTTCACCATCTCATATGGTGTTTTTCCATGCTTCTTAATGAGTGTTGCATTTTGAGTAAAACAAGCAGTCTGCACAGCTTCAGCCCAGAAATAGGTTGGAAGCTTTACTTCTTCAA
The DNA here is from genome assembly GCF_009905375.1 of Apium graveolens. NCBI lineage: Eukaryota > Viridiplantae > Streptophyta > Magnoliopsida > Apiales > Apiaceae > Apium > Apium graveolens. The sequence continues at coordinate 120,564,526 of NC_133653.1, forward strand.
GCATTATACGTGCAGCTTCAATGAGAGTTCTATTCTTCCTTTCAACAACTCCATTTTGCTGTGAAGTTCCAGGAGCAGAAAATTCCTGCTTTATTCCATGGTTTTTGCAGAACTCTTCCATTATCAAATTCTTGAACTCAGTGTCATTATCACTCCTTAAAACTTTCACAGAATCTTTGACCATTTTATCCAGATGTTTGATATGATCAATCAAGGTTGATGCAGTTTCACTTTTTGTATGCAAGAAATACACCCATGTGTATCTGGTGAACTCATCCACTATGACCAACGCATACTTCTTCTTTGCAATAGACATGACATTTACTGGACCAAATAGATCAACATGTAGTAGATGATAAGGCTCAAGAATTGATGATTCAGTCTTGCTCTTGAATGAAGATTTTCTTTGTTTGGCTTTCTGACATGAATCACAAAGACCATCAGGAGCAAATACTGTGTTTGGCAATCCTCTCACAAGATCTTTCTTGACCAGTTCATTTATATTGTTGAAATTTAAATGAGAGAGTTTCTTATGCCAATTCCAGCTTTCTTCAATTGATGTTCTACTCATCAGACAGATTGCAGAACCATCAGTACTTGTTGAAAGCTTAGCTTCATAAATGTTACCACGCCTGTATCCTTTCAGAACAACTTTGCCTTTAGATTTACTTACAATTTCACAGTGTTCTTCAAAGAAATCAACATGATAACCTCTGTCACAGATTTGACTTATACTCAGTAGGTTGTGTTTAAGTCCTGAGACTAGAGCTACTTGTTTAATTATGACACTTCCAAGATTGATATTGCCATATCCCAATGTTTTTCCAATATTGCCATCTCCATAAGAAACACTTGGGCCAGCTTTCTCCACAAAATCTGATAGCAGGGCCTTATTTCCAGTCATATGTCCTGAACATCCACTGTCCAGAACTAGAATATTTTTCCTGTTGCCCTGCAATCACAAAGACCACTAATTATTAATTTTAAGGACCCAGACTTGCTTGGATCCTTTGGCCTTATTAAGTTTGTTAACATTTGCAGCGGATTTAGCATCAGAGTTTATGTTAACATTTTTCTTATCAGAACTTACACTATCAGACTTTGAATCAGAATTTACACTAGAAGGAATAATGGAAACTTTCTTCAAAGAAGGTTTTATTTGATAATAATCATAGTACAAACTATGATATTCCTTACAAGTATAAATGGAATGCCATAAACTACCACAATGAAAACAAGGATTTTGTGGTTTGTATCTAACAGACTGACTCTTAACTCCTGATTTTGAAGGTAAGGAGTTAATATTCTTATTCTTCCTGCAAAAAGAAGCCAGATGGTTAGAACTTCCACAGTTATGACATATTTTCCTAGGAGCATCAGGAACAGGTTTATAATCATTACTTTTATTCACACCTTCCTTTCCATTCCTATTTTTCCTAGGTGATTTTACCTTGTTTGCATTCTTGACATCTTTCAGCTTATGCTTAAGCTGCTTCTTTGTCATTAAGCCTATGTTCACTTCAGCTGTCTTTCCTATTTTAGTTTGTCAGAAGTTGATTCCTTTGTAACTTCTGATTTTTTATTTTCAGACTTTACAGTTACAAACTTAACAGGTTTTAACTTTGGCTTTTGCTTATCAACAGACTTAATTTCTTCAGTTCCTTTATCTTTCTTATCTTCTCCATAACCTAAGCCCTCTTTCCAGTTTCCACTACTTAGCAAATTTTGAGTTGTTTTGCCAGAGTTAGTCCAAGTCCTGATAATCTCTCTTTCCTTTTCTAACTCAGTTTTTAGAGATTCATTTAATTTTTGCACTTCATTCCTAACATAAAAAGCATCATCTCTATCCTTCTGAGTTTGATGGAACATGACTAACTCTTTTTCTAAGAAATCATTTCTTTTCTTAAATGCAAGATTTTTAGAAGTTAATCTTTCACATGTTAAAGTTTGATCTCTATAACTAACAAACATGGTTTTAAGATATCTTCTCAACTCATTAATATCATCAGTATGAAAAGCATAAGTAGTCTGAGGTACCTTTGTTTTAGCAGCTTCAGAACTGCTCTCAGCACTTTCTTTATCAGCATTTGCCATCAATGCATAGTTTTCCTCACTTTCAGAGTCTGAGGTGTATGTCCAGCTTTTCTGCTTTGTGACAAGAGCCTTGCCTTTGTCACCCTTTACCTTCTTGCAGTCAGGAGATATGTGGCCTTTCTCACCACAGTTATAGCATTTAACATTGGTGTAATCTCCTCTGTCAGACTTTCCTCCTCTGCCTTCAGATCTTCTGAAATTCTTCTTCTCAGAACTTATGCCTTTCCTGGAAAACTTCTTTCCCTTCCTGAACTTCCTGTATGCAATCTTTGTGATTCCTTTCACCATAAGAGCACACAGCTTCATCATCTCCTCATCAGCATCAGTCTCAGGCAAGCTTTCAGAATCTGAGTCATCATCACTCTCAGAACTTGATGACTCAGTATCAGACTTTATGAAAAGAGCTTTACCCTTATCTTTCTTTGAGGAAGCTGCTTTGGGGAATTCTTTTTCAGCCTTAAGAGCAACTGTCCTTGACTTTCCTCCTTTCCTCTTGCTTCTTTGTTCCATCTCCAGCTCATGAGTCTTGAGCATTCCATAGATTTCGTCAAGAGTTGTTTCATCAAGATTGTAGTTGTCTCTTATTGTCGTTGCCTTCAAATCCCAGCATTCAGGAAGAGCTAACAGGAACTTAAGGTTTGAATCTTCAAGATAATACTCTTTATCAACCAATGACAAATCATTCAAAAGTTTGACAAATCTATCATATAAATCATTCAATGACTCATTAGTCTTTGAGTCAAAGTGTTCATACTATTGAGTGAGTATTGTCTTCCTGTTCTTCTTAATTGTGTCAGTTCCCTGACACCTTGTTTCCAGAGCATCCCATATCTTCTTAGCAGTCTTGCAGTTGATTACCCTGTTTGACATTACATTATCAATGGCACTATGCAGTAAGTGTCGTACCTTAGCATCCTTAGCAATTGATGCTATGTCTTCAGCAGTATAATCACTCTTCTCTTTTGGTACGGTCTTTGCTGCTTCACCTGCAACTGCAACAGCGAGCTTGGTTGGTTTGTGAGGGCCTTCCTTGATTCTATCAAGGTATTCTGGATCTGTTGCTTCCAGGAACATGGTCATCCTTACCTTCCATATGGGATATTCAGATGGTCTCAGTATGGGAACTCTGATGGTCTCATACCGACTCTGAATTTGTGTCTTTGGTGATTCCTCAGTTTTGGTAGGCTTAGTTGGAGTTTCTGTGTCCGACATGATTGTGTTTGGATCTTTAACTGTATGTATGTTAACAGATAGGCTCTGATACCAATTGTTAGGTCACACACACACTGTAGAGGGGGTGAATACAGTGTATAGTACACTCAAATCGAACTTTAAGAACTTAAGTAACAGAAAACAAACTTTATTGAAACAATAAACTCAGTTACAGTATGGAACTGTTACCTCTCAGTGATGAACAAATATCACGAGAGCTGCTAGGGTTACAATGAATAATCTTCTCTAATGATGATAACACTTATAGTGTAAACCCTATGTCTGTGTTTATATACCACACAGTTACAAGATAATCGCTAATTGATATGGAATATAATTCTGCTTCCTAAAATATATCAATTAGATATCTTTTCTTCCAAGTATTCCATTCTTTACGGAATTCCTTCTTCATGCATATCTCTTCTTATGTTTATCTTGATCTTCTTTCCTTTAATCAGCTAATGTCCTTATCTGATTGTCCTTCAGCACTTAAGTTCTGATATCTATCTTCTGATGATTATCTCCTGATAACATACGTACTGATATCCTTAAGTCCTGACTTCCAGTATAAGTATTGATCAACAGTTAAGTACTGATTTATCCTGTTCAAGTAAGATCTGAAAGCTAAACATAAAACATATTAGCCATGACATTATCAAATATATCTAACACTTTGATATATTCTAATTACCAGAATATACCAATGTGTATGTGTAACAATTGGAATATTAATATGAGATTCAAAGGAAAAGGAGAAATCAAGAATTGAAATAAGATATGAATAAGAGAATAACAGTTGTGTATCAGTGTTTATGAATAAGAATCAAAAGAGTGCAAACGTGATAAGAATCTGAAGAAACGTCACTATTCTGAAATCCAGAATAGGGGAAAAACTTGCCTTCCACGCGATTTACTCCAAATATTTCACCTTCGTCTATCACCGACTCAATCCGCCTTGTTGGCCTGGCTTCTATCAAAGAAATAGACTGATTTAGTCATCTCGTATCTCAATCGCGTCTCAAACCGACTTCACGTAGCTCCTAGTGTCTACCCACACGCGTATCATCGACTCGTATATTATTTATTACAAACAAGACTCAATTAACCATATAATACACATAAGCACATAAGCCACATAATCATTTTTAGGTTTAAAATAATTTTTAGAATCAAAATCGACTCGTTGTTCACTTAACTGATCATTATATGGCTCGTTTCCTATTTTTCAGGATTTATCCGACTTGTCTCTACATGTGATTCGGCTCAAAATCAAAAAAATATCAAAAGTCAACTAGTTTCTAAAAGAAATTAGGATTTAATATTATTTTAATAAAAATAAATTATTTTTCCGAGTTAAAGGGCTTTCGTATCGCTCGAATCGGACAAAAGGTACAATTAATACGAATTAAATACATATAAATCAATTTATTATTCAATATAAATAATTATTATTAATTATTAAACCCTAAAAAATATTTTTAAATAATTATTTGGGAAAAATCAGAATTAAAAATGATTTTTCTATAATTTTTGGAATTAAAATGAATTTATTATGATTTATTGAAAATTATTTGATTAATTATCAAAATAATTAATCATTTTTAAATAATTAATAAATAAAAAATAAATAATAATAAATAATTAAGAAAATAATTAAATGTGATTTTTAGAAAATATTTCAGAATTATTTATAATATAAATCAATTAATAAAATAATTAATTAATCAATTTATAAAATAAATAAAACTGATTTTTATAATTAATAAAAATAAAAATAATTTTCCAGAAACACTTGTCAGAATCCAATTTCTGACAAAATTGGATCAAAACCGGGTAATCCAATCAGGTCAAACGGGTCAAAATCCAGGTCGTGAAGAACATGCCGGATTTTGCCCAAAATCCGGTCACCGGAGCAGATTTCGGTGGCCCAATTTCAGGTCAAAATCGACTTTGTTTGATTAGTTTCTCAGCTGGAATCTGTTCCAAATCACTACAGCAACACAACTCCGGCCATAGCTGACCAGAATCACCCCTGCATCACCATCTCCGGCGAAACCAACTTAAAATCCGGCCAAACTACATTTTAACTAATTTAAACTTAAAACTCGATGTTCTACACATCAAAACGAAGCTTAGGATATGAGGAATCTATTCACATCATCAAACAGAACCAAAAATCATCATATAGTTCATGAAATCATTCAACCCGAATTACAAACGGGTCAAACCCATTGAACTCGTCTTAACTATCCTAAACTAGAAAAATCATGTAAAAATACTTAAAATTCACTACTCAACAAGACAAAACTAATTATATAAGTTTCATCATCCAAATATCAGTGAATCAAAAACACCTAATTTAAAACGGGTATGAACCCCAAAATTCGAATCGATCAAACCCGTACATAAAATATGAAATTGATGATGAATATAACTTGTACTAACACATATAAACATATATCAACCATCAAGAACATCCAAAAATCCCCAGAAATCAAAAACCCAAATCGGGTATAAACCCTAAAAATTGAAAATTAAAAACGACGAATTAAAACGTGAAATTGATGGCAAAAACGGAAAGAACAGATCGAAACCTGTGATTTGAGTACTCGAATTGCTTGATTTGGTATAGTAATCAGATCAAAATCCTCGATTGAATTCTCGACCCGAAGCTATCCTACCCGACCCGGTTTGCAGAGAATTTGCAGATTTTCTCATTTTTAATTACTTAATTAATAATAATTAAATAAAAATTAGGGTATTTATAGTAGTGAAATTAATACTCCTAGTTGAAATTAAGGCCCTAATTCTACATCTTTTAAAATTAATTGGCCCCTAATTTTATCATTTTTTAGTATTAAAATTTAATTTTTAAATATTTTGTATATACAATATATATGCTAAAATTTCCCAAAAATTGTGAATAATGCAAAAATATGAAGAAATGTTATAAATGAAAGTCCTATAATTTTATAAAAATAAAAATGTGATTTTTGTGGGGGGTTTTAACACCTAATGGGGCCCGGAAAAATCATTTTTCACGAAATGAGAAAATTTATAAAATACCTAGATGTTTTGAATAACGTGATGGTACAAGCCGTTTGATGAAAAATAAAGCCCATTATTTTATTTGAAATATTAGCTCTAAATTCATAATGCGGGTCGTATAACTTTTGATACGAAAGCTATAAATACAAAATAAAATATCTGAAAAATACCCTGAAAATACCTGGAGATACAGAATGCACGTAACACGTAACAGTTAGGGTTTTACAACTAATTACACATAAATGACACATTAACACACATAATTTATTATAAATATGATATAATACAAGCGTAAATTTCCTAGACGTTACAGTTGACATAGTTCATGTCACACCCCCAACTAAACAAAACATAATATATAACTATTACAGTATTTAAAAGAAAGTAAATACATATGAATCCAAGATCTTACAGTTTAGGGTTTGGAACAGCCCAACACTACTAACTATTACAACTGATTTTAATATCGAATCCTCACACAAAACTATCCCTTATCCTACCTGAGCTCGGACATACGCATCGGCGTCACAAGTCTTACGTGATGTCTGCTTGAATCAAACCATAGCTAATAGCTGTAATATCAGGGTTAACGCAAGGAGTGAGCCAAATGCTCAACAAGTGCTAAATAGTACGATACGAAACATAAATCGAGATATATATTAAAGAATGACAATGCGAAGATATAACTAATAATAATAAGAGATGAAATTTTGGGTGATGGCATCATTTGCTTGAATCAAAACATTTTCAAAATCATAACTTAATCCAAAATCATTTTATGACGCTACGGATTACAGCCGGTGATCAGCCGCGAAGTAATACCGAACCTCGCTGGGTTCTAAAATATTAATGGGATCCCTAGGTAATTTTTAAGCCTACAATATAAGTGTGGAAAGGACTCACGTCTCAGTCCAGATCCACTATTCAAAGAAAACATTTATCCCCCTTTGGGACTGAAAATCCACATTTTAATCATTTCAAAAACTGATGCCGATTTATAATAAAATCTCTTAAGTAGTAAACATTTTTATCAAGGGATTATAGATCAACTTTGAAACACTGGAAATATGTCACCAAATTTCAGGGCCATGATCCACTAGACTTTACTATATTCGGGTAATTGAAAGGTTTCCATATACAAGAACTTTGACAAGGAGATTTAGCAAGGCTATTGGATAATATGAAAGAGTAATGCCAAACTAGGCTTAAAGCAATGGTTTTCGACAAGGTACAAGTACTAGAACATCAAGAAGATAAGCTTCATGAATACTAGGGGCGTTAAGGTATGAAGAAAATGATCTTTAGCTCAAGGTATATCAAGATTGTCGAATTTTAGGGTAAGAAAAAGGGTTATCAATCAATTAAGAACAACTTTAAAGAATATCTTGCTTTTAGGTATCAAGGTAAAGTTTCTATTGGGGTTCAAGCATCAGGTTGAGATGTCAATATTTTAGGAATCAAGAGGATCAATCAAGTATTATATCAAATCTTTATTTTATCATGGCATTCCAATTACTTTGATATACTAGCGTGATACGACTTTTGATCTACTTGCAATATGTACTTGAGGGTTCATGGCATTTCTATATAATACGAAGATAGATTTAAGAATCGCTTGGTTCAAGTATATCAAGATAACTTAGGATACTCGCATTAATATATATTAACTAAATATCTCACATTTGCAGTGTAAATGAAAAACAGGTTGAATCACTTGCCTTGAGAAAGGCTGGTCTGGTCTGGCTGGTAGGAGCAACTGGAAGCTTTACTCGACCTTTATGGCAAGTTTACCCTCATCTCGAGATCATACATAAATAATAATAACCTCAGTATAATATATTCTCACCAACTCAACCTATTTACAACCCGAAATTAAGCACAAATGGCACTTAGGCCTATATGCACGCAAGTTCTAATCACCTTATAAATACAATAGTACACATAGCCACATATACTCACATATCATATTTTAATATTAAATAATATCACACACACCATAATGCAACACTAGGCTTGGATGATCTCGATCCCCAACTAAGTTTCTTGATCGTTAAACTAGACAAAGTCTCCAAATTTTGGCCTCCTAACTCGATGTGCCTTTACTAAACTATCCAAAACCTATTGACCCTCACTTGGACCTTTTACTCTATTGGCTTTATACTATCTTGCAACCATAGTGGTCAACCTAGGTCTCACTCATAAGTGCTCTAAAACTATGTGATAAGTGAAAGTGCTCACTAAGGATGACGTCTATGGTTTCTTGAGTGCATTAGATACTCTTACACTACAAGTTTACCTCCAAAACTTCTACACTAGACTCTTCTGACCATAAGGTATCTTCCAAACTCGATGTGGCTCAAGGGCCTAGCTTGGGCCTCCTTAGGCCTAAGCTTAAAGTCCATGGTTCCCCTGTTTTTTTGGGCAGAAAATGCCCTGACTTGAACTAACTTGTGACACATGGTTCTAACTCAAATCCTATGAAATATGGCTGGAAAAACTCCTCTGGCGCTCCCTATAACTAAGGCCCAACATGGCCTAATGAGGGCCTACCCATGACATGGTCAAAACTTCCTATTTCTAAGTTACAACAAAACTGTCCCCTGCTGGACAGATTTTGTGATTCCACTCGTGCACCCAACCAAACGACTTATAAACCTCCAACAAACACCTAAAACCTTTTATATACTCCTAGTGCTAGCTTCTGGTGGCTTGGGCCTCAAAGTGCACAACAAATACTCATTCAAAACTTCCCCATAAACTAGTGCATCAAATCTGGAAAAATGCAAACACTAACTAATCCCTTTCCACCTTAACTCCCGCTTAAAAACCAAGCATCCAACCCTTACCAAATCAAACCTAGTGCATTAATGTCCTACAATAGTGCCTCAACATGAGGGGAGATCATCCATGCCCAAGAACAACAACATGCAATAAAAAATATAACATGCAACTCATGGAAACACTTAACAAGATTTCGGCTAAAGCATAAAGTTTAAATGCTTGCAAATTCGACTTGTACCTATTACTCATCCTTAATATTCATGAAATATATCTTTTCTTAACTATTAATAAGAAATTTATCATGGAAACAATCTATTTTAAGCACACATATTTCGAATTTATAGATTTTTAGACATAGCAACATGATTTCAAAAAGAGTAGCATGCAAAACATAGTTGATTATCATTTTAACATCTTAAAACTAGCATGCATGGCTAAATATGATTATATAATGAAATTTCAGTAGCATTCAAAGGATTTTAAAGCATGGTTTCTCTATAAAACACTTAGTTAACACATATATAAAATATATCTCATGGAGAGCTCTTGAATTCACAAGAATCAAGAGTTTCTCTGTGGAGATCACACAAAAGCTACACATGCAACCATGAAACTTCAACTCCCAAGTCACAAAACTCTTGGGAAGTATATAAAATGAATGTAGGTAGAAGATTTACACTAGGGAAGATGATAAATGGAATGAAAAATGGAAGGGAGTGGGGAATGGGGGGCTTCGGCCGAGAGCAACAAGGGAGGGAGGGGAGGAGAGAAAAATGAGGTGTGTTGGAGTGTGGAGTGAGTGAAAATGATTTCTCCCACTTGGTTTTTGGTTTTATGCTTTTGGGTTGACAAAATAATGAGTGGAAGTGAGAATGTACAAAAATGACCTCTAGCTAAAGTTAGGCCATTTTGCATGCAAGGTTAGTGTGGTAATTTGGCAATCAACAAATGAGTTAGTGGGGTTGGAAAGGTCTTCTTTTCCCTTTGAGAGAATAGAAGGGTGATTTGCATGCAAGGGCTTCTATGTAATTTGCTAATTATAACAAATAAAATTTGTAAAGATTTATTTTTATAAAATAAAATACAAGTTCAAAAATTATAAAATTTATACCATAAAATAACTTGAATTTTTAGAAATTTTATAAAATCACTTTTGAAATTTGTGAGCAAAATAACTTTTAAAAGAAAATTTTCCAAGGTTTAGAATATTTCTTATAAATCAAAAATAAGGGAAATAAATAAACTCTTGCTTTGAAAAATCATATACTACATAAAGCAAATTTAAAATGCAGAAATTTTCATTCACACAACGTACAACCATTAAGTATATTTACATTCGGCTCTAATATTATACCAAGTCCAAAATTACTATTATATAAAATGCCAGTCGTAACAGTTCATGTCTTCATCTACATCATCTCCATCAGCTGCCCATTCATTTTCTTGAGTTATGAATGCCTTCTCTTTCTGTTTAAGGAACTCAAAATATTTCTTTTTATATTCTATAGGCTCAAACTTTTTCTTTTCGGAATTTGGCTTTCTGCACTCATTTGCAAAATGACCACTCAACCCACACTTGAAACATTTGAATTTGGTTTTGTCAACCATGTTTCTATTGGGCTTTGCAACTCCAAAATTTTTCTTCAATTCGAGCTTTGCAAATCTTCTAGACAGAAAGGCTAGATGCTCATCAACTTCATCCATGTCATCTTGGCTTGGACAGTCTTCATCTTCAGCCATCAACCCTTTTTCCTTGCTCATCTTAGACCTGCCTTCACCAACATTAAAGTATGGTGCAGTTTTAATAGCTTCAACCTTGATTTCCACCACTCTCTCTTGCTTAGCTACCAATACAACAGACCCGCCTTTCTTTCTTCCTTTCACTATCAGCTCATCTTGTTCCATTTCAAGCTCATAGGTCTTCAAAATTTTATACAGTCTCTCAAGAGTAAAATCCTTGTAATCTTGTGAATTTCTGAGAGAGACTTTCATTGGCTTCCATTCCTTTGGTAAAGACATTAGGAATTTTAGGTTGGAATCCTTGGTTTGGTAGACCCTTCCATACAACTTTAGTCCATTCAATAATGTAATAACCTCAATTTTTGGAAATTTTTGAAACCCTTATGAATAGTGGTTTTGCTGAATGAGAAAACTTTTCATGCCCCACTATGTAGGGATTCTGTTATGGATATTCTGAGATTTTATTAGTACTCTATATGGTATATAAGTGTATGTAAAGATCGTCAGAATCCAATTTCGAATACTTTGACTTTTCCCGGAAATCCACTAGATACGAAAAGAATTGAGTATATGGTAACAAGATAAGAAGGATTTAAATTAAAGGATTATAAGAGAGGATCATAAAAGGAATATAATATATTGAGAAAGGTTAAGGGAACCTAAGTAATAAGATCCCGGGTATGATCCCTCAAACGATAAACGAAAACGAAAGTTAAGCGAACCGTATAACAGATCAGCGGTCATTAGGCAAACAATTAGGAAGTTAATCAAAGAGATTAGAGGGAATGATGTCATCCAACCAATGGGAAGAGGACAAAGAGGGAAGGATGACATCACATGATGACATAAGCATGACATAGAAGGGAAGGAAGTGTGGTTGAATTATAACCACACAAAATTAAGGTTAATTAAGTAATTAACCTAAAACAACTCAAAATTCAAACAACCAAGCAAACATTTCATTTTTCACCAAACAAAACACAAAAACTCCTCCATTTCTTCATGAAGCTCTCGGCTTCTTCTCTTAAAAAATAAAGATCCAAGCTCCACCACTTACTATTTAGCAAGGTATTTATCTAAGCTTCCCCATGGATAGTTACATACTTCCTATAAGTTTAAGCTTATAATTCCAAGCCAATCTTTTTCTATAAATCATGGAAGAAGATTGTGAATAGTGTTTTTCAAGAACTAAAATTTGTGTTCTTGAAGTTTTGTTTAGATTAAGCTTGGATAAGGACTTTAAGGGTGATTCGAAGTCATTCTCTTGATTCTCCACTCTCCAAGGAAGGTATAAACTCCAAACCATAGCTTTAATTTGTATATTAGGTTGATTATGGTTGTGAGGGTAAAGAGTAGCTTGAAACTTGTTTGTTTAAGAGTTTGGGTTGGAATGGTGGTGATTGATTTGTTGAAATCTTAAGATTTGGTTAAAGAATGTAGTATAGTTTAAATTCAAGTTTTAGGAGTAAGTAAATGGATTATAATGAGTTGGTTTGGGGCTGTTCTAATGTATTTTGGATGGAGTTTGGATTGGGTTGTGAATTGGGGTTGAATTGTGGTTGTTTTGAGTTGGTTTAAATTTGGGAAATCGCGTAAACATAGCCGTCGTAATGTCCGATTTACTTTAGACTGCTTTTGTTCATAACATTTGGACCCAAGAACTCCCTGCTAGGTTTTGACCATTGCCATGTTTAGATAGTTCATGTTACGAGCTTCGTTTTGATATGTAGTTCGTTTGATTCCGATGAACGGTTTAGGAGAAACGGTCATTTTAAGTAACGACGTTTCGTGAACGAACCCTTACCCCTCGCCTTACTTTGAAACATAGGTTAAAGACCTTAAAGGGTTAATTAATGTATGAAACAATTATGTTAAGTATGTTAGGCAGTTGGTAAGACGCTCGCGAAGGAATCGCCTTAAAACTCGTAATGGTTAAATTATTAAAAATGGTGGAGCCGAGGGTACTCGAGTGACTTAAGAGAATCAGTAAGCGCAAAACAAGCGTTAGAGTCTGAGTTGGTTTGAGTATAGATTTACAAGTGACTTTGGTTTAATTCCAACTTACTTGTTGCTTATAGGTTACCAGACTCGTCCCGAGCCATTCGTAACCCCCAGTCGCTCAGGCAAGTTTTCTACCCGTTATACTGTTGTTGTGATGTATACACTTGTATATGCATTATCTTGTAATAGATGCATGATGGTTATATTAGCAAATTCTTGTGATATATTGTAGCATGTGATATGGTACATATGCATGCCTGTTTCGTATTCTTGCCATATATATCTGTTGGTTCAGTTGATAATACCTATGCTAGAGAATAGCGGTAATTTGCATATACCTTTAGTATAGGGATCCAAAGGTGAAAATATTTTCTAAAACCGGGAGTCGAGGATCCCGAGTAGATTTGGTGTATATATATATATATTATATATATATATGGTAATAGTTTTCAAAACTATTAATCGAATAAGGTTTATTCGATAACTTTATTTTATTAATGAATATTATCTTGAATATTCATTCGAGGACTTATGACTCCTTTATATTATTTATTGAATATTACTTGGATATTCATTTAAGGATGTATGACTCCTTTATTTTATTTAATGAATATTATTTATAATATTCATTCGAGGTATTATGACTCCGCTTATTATTTATTAATATTCTTTATTTTATTTAAGAATAATGTTCGATAATCAAACTTACTTTTGATATTCAAATAAAGATATTACTTTCATATAAGTATATCTTTGGTTATTTAATACTCATTTCAAGTATAAGTCTTACAACTTCTACTTCAATTATTTGTATAAAGATTATTCTTTATGGGAATATTATTTAAATAATAATATTCAGAGATTTTCTAAATATATTGGGACTGATTTACTTCATTAAATCAGCATTACTCCAAACACTCTTTAAAGTGTTTTCGAGTCTTCAAAATGATTTTTTAAAAGTTAGAGCGGATCCCAAAACTCATTTTTATATTTAAGATCTTCCTTTTAAAAAGGGGATCTAAATACTCGCTCAAAACCTGAGGGCTCCGGCTCTATGGTGTATTTTATATTCGCAACAAGGTTGCAGTTTTGGTAAATGAATTGATTACTTACCCAACATTCAGGAAGTAAGTCCATCTATCGAGTCGGCATAAGCAACATGGGCTCAGTGGGCATCCATGATAGTGTAAGTGGCTCAGTGAGAGTCCATCAAATGCATAAGTGGCTGAGTGGCAGTCCAGCATAAGGTCCTATTGCGACCAGGGTGATGACCAGTGGGGAATTCGTCCATCTACTAGTAGAAAAGGTTACTTATTGGTATCTTTGCCTGATCAGCAATATATCAGGTTTATGCCAAAATTCTTTCCTTTCCAAATTTATTGGATATTGCAATTTTGTTCATACTTTACATGACAGAGGTTTTCAGGAAACGTATGTATATATATAGGTGTATATATATATCGGGACTTAATGAAGTATATCATAACTTCATTTCCTTCAAAATATTTCAAAGATTGAATCTATTCAAGTCTTATCTTGTAGTCTCATCAGTGTGATGAACTTTTGAAACTAATTATAACTTGAACGGTGGTAGTTCAAGTAGTATTTGGAAAAGATATAAGTATATTGGAGTATCTTGTAACTTCATCTTTTAAACTTATATCTAGTAAATGATTATCTTATGCATGACAAAGATTTTCAGAAAAATGTTGAGACAAGGTTAGATATATGAGATCACCTTGCAACGATATTTTTATACAGTTATACACTGGAACTCTGTGTGTATTATGCATGGAAGAGGACTTCAAATATTTTGAAAAGTATATATGTATATATATATACTGAATATTTTGCGACTTCATCGCATTAAGATATCAACTTGGTTCATTTCTTTTGACCAAGACTTTCATGAGTACTATGAGAAGGCTCATATATTGTTAATCATTATACATATTATTTTGGTGGGCTTGTTGCTCACCCTTGTTTTCTTCTTTCATCACACAACATCAGATAGACAAGATGAACAGGACCAAGCTCCCGATTCACGAGCGGATAGGAAACGTTTCGCAGTTTCCTATAGGCGTTGATGTCGCTATAGCTGAGGTAGGAGCTACCAATAGGCTAGGCTTTCAACTTTTGATGTACCAGATTTATGTATATTTATGAATTGTAATAATGACAAAGAAAATGTAAATTTATTCAGAAAACCTTTTAAGGTGTATTGGCAGATAATTGTGGAATAGAATGACTTGTGATTATTTTTGGATATTCATCTCTGAGACTATAACTTGTGGTGTGTGTGTTTATTGCGGGGTCACAGTACAGAGTAGTTGATTATTTATTAAGATTGGGTGTTATTGAGGGAAATGGAACTCGTGACAACCCAGATCCCTGACCCCGGATTTGGGGGTGTTACAGAAGTGGTATCAGAGCTAAGCGTTATAAACCTCAGAGATGATGTGACGTTAAGATAATAAGTTCACTAAGATAATAAGAACTCTTGCCAAGTTCATAGTCGGGCTACCTAACGTAGTACCGACAACTAAAACCCTTATGGGAACCCTTATAAATGTAGCGATAGAAGCGTAGTTCGTTAGCGTATATGGTAGCGGGACACCGAACCCTGAGGTTGAGGAGCAACAACGCGATGATGTTTTATTACTTATTGGAGATCAGATTATGGATCCGATAGAGCGTCCTAACGCAGGACCGGATGATGTTGATATTGAGGATGTAACGGTTGAGGATGTTGTCCTAGAAGGGACAGTTGCTGAGGAGGATCCCATGGAGGATCCTAACAAGAATGAATAAAGGACCATTGAGGAATTGATGACCATGGTTAGGGAAACTACCAGAGGTAGGATTGGCCGGTCACTACCGGAGGTTCGTTCAAGTTTGTAAAGATAGTAGCCCCCTTTAACGCGGCTTACTCATAAGACTGAGAAGTTCGAATAGACAGAGAAATGTGAGAACAGCTTTTAAGAACTGAAGCAAAGGTTGGTGACGGCCCCTATGTTGGCGTTGCCGGATGGAAAAAAAGAGAGATTTTGTGATTTGTAAGTGACGCTTCGCATAAGGAATTAGGGTGCTTCTTATACAGCACAGCAAGATAATCGCGTCCGCGTCAAGACAATTAAGGGAATATAAAATTCGATATCCCCACCCATGAGCTTGGGCTCATGGCAATAGTTTTGCCCTAAAGATTAGAGGCACTACTTGTACGGAGAGAAGTGCAAGATTTACACAAACCATAGGAACTCTAGTATATTTTCACACAGAAAGAGCTCAACATGCGCCAAATGAGGTGGTTAGAGCTAATCAAGAATTATGATTGGGAGATTCTTTATCATTCAGGGAAAGCCAATGTGGTGGCTGATGCCCTTAGTAAAAAAAGGAGAGACTCAAGATAATAATGTCTTTGGGAGAGTTTATAAGAGATTTGGAGAAAATGGAAATAGAAGTGAAGGTAACCGGAGCCGGTACCGAAAAGCTGTTTGAGATTGCAATACAGATCGAATTTTTGGAAAAGAACATATTGTGCCAGAAAAAGTGATGAATGAAGGCAGAGAGCCAACAATTAGATAAAAGATTAATATCGAGAAAAATGATAAGGGAATAATGAGGTATTCCTACAGAATTTGAGTTCCAAATGTTCAAGAGCTTAAAGATGAGATCTTAGATGAAAGCTAGTTTGAGGAATAAGATTTAGAGCAAACCCTGAACGTGATAGTCAGGGAGGTCGCCATCAAGATCGAAAGAACCCATAACATAATATAGTGGAAAACAAGGTTTTTAATGTATAAGATAACCCCGATTATGGGAGAAGGTTGAAACATTTCATACTAAGGAAACAGAAAGTCGAGTAAGGAAAGGAGACCCGAGACGGTACTTCTATACGGAAATTTATGGACCTGTCTAGACAGAACTTAGACTATTATCCCCAACCACCACCCTGAGGAAACAATGCGGTGAGAAATTCTTTCAGGACCTTTAAGTCGCTAAGCTCTCCGAGTTCTAAGGAACAAGCTGACCCGGTCGAGGCAAGAGCCTGGCTAAAGGAAATATAGGAATCATTTGAGATTCTAAATGATTGACGAATCACAAAAGAGTGTTTTTGTCACTTACCCTCCTAAGAGAGAGACCACCCGCTGGTGAAAGGCCAAGGAAGGCACGGAGCAAGAGATTATAATAAACTGATTAAAGTTCAGCCAATTGTTTTCGGGAAAGTAATTCCCAAGGTTATGGAGAGAGTGTAAAAGCTTTAGAGCCAGAACAAAGGCGGCCGAGTATGATGAAATATGAAGCTAAGTGGTAAAAGTTGTCAAGATTCGTTCTAAGGACACGAATCCAGAATGACGGGATGTTTGAAATCAATGCTTATGTTGTGTTGGTTCATGAAATAATGATAAGAGAAAGAAAAAAAAAAGAAACTGAAGTGGAAAGGAATATAAAGGCAATAGAGTTTGAGGAATGATAAAGGAATTGGGTATGAGGAAACCCTAAAGACTCGTAGCAATAGAAATAGAAAAGTATGTAATCGTCAGGATGAGGGTGATTCACCATGAGTTAAAATTGATGGTTGAAGGCATAAGAGATACATATATTTTATCCCCTGTAAGTTGGGAGGATTCGAGGAAACCTTGAGATAATTCGAAGGATAAATAATGAGACGCGGATAGACTGAGGAGACAAGGAAGTAAGAAATTAGGAAAATTGGATGAAGGAAGTGACCCTCAAGAATGTGAAGTGTAAGATTGGTGGCTCGATACCCAGAAAGGGAGACGCCGGATATGAAAGATATCCCAACATTGAGGTGACTGTTGAGATAAACAACAAAAGTAAATAAGGAATTATTAAGAAGAGGTTCACGTTGAACACGACCAATATCTTCCAGAACATCCTTGTTATCGTTACCAAACTAGGCAAGACAAGCGGATAACCGTTGTTATCTTTTGGAGGCCATATTGATTGACCCCCTTTTTAATACAGATGTTATTGTGAAATTAGAAATATACTATCGAGGTGGGAATGATTGAATAAGACCCCCTTATCAGGGATATATGACTTGATTTATGTATGGAAGGATGCATGTACCTTTTTAAAGGTGGAATTAAGGATAGAACATCGGTAACTTAAAATGAATCCTAGGGGAATGCATAAAGGTTGGCATTTCACCCTTAATAGGGATAGTATGAGTTTTGACAGTATGAATTGGAAAGGATTAAGGTAATAACAACCTTTAAGAATCAGTGGAGAATTTTTCAGAAGTATATAGACAATGATTCTGGTATTAATAAATGGTATCTTGATATGCCCTGTATCTAGGGAATACAGGAGGAATGATTCAAGGATAACCTTAGAAGTTTTACAAGGAGAAAGGAAATATTCGAAATTCTCAAGAATAAAAATGTTAATAAAGGAAATATGACGTAATTATAATAATGCCAAGTGGGGCACGTGTTAAACCACGAGAAAGTATGGATCGAACCAGTAAAGGTCGAAATTGTTCAGGGCAATTAGGACCTAAGACAAAAGATGATCTAAGTACGATCGAGAGTCAGTCGCGACAGTGATTAATCTCTAAAGACTGAGGTAATAACTTATGGAAAAATGGTGATATTTTTTTTTACTCATCAGATTTTAAGGAAAACATCTTCACATAAGCTGTGATTGAAATGAGGTAGAAAATTTATTTGGAGGTGGTTAAAATGACATTGACTGTAAGGAAATTTTACTATCAGGAAAGGCCAAAGAGGTGGCCGACACTTTAAAGGTAAGAGGATAATTATAGGCCAAAGGAATACAGTGATGATGGTTAAAGCTGTGAAGGTTGTATTATGGTTTGGAAGATTGACATTCCTTCTGATGACTGTGCAATACCCAACCGTAATAGTAGTTTGGTAAAGGTTTAATTTGTGTAATCGCCATGAGCGGGCTATCTATCTTAGAAGGTACTATCTTGAGAATGAGCCTGGACCATGTTTCAAAAGGACTAAACGAACCTTTGAGTTAAGTCTTCTATCGAAGGCATATGATTAAGAATGGTATTAACCTGCTATCGTTGCTTTGATTGAAACTCTTCTGCAATTTTATCTGCTTCATGTCATGTATGTATGGCAGGATCAGGAGTGTTCTTCATGAATCATGAATGGTGATTATGTTACCTTCTTTGAAGAATTAGATATGAGATGTATGGACTCCGTATGGTTAGCTATTAAGACTTCATGGAAAGTGAATAATGACAGTAGGTCAGTGGTGGACCATAGTAAGGCAGCAATGATTCTGCGAGTAATGAGCTGATTACAACCATGAGAGTTGTATTGGAATGGATGTTGAGATTGAGTACCACTAATCGGGTCGTGGTAGTGTATAAGTTATCATTGATAGACTAATTAAGTAGAGTATCTACCTATTGAATATTTATTCCCTCTTATGAATAGAGAGTCATATTATTATACGAGGAAGGTTGCGGTGCAAGCATATAATTCTAGTAACGATGATGTCTAGAATGAGATCCCAGATTCGATTTTCGATATCGAGGGAGTTTCAAAGGTGATTATGTATAAGCTCGAGGAAGAGCCTGGGTCCATAGAATGATGGACGGAATAGCGAAAATATTTAGGCATGTGAAATACGATGCTATAACACTTGATGTTGATATAAATATATATGTTTTGTTCTCCTATGACAGACCTCTATAGTTCAGAGGTAGATTCCAAGCCAGATATTTTATGGCAATAAAATTTTTACGAATACACAATTCTCTTCAGTTCGTTCTTTTCTCTTCTTTTCATTTCATGTAAACTGAGAAGAACAACTCTTCCAGAAGGGGAGGTATTGCCGAATGACTATCTATCTGTGTGATAGAAGCCTAGTGGGATACCATCTATTGTTTAATTGCTTGTCAAGTACTAAAGGCTGGCCACCTTCTGTACTAACTATGCGATATAACAAGTGTTCATGATCATAGTGATCTCTCAATAAGTTCTTTTACTTCTATATGATTGATCAAACCTTGAAAAATGGAAACAGCTAAGAAAGGAATACTAAAGTTATGGTGGAAGTCAGAATGGAAGCACATTCGTGATACTAAGGTTGACGTGGTTATTAAAAGGTTATAGAATGCTAACGAGCAAAAGTATAACTAGTATAATATTAGGAACAGAAGGTAGTAGCGATTACGAACTGGAAAGGAATGGGTATTGAGAAGCAAAAGCTCTAATGTTAAAAGCTATAATGAAAGTCTGTGCAATAGACTTGAAAGAATTTGGAATGATCACTTAACGCGGATTAAGTTATCTTACGACAATAGATCATATGTCAGTATTGAGATATCGCCTTAGGAGATCCTTGAGGGAAGACAATGTCGATCTCCCTTATGTTAGGATGAAGTTGTAGAGCGCAAGATGCTCGGACCAGCAGTGGTCCAAAGGACCAAGGATATGATAGATCTAATCAGAGGACGGCTGGTAGTAACCCAAGATGGACATAAGAGGTATGCTGATTTGACTCAAAAGGACAAAGAATATGAAATAGGGGACCTAGTAATGTTATAGATATCCCTTGGAAAGGATTGATGAGGTTCAAAAAGAAAGGAAAGCTAAGCCGACGAATTGTTGGACCCTTGGATGTATTAAGAAGTATTGGGAAGTTAGCATATGAGCTAGCCCTACCCCCGAACCTGTAGCAAGTTCATAACGTGTTTCACGTATCAATGTTAAGGAAGTGTAATTCAGATGCCAGATAAATAGGGGCATATGAGCGCATAGACATGCAACCCGACGTAACCGATATGGAGCAACCAGGAAGGGTTATAGAGTGAAAAGGAACAAGTGCTTAGGAGAAGGATTATCAAACTAGGCAGAGTTTGGTGGTGGGACCACAATGTGGGAAAATTTACTCGAGAGTTAGAAAGTGCAATGCTAAGAGAGTATCCCTATTCATTTTCTATCTGATTCCGGGACGGAATCCTTTTAAGGAGGGGAGACTGTAATAACCCCAATTTTTGGAAATTTTTGAAACCCTTATGAATAGTGTTTTTGCTGAATGAGAAAACTTTTCATGCCCCACTATGTAGGGATTCTGTTATGGATATTCTGAGATTTTATTAATACTCTATATGGTATATAAGTGTATGTAAAGATCGTCAGAATCCAATTCCGAATACTTTGACTTTTCCCGGAAATCCACTAGATACAAAAAGAATTGAGTATAAGGTAACAAGATAAGAAGGATTTAAATTAAAGGATTATAAGAGAGGATCATAAAAGGAATATAATATATTGAGAAAGGTTAAGGGAACCTAAGTAATAAGATCCCGGGTATGATCCCTCAAACGATAAACGAAAACGAAAGTTAAGCGAACCGTATAACAGATCAGCGGTCATTAGGCAAACAATTAGGAAGTTAATCAAAGAGATTAGAGGGGATGATGTCATCCAACCAATGGGAAGAGGACAAAGAGGGAAGGATGACACCACATGATGACATAAGCATGACATAGAAGGGAAGGAAGTGTGGTTGAATTATAACCACACAAAATCAAGGTTAATTAAGTAATTAACCTAAAACAACTCAAAATTCAACCAACCAAGCAAACATTTCATTTTTCACCAAACAAAACACAAAAACTCCTCCATTTCTTCATGAAGCTCTCGGCTTCTTTTCTTAAAAAATGAAGATCCAAGCTCACCACTTACTATTTAGCAAGGTATTTATCTAAGCTTCCCCATGGATAGTTACATACTTCCTATAAGTTTAAGCTTATAATTCCAAGCCAATCTTTTTCTATAAATCATGGAAGAAGATGGTGAATAGTGTTTTTCAAGAACTAAAATTTGTGTTCTTGAAGTTTTGTTTAGATTAAGCTTGGATAAGGACTTTAAGGGTGATTCCAAGCCATTCTCTTGATTCTCCACTCTCCAAGGAAGGTATAAACTCCAAACCCTAGATTTAATTTGTATATTAGGTTGATTATGGTTGTGAGGGTAAAGAGTAGCTTGAAACTTGTTTGTTTAAGAGTTTGGGTTGGAATGGTGGTGATTGATTTGTTGAAATCTTAAGATTTGGTTAAAGAATGTATTATAGTTTAAATTCAAGTTTTAGGAGTAAGTAAATGGATTATAATGAGTTGGTTTGGGGCTTTTGTAATGTATTTTGGATGGAGTTTGGATTGGGTTGTGAATTGGGGTTGAATTGTGGTTGTTTTGAGTTGGTTTAAATTTGGGAAATCGCGTAAACATAGCCGTCGTAATGTCCGATTTACTTTAGACTGCTTTTGTTCATAACATTTGGACCCGAGAACTCCCTGCTAGGTTTTGACCATTGCCATGTTTAGATAGTTCATGTTACGAGCTTCGTTTTGATATGTAGTTCATTTGATTCCGATGAACGGTTTAGGAGAAACGGCCGTTTTAAGTAACGACATTTCGTGAACGAACCCTTACCCCTCGCCTTACTTTGAAACATAGGTTAAAGACCTTAAAGGGTTAATTAATGTATGAAACAATTATGTTAAGTATGTTAGGCAGTTGGTAAGACGCTCGCGAAGGAATCGCCTTAAAACTCGTAATGGTTAAATTATTAAAAATGGTGGAGCCGAGGGTACTCGAGTGACTTAAGAGAATCAGTAAGCGCAAAACGAGCGTTAGAGTCTGAGTTGGTTAGAGTATAGATTTACAAGTGACTTTGGTTTAATTCCAACTTACTTGTTGCTTATAGGTTACCAGACTCGTCCCGAGCCATTCGTAACCCCCAGTCGCTCAGGCAAGTTTTCTACCCGTTATACTGTTGTTGTGATGTATACACTTGTATATGCATTATCTTGTAATAGATGCATGATGGTTATATTAGCAAATTCTTGTGATATATTGTAGCATGTGATATGGTACATATGCATGCCTGTTTCGTATTCTTGCCATATATATCTGTTGGTTCAGTTGATAATACCTATGCTAGAGAATAGCGGTAATTTGCATATACCTTTAGTATAGGGATCCAAAGGTGAAAATATTTTCTAAAACCGGGAGTCGAGGATCCCGAGTAGATTTGGTGTATATATATAGATATATATATATATTTTATATATATATATGGTAATAGTTTTCAAAACTATTAATCGAATAAGGTTTATTCGATAACTTTATTTTATTAATGAATATTATCTTGAATATTCATTCGAGGACTTATGACTCCTTTATATTATTTATTGAATATTACTTGGATATTCATTTGAGGATGTATGACTCCTTTATTTTATTTAATGAATATTATTTATAATATTCATTCGAGGTATTATGACTCCGCTTATTATTTATTAATATTCTTTATTTTATTTAAGAATAATGTTCGATAATCAAACTTACTTTTGATATTCAAATAAAGATATTACTTTCGTATAAGTATATCTTTGGTTATTTAATACTCATTTCAAGTATAAGTCTTATAACTTCTACTTCAATTATTTGTATAAAGATTATTCTTTATGGGAATATTATTTAAATAATAATATTCAAAGATTTTCTAAATATATTGGGACTGATTTACTTCATTAAATCAGCATTACTCCAAACACTCTTTAAAGTGTTTTTCAGTCTTCAAAATGATTTTTTAAAAGTTAGAGCGGATCCCAAAACTCATTTTTATATTTAAGATCTTCCTTTTAAAAAGGGGATTTAAATACTCGCTCAAAACCTGAGGGATCCGGCTCTATGGTGTATTTTATATTCGCAACAAGGTTGCAGTTTTGGTAAATGAATTGATTACTTACCCAACGTTCGGGAAGTAAGTCCATCTATCGAGTCGGCATAAGCAACATGGGCTCAGTGGGCGTCCATGATAGTGTAAGTGGCTCAGTGGGAGTCCATCAAATGCATAAGTGGCTGAGTGGCAGTCCAGCATAAGGTCCTATTGCGACTAGGTTGTTGACCAGTGGGGAATTCGTCCATCTACTAGTAGAAAAGGTTACCTATTGGTATCTTTGCCTGATCAGCAAGATATCAGGTTTATGCCAAAATTCTTTCCTTTCCAAATTTATTGGATATTGCAATTCTATTCATACTTTACATGACAGAGGTTTTCAGGAAACATATGTATATATATAGGTGTATATATATATCGGGACTTAATGAAGTATATCATAACTTCATTTCCTTCAAAATATTTCAAAGATTGAATCTATTCAAGTCTTATCTTGTAGTCTCATCAGTGTGATGAACTTTTGAAACTAATTATAACTTGAACGGTGGTAATTCAAGTAGTATTTGGAAAAGATATAAGTATATTGGAGTATCTTGTAACTTCATCTTTTAAACTTATATATAGTAAATGATTATCTTATGCATGACAAAGATTTTCAGAAAAACGTTGAGACAAGGTTAGATATATGAGATCACCTTGCAACGATATTTTTATACAGTTATACACTGGAACTCTGTGTGTATTATGCATGGAAGAGGACTTCAAATATTTTGAAAAGTATATATGTATATATATATATACTGAATATTTTGCGACTTCATCGTATTAAGATATCAACTTGGTTCATTTCTTTTGACCAAGACTTTCATGAGTACTATGAGAAGGCTCATATATTGTTAATCATTATACATATTATTTTGGTGGGCTTGCTGCTCACCCTTGCTTTTTTCTTTAATCACACAACATCAGATAGACAAGATGAACATGACCAAGCTCCCGATTCACGAGCGGATAGGAAACGTTCCGCAATTTCCTATAGGCGTTGATGTCGCTATAGCTGAGGTAGGAGCTACCAATAGGCTAGGCTTTCAACTTTTGATGTACCAGATTTATGTATATTTATGAATTGTAATAATGGCAAAGAAAATGTAAATTTATTCAGAAAACCTTTTAAGGTGTATTGGCAGATAATTGTGAAATAAAATGACTTGTGATTATTTTTGGATATTCATCTCTGAGACTATAACTTGTGGTGTGTGTGTTTATTGTGGGGTCACAGTACAGAGTAGTTGATTATTTATTAAGATTGGGTGTTATTAAGGGAAATGGAACTCGTGAC
This sequence comes from Apium graveolens, assembly GCF_009905375.1. Taxonomy (NCBI): domain Eukaryota; kingdom Viridiplantae; phylum Streptophyta; class Magnoliopsida; order Apiales; family Apiaceae; genus Apium; species Apium graveolens. The sequence goes on from NC_133653.1 coordinate 120,589,439, forward strand.
AACCCGGATCCCCGACCCCGGATTTAGGGGTGTTACAAATAACTTTTGAAATCTACTGAAAGTATCATTCAAGGACTCACCATCTTTGTAAGTCATATGTCATAGACCTATTTGTATATTCGAGGATTCAACTCAACTCAAATAAGAATGTAATAAGTAAATAGTGGATCGACCGTCAGAGAGATCTCGCAAAGTAATATCTGTCAAAGGATTCAGAAACAAGGTTCATCTACAGACTTGAGGAGTTAATTCACTGGAAGAAGTTCAAGAAGTTGATCATGCCTCAGTGATATAAATCAAGATCGTGGATTTAATCAAGTGACAGAGATCTCGTCAGGGTATCATTAAATTACAAGGATTTAATCTGAAGAAAATCAAAGTGTCAGAGTCAAGACATGAAGAAACGTCACGGAAGTTAGTCACTCATGAACCAGACAGTACATCGAGTGTCAACGTTGAAGTGGTGGAATTGATTCATAATTTTCAGTGATTTTCAGAAGATTTGCAGAAGAATGGTTGCTGCTCAAGACTAGAATTAATTCTCTATTAATTAATTGAGTCATCTAATTTAATTAAGAAAATAAATTATATCTGCGAAGAATAATTTATTTATTAATTGAATTAATTGATTAATTAATTCTGAATTAATTCTAGGAATTTTAGGAATTTTCAGAAGTTTAATTGGATTAAATTTAAGCTTTAAATCAGCAAAACAATTGAAAATGAACTAGCATGACAATCAGGATTGTCATACCGATTGTCATGCTAGGCCAAATTCAATTGTTACACCGAAAGTCACTCTAGGAGGGTGATTGTCTTGCTAGTTCATTCTGATTGTCTTGCTAGTTCATTCAGATTGTCTTGCTAGTTCATTCTGATTGTCTTGCTAGTTCATTCAGATTGTCTTGCTAGTTCATTCAATTGTCCTACCGAAAGTCATACAAGCTTAAAGGATTGTCATTCCAATTCAATTAACTCAGCTGATTGTTTAAATAGAAGCAGAGAAGCAGCAATTGTTTTTTTATCTCAATCAAAAACACACAAGTCAAGAACAAAAGCAGCCGCCTCCTGAAACATTTTATTTTCTTCTCTGCTTACATCAAGATCATAATTTCTAGATTGTAATGTTAAATCTAATCCACTAGAAATCTTTATCTTGTTCTTGTGTATCAATCTAGCGGATTAAAATCCCTAGAACTTAATCTCAAATCGCGTTTAGCATTTGATTCTAATTATTGCAAAAATAGAAAAAGTTCATGTCGAATTTATTCTAAATTTGTGATAATTGATTTGAGATTAATACCTTGTAATCGATACAGTTGTTGTAACACATTTCAAGTTTAATAATATTTTTATTTAACTTGAATTTTGTTTCACATTTTTTATTCCGCATTTTATTCGATTATTCGGTACTGTTTGTATTCAACCCCCCTTCTACAAACACATTGGGACCCAACAATTGGTATCAGAGCCTTCTGATTAACGAACAAATCAAGATCCTAGACTTTTGTGATTTTTCAACTCCTTGAATTTTTATTTGTTCAAAAATTCATAATGACTTCACATAAAGTTGGAACCGTTAAAATTCCACAATTTGATAATGAGAATTATATTATGTGGAAGAAGAAGATGCTCTTATTTTTACAAGTTGCTAATCCCAAATATTCAAACTTGTTAAAGAAGGGCATAAAAACTCCGATGGTTATTGAACCGGAGGTAATAATAAATGGTGTGGTGACTACTGAAGCTAGAACCTATCCAAAAGATCCTGAAGATTTTACTCCTGCTGAGAAGGAAGAATTCTCCTTGGATGCCAGCCTTCAATTAATATTAATTGATTCCCTTGATCCCCTAATGAACAGACATGTGATGAACTGTAAAAATGCTAAACACATGTGGGAAACTATTGAGGTAATTAATGAAGGCACAGAGGAAGTTAGGGAGAACAAGTTGGAAATCCTAACCTCTGAATATGAACATTTCAAATCAAATCCAGGAGAAGGAATTACTGAAGTGTTTGAGAGGTACAATGCGTTGATCAACAACCTGAACATCAATGGAAAGTTTTATTCAATCAGGGAGGTCAACAAAAAGTTCCTTTTAACACTGCCAGCTCATCTTGAACATAGAATCACTGCCATTAGAGAAGCTAGAAATCTGAGTGAGATTTCTTTGGACAGGCTCTATGGAGTGTTAAAAACCTATGAGTTGGAGCAGATTCAACAGAAGGAAGTCTACGGGAAGGATAGAATGGTCAGCACATCTACTGCACTTGTAGCTGAAGGTCAACAACAACAGCAATCTCAACAGTCGGAGAGAATGGTACAGTTTTCCAAGGGTGAGGAAAATGAGTTAGTAGCAGAATATGATCCTCCTACTACAAATCAATCAAGTGATGATTTTTATTCCTTGGAAGAGCTGGAGCAATTGGAAGACGAGTCAATGGCCCAAATTGTCAAGAGATTCTCCCATGTCAGATTCAAGAGGAATCCCAAGCTGAAGTACAAGTCCAACTACAACAAATTCCAGAAAGGTGGATCTTCATCCTCTAACACCAGCAGTGGTGGATACAAAACAGGGATGGTTGATCGGAGCACCATTAGATGCTATAACTGCAATGAGTTGGGACACTTTGCCACAGAATGTAGAAAGCCAAAGCAAGTAAGAAAGAACTCTGAAAGGGCTTATCTGGCAAAGGGAAGAAGCTGGGATGATACTGACAGTGAAGATGAAGATGAAGGAAATCTTGCTCTTATGGCTATTGATGGAAAAGCTTCATCGTCAAGAATAGAGGTAAAACTTTCTGATGCTGAAATGGTTTATCATCTAAGAGGTAACTTAGATTGTGCACGTCGTGATAATGAACTGTTAAGTTTACAGATCACAGACCTTGAGAAAGAGGTCAATGAATTAAGACTTGTGCACATTAATCAAGACAAATTAAAAGAACAGGTATCTTTTCTAGAGAATAGAGTTGACTGTTATAGAAAACTCGAAACTATTCTCAAAGACAAGATCACCGGTCTTGAGACTAAGGTTAGAGCCTACTTCAATTCTTGTTCGAAGGCTAAAGAGTTCTACAGTAAGCAAGCTGTTAATCAAACATCTGGAATAGGTTATGATTACAATGCTGCTATTGGAGAATTAGGCATAAACTCCCCTCCTCATGTATGTGCTAAAGGGAGGGAAGTACCACATGTGCTTAAGGGTGTTGATGAACCCCTCTATAAAGCATCAATTGCTGAACCATTTGATGCGACCTCTTCTGTTATTCAAGAAGAAATACGTGCTGAGGATCATGCTTATGAGAAGATTGTTTCCAAGTCAAGTGAGTCGAAAGTTCCAGTCAAAGTTGTGAAAGCAACTAAGACTAACTCAGACACACATGAGTTGGATAACAATAATGCCATGTCTACCATGCATAAATTACCTGCTGTTAATCACTCTCATAAAGCATGTGGTGTTGCTAATTGTATGTCTTGTGCTTTTAATATGATGTATGCTTATTTTAATGGTAAGCATGTGTCTAATGATAAGACTACTCCTCGTCAGCATGTGAATAACAAGAAGCATGATAGGTCTAAGACTGCTAGTCCTTCTAAGGCTAGAAAGGAGACATTTGTGCCTAAGCTTAAACAGAAATTTGTTAAGGCTATTTACAAGGTCAAATGTTCAGTCATTGAGGATGTTGAGATCGTTAAAATTAAAAATGTTGTTTTGTCTGACAAAGGTCAGTTCTACAAGTATGCCGGGCCCAACCAAGTTTGGGTTCCGAAGAAGGTCTAATCCATTTGTAGTGCAGGGCATTAAACAGGTGTAACCGGTAGTGTGGATTCTTGACAGTGGATCATCAAGACATATGACCGGAGATAGAGCCCTGCTATCAAATGTGGTTGAGAAAGCTGGCCCCATGGTTACCTTTGGAGATAACAGCAAAGGTTTATCTGAGGGATATGGCTGTTTGCAAGCTGGGAATGTTATCATTATAATTTTGTATATTGTGCTAGGTTATTATCAGGAAGCATCATCTAACATATAGCACCAGTGACGAGACTTGAGAATATTACGACATATCAGACACCTGCTGCACATTACACTTGGAATTGTACTCTAGTAAGATGTGTACAAGTGTACTCCTGATTGGTGAGTCAAAAGAGGAAGTCAATGCACCACAGTTCATGGACTTTGCATTTGCAGATCTGTTGGACTATGCAATCTCTTCTTCACAATCTCACTTCAGGTTGGTATGAACTAGTATACTGCTCAAGCAATCGTCAAGGACATGGTATGGCACTCTAACAGAAGTTATAATTTTATATGAATAAGTAGAGTCGTCATATTAATAACTATCTTATCACTAAGCACAATCATATTGTTTTATATGTGCAGTGGTATATTGGTTATGCAACATAACAATTAGTATCTAAAGTACTTGACAAGTATCGATCAATGATATGTTGTTAACATTATGTTGCAGATATTTGTAAGCTTTTGATATGAATGAGAATTACTTAGACTTTACCCTAAGTGATCAATGTTTTATCAAAAACTCATTCATATTGAAAAACAAAATCAAACTTCTTTCTACATTAGTGATTTCTTATGTCATGTAAAATCTTTTGAAATCACTATTGTAAATCATTTTCTCTCTATTACCATATATTTTGTGATACAGGTTCAGTCTCCAATGACTTTCTTTCATTGACAGTCATGAGGTTGAAAACCCACAACGTCTATCCCAGACTGTAAAGACAAACACAAAAACAGAACCAACCAACACTCTCTTACCACTAAATGTAGTATGAATGAGCGTGAGGGAGATAGTGCCTAGTGCACCACATAAGGAAGGTTCTGTAGTCAACCCAGTAGCTCTGTCTCCTACATAGATGAGTAGTATTTAAACCGAGACAACTGCTAGCCCCCATACATCTTCTCAAAAAGATGTAATGGCTGAAAAGGTACAAAAACAGTTACTAGATTCATTCTCTCAACAGGGTGCGTCTATTGAATTTTGCCTGTCGGCCAAGGTATCCGATGTAGTGTCACCACTTCAAACATAATCAATTCTTGATGCACAAGGAGAGGTTACACACACAAAGGATGAGTTGACGGAAACAAGAGTTTCGACCATTTTAAGGTCAGATTCGATTGTTCAAGGTTCGTTAGTGGACCAATTGCCTTTACAGGTGTTAGGAGAGGATACTGATCCAAAAGCCATATGTCAGTGGTCAGTGTCTACCTCCCCAGGCTTAAATCCCCTGGATGCATCTACGGATAGTGGATCTGACATAGGTGCAGATCGGTAACTTGTTGACAATGATTCAGATATTACCTGATAAGTCACAAGGAAATGTCTTCACAGACATTAGAAGGGAACTTTGATCTTTATGCTAAATTCGTTGGATCATTGTTTACCTTCCCAGAATTCAAATCTGGAACCCTAAAAGGGAAACTAGCAACTTGTAAATTATGACTCAGATTCATCTGACGAGTTTAACAAGGATGGGGATTTGTGAACTCCCATTGCACCACCTGTGACCTCCTTAAGGATGGCTAAGGTGATTTTCCTTGCAGGTACAGCTGATTTTTGGAGCTATGAGTGGAGTGATACACTTGTGAGAATGAGTGTAAACACGAGTGGAGAGAAGAGTGAAACACATGTGAGGTACACTAAAACACAATCACACACTCACAGTGAGGAAGAAAAAGAAACTACTTGTTATTTCTTTTCCAACCAAGTGAAATATGAGAACTCCTTCAGACGACGGCATACATTCCTTCTTTAAGGGGGAGATAAAAGCTTAAGTAATAGTTTGGAGGATTCCTCAACTAAGGGGGAGAAATAGCAGGGAGGAAGAAAAAGATCCTAAAAATGTACACTACACCACACCATTGTTGTTTTTAACTACGGATCCTATTGTACGGGAGAGGTGGTAAACACAAGGTGATTTTCTGATAAGGGAAGAAGCTGTTAGAGGAGAACCATTGGTTTTTATCTGCGGATCCTATTGTACGGGAGAGGTGGTAAAACGAAGGTGATCTTCTTTAATCAGTTGATTCTCATAGGGGGAGAAGCAAGAGATATGGGCTTCTCAACAGGAAATGTGGTTGTACAAATGAAGATGGAACTACTTGAAGATATGTTCAGTCTAGAGGAACATCTACTTGGAATCTGGAAAATGTTAAATCTCATCCAGAACTTTTCTGCTATTTACTTTGCATGTATGTTTATATCTTTTTCTTATTTGTTAGTTGAGTTATCCTCTAGGTATTTGTGTGTTATTGTCTAACAAACAAATAGGGGGAGATTGTAAGTCATATGTCATAGACCTATTTGTATATTCGAGGATTCAACTCAACTCAAATAAGAATGTAATAAGTAAATAGTGGATCGACCGTCAGAGAGATCTCGCAAAGTAATATCTGTCAAAGGATTCAGAAACAAGGTTCATCTACAGACTTGAGGAGTTAATTCACTGGAAGAAGTTCAAGAAGTTGATCATGCCTCAGTGATATAAATCAAGATCGTGGATTTAATCAAGTGACAGAGATCTCGTCAGGGTATCATTAAATTACAAGGATTTAATCTGAAGAAAATCAAAGTGTCAGAGTCAAGACATGAAGAAACGTCACGGAAGTTAGTCACTCATGAACCAGACAGTACATCGAGTGTCAACGTTGAAGTGGTGGAATTGATTCATAATTTTCAGTGATTTTCAGAAGATTTGCAGAAGAATGGTTGCTGCTCAAGACTAGAATTAATTCTCTATTAATTAATTGAGTCATCTAATTTAATTAAGAAAATAAATTATATCTGCGAAGAATAATTTATTTATTAATTGAATTAATTGATTAATTAATTCTGAATTAATTCTAGGAATTTTAGGAATTTTCAGAAGTTTAATTGGATTAAATTTAAGCTTTAAATCAGCAAAACAATTGAAAATGAACTAGCATGACAATCAGGATTGTCATACCGATTGTCATGCTAGGCCAAATTCAATTGTTACACCGAAAGTCACTCTAGGAGGGTGATTGTCTTGCTAGTTCATTCTGATTGTCTTGCTAGTTCATTCAGATTGTCTTGCTAGTTCATTCTGATTGTCTTGCTAGTTCATTCAGATTGTCTTGCTAGTTCATTCAATTGTCCTACCGAAAGTCATACAAGCTTAAAGGATTGTCATTCCAATTCAATTAACTCAGCTGATTGTTTAAATAGAAGCAGAGAAGCAGCAATTGTTTTTTTATCTCAATCAAAAACACACAAGTCAAGAACAAAAGCAGCCGCCTCCTGAAACATTTTATTTTCTTCTCTGCTTACATCAAGATCATAATTTCTAGATTGTAATGTTAAATCTAATCCACTAGAAATCTTTATCTTGTTCTTGTGTATCAATCTAGCGGATTAAAATCCCTAGAACTTAATCTCAAATCGCGTTTAGCATTTGATTCTAATTATTGCAAAAATAGAAAAAGTTCATGTCGAATTTATTCTAAATTTGTGATAATTGATTTGAGATTAATACCTTGTAATCGATACAGTTGTTGTAACACATTTCAAGTTTAATAATATTTTTATTTAACTTGAATTTTGTTTCACATTTTTTATTCCGCATTTTATTCGATTATTCGGTACTGTTTGTATTCAACCCCCCTTCTACAAACACATTGGGACCCAACAATCTTCAAAATGGAAGTGTTCATATTATTGTATGAGAAGTTGCATCTTATTTTCTCTGAATTGCTCAGTTCCCTCAAATAGCACTTGAACTTGGTCCCAAACATCCTTAGTAGTTTTGCAATTTATGACATTGTCAAACATGTCTTGATCAAGACCATTGAACAATATGTTCATGGACTTTTTATTTTTATGAGCTGCTTCAATGTCTTCATCAGTCCATTCTGATTTAGGCTCTGGAACAGTTTGCTCATTTCTAGTAGCTTCACCAGCTTCTGTTGCAGCCTTGCAAGGAACATGAGGTCCATTCTCTATGCAGTTGACATAGCTTTCATCTTGAGAGAGTAGATGAAGGTGCATCTTCACTCCAACATCCTTCCTGCTCATGTTGTTTGATTGCTTTGATCTTTAAACTCTTTATATGTTTAGTGCTAGCTCTGATACCAATTGTTATTCCCTAACAATACAACAACAAAATTATAGAATGGGGAATTCTATTTTTTTTTCTTTACTGAAAAACTCTTTGTAAAATATACAATTGTGTTTATGAATATTTAAGAATGCAAATAAATCTTTACAAGTATTCTACTAATACAGAGTAAATAAACACAAGTTTAAAAACTTTATGGTGGATTTCTCTTTCTACCAGAGATGTATATTTAAAGAAATCTATGTGATGCAAAATACACACAAATGATTACAAGTATATCTTACAACTTAGAACTTGGGAGTGTTTCTAATGATACAACTTGCTTGTTTTACTTGTTGTTCTAGTTAGTTCTAAGATACTTGCTACACTTGGTTTATATATTCATCAAGTTTACATGTGGAATAAGACAAGAATAATATTCCTATTAGTTAGGTCCAATCACATATTTCTTCATTTCTCTGTCCAATGCAATCCAAGTAGGATACAACATCTTTAAACGAGCTTGTTTTGCATGAAAATGGAAATGCTTCATTTTCTTCTAAAACCTGTAATCAGGATGCCACATTCCTTTTGTGCACTATCAACCCATGTGACTCTGTCAGCTAAGTCACTATCAACCGCTATCTTGTTGAATATCTGTTGAAACTTCATAGATGTTATCCATTGACACTATATTACTGTCATCCATTGAAGCTTTCTTGATAGCATCCGTTGACTACTTTATTTGATATCCGTTGAAGGCTTGACTGGCTTATCCATTGAAGGCATATTGAGTTATCCGGTGAAGCTTGTAGAGTCATCCGTTGAAACTTGTAGTTTAGCAGTTGAAGATATTTCCATAGCAGTTGTTACTCTTTCACTTATACAAAATTACAAGTTATTTTATATTTATACTTAGCCCACCTATTTTGTATATCTTTCCAGTAGTCAACATTACTTATAAACTATAATAACTACCAAATTCCCAAGCTATTATAGTGTACAGAATGTGCTACATACTTATTAACATAAGCTACTCCTTTAACGGATAAACTAATTGTGGTTATCCGTTGAAGACTATAAAAACACTTACCAATTTTACTTAAGGTGTTTTGATAAATTATCATCAAGACTACAACATATTCCTAACAATTATACTTCGAACAACCAAGGTGCCCAATGAGTGGCAACTAATGTTGTTGTACCTATCTATAAGAATAAAGGTATTGCCCAAAGTTATAATAATTATCGTGATATTAAGTTGCTTAGTCATTTAATGAAACTCTGGGAACAAATTATTGAGTGCAGGTTTAGAACAATCATTGATATTTCAAGTAATTAGTTTGGTTTTATTCCTGGAAGGTCAACGATTGAGGCAATTTATCTTGTTCATTGCCTCTCGGAGAAATTTCGAGAGCGTCGTAAGGATCTCCATGCGGTGTTTATAGCTCTTAAAAAGGCTTATTATAGTGTACCACGTGCAGTAATTTGGAGAACTTTAGAGGCTCAGGGGGTTCCTTCTAGGTATATAGGTATTATTTAGGATATGTATTCAACGGTAAGGACATGTGTTCAGACACCATTAGGATATGCTCAGTATTGTTCAGTTGAGGTGGGCCTTTATCAAAGCTTAGTATTAATCCCCTTGATTTTATTGTTATTTTGGATGTAATTACTCGTGCCATTCAAGCTCATGTTCCTTGGTGTATGTTATTTGCTGACGATATTGTGTTAATCGTGGAATTTAGGGCTGATGTTAATACAAACTTAGAACGGTGGCGTGCATAAACTGATAATTCGAAGACTGAGTACCCTTGGGCTAATTTCAGCGAGGAGAATCAAGAGGAGGATGTTGCTGTTTGCATTGTTGATGACCGTGTTCCATAAAATGATAGTTTAAAGTACATAGGCTCTATCATAAAGAGCAATTGTGATATTCTTGTTGATGTTACGCATCGCATTAAGGCAGGTCGGGTTAGATGAAGGGGCACTATTGGAGGGTTATGTGATAAGAGTGTACCTTTGAAGTTGAAGGGTAAATTTTATAGATTGACAGTTAGACCGATATTGCTATATGATTTTGAGTATTGGTCATTGAGGAAAGTCGAAGAACGTAGGTTGGGGATGACGTAAATGCGTGTATTGCAATGGATTTGTAGTTGCACAATGGCAGATTATATACCAAATAAGACTTTTAGAAGAGTTTTAAGTGTTTAATCTATTTTCAAGAAAATAAGGGAAGTACATTTATGTTGGTATGGACATGTCAGACGCAGACGTACTTCAACCTCATTTAGACGGGTTGAAAATATTTTGGTTGGGGAAAGTGAAAGAGAGGTATATCACACAAGACGTGGCATGATTAATTGAGTTTGGAGCTGGAGGTTGACATTAAATAGGGTTCATTAGAGACAACGTATTAGAGTAGATGAGGCAGGCTCTCGTGGATTACACCGTTTTCGGTTGTAAAGTTTCATGTACATCTATGTTGGTATATGATTTTCTTCATATTTGGTATATGTAAGCTAGAAGTGTAGAGGAGGTCAGATTTCGACAAACACTGATGTGGATTGTTCACAGGTAAATCTCATTTAAATAATATCATGGGCTCAGGTATCGCACCTATACATATTTATCTTGTATTGCACTCGGCGGGAATTCTTCACAGAAATTTCTACTGGCGCCGGATCCGGAGTCGAATTGGTCGTGTCTTTGATAAGAAAGGTGAACATGTTTTGCTCTTGAGTTGATACTTTAACTATAACCTCCAAGAATGGTGTTAGAAAAAAGCTTTGAACGTCTTTCAAAACTATACTTTAAACTTTTACACTTTCCCCAAGAGAGCTAGAAGATGAGATGAAACGTTAGCCTTAGCACGAAACTCTGCTCAGACTCTTTGTAAGCGGAAGAATATATTTGGTTTCCTTAAAATTAGGTATTTTGTTATTTTTTTTAACTGGTATCAAGTTAGTATGGGGTATATATTCCCTCTGTCATACTCATTTTTTATCTTTTTTAATACTTGACAGATAATTTAAAGTTATTATAAAGTATAATTTCATAATCTATTTTTAAATTTTTTTTAAAATAATTTGGTGAAGTAAACTTTATATACTCGGGACGAGCCTTAAAAATGAGTCCGGGTTGTGCATGTAAAGAACAGTAATAATATAATTTATGAAAACAAACAATAAATTAGATAGGAAAGGTGGGAGAGAGATCTGAAGCAATTCACACAGACAGAGAGAGAGAGAGAGAGAGAGAGAGATTGGATCGTGCAATTGGGATCTGCTCAATTTTGAAATTGATTCCTTCTCCTCTTCCATATACTAATGGCTCAACTCGTCAAGAAAGATGACGATCGCGATGAGGAAGGTATACACCTCACTCTTTCATTTTCAAATTCGTTTCTTATTCAGATCTGGCATTGCCTTTAGACTACAATTTATGGATTTATTATTAAATAATCTCACCCCTCAATACTAAAGTTATTAGATCAACTTGATTTGATTTTAACTACCACCCCCAACGTCCTAACTATGTAAGTTTATCCGAATGTAATTTATTTCCGTCAAGCTCGATCAATTATGGAATTTTGTGTTCCTCTGTGATTTTGATTAGCATTATATCTACCGGGGTTTTAATATAATTCTCTTGTCTTGATTGTACTCGTTCATATTAACTTCGTATATTCAATTGCTTTTTACATTTCTTTTTCACTTCCGATCAAATATTTTTAATTCATTTATGCTATAAGCCTGCTGGACCCTTGTGCATAAATTTAGATTCAAAATTGTCTTGCAAGTACCTAACTGATTTCCCATTGATTGCTTGCTAGGTCATCATGCAACGCTAGATTAGGACATATACATATTGTTAATTACGCTGTTTGCAGTGTGGTTAATCGGATACTTGCTTTTCTGTTGGCCATTAGGCAATATGGCGGGAATTTCACATGTTTTTTGTCATTCAGTTCTTTAGTTTACTGAAGTTTCATACACTTGCGGTTTCCTAATCTAAGGTTTGGACTTTTTCTTTCCCCCTCTCACAGCTGAGTACTCCCCTTTTCTTGGAATTGAGAAGGGAGCAGTTCTTCAAGAAGCTAGAGTTTTTAATGACCCTCAGCTAGATCCAAGGAGATGTTCCCAGGTAAAATTGGTCCTACTTACTTTGCTTCCCATTTTCAGTTCAGATTTAATTAACATTTAATATGCCTTTTTCCGTGCAACATTTCAGGTTATCACCAAACTTCTGTATCTTCTGAATCAGGGGGAGTCATTCACAAAGGTTGAGCTTTCCTTCTGCATACGTATCTGTTAAACGGACCAAGTAAAAATATGACATTAGTGTATAAATAAGATATTTGTGCCAGTAGAATTGGTGGCTTCTCCCTAGAGTCTATTATATCCTTAAAACTTGATATACTGTCCGTAGGGTCTCAACTTTGGGTCGTCTAATTAATATGATAAGGTAGGCCATTAAATCTTATAAAGAGACTTGGATATTAATGAACTCTTGTGCGGAAGGCCAATTCAAGCTTGTATTTCTTGTCTCTTTTTTTAGTAAGCAACATGGATATATTACAAACTAGCAAAAAGAACATGGATATATAGAAACATATGAACTTGGTTAAATTGGGGTCCTTACGTTGTCATAGTATACACTTTTATATGTTATAAATCTGCAAACAGAGAACTTACATTTCTCTTTTTAAGATTGACATGACTAATATTAGAGTCCTCTTTATAGTTTGAAGCGACGGATGTTTTCTTTGCTGTCACAAAACTGTTCCAGTCAAAAGATATTGGTTTAAGGAGAATGGTCTATCTGATGATAAAGGAGCTCTCTCCCTGTGCAGACGAGGTTATCTATACACTTACTTTCTATCTTTTTCTTATCTGTTCCAAGCTATCGGTAACTAGGAAAGGTTTACATCTCAAATTTCATTGTGAAATGAAGGTTATTATTGTTACAAGCTGTCTTATGAAGGACATGAACAGCAAGACTGATATGTATAGAGCAAATGCTATCCGTGTGCTCTGTCGGATCATTGATGGCACTCTTTTGACTCAAATTGAGAGATACCTGAAACAAGCCATCGTGGACAAAAATCCGGTTGTTGCAAGTGCGGCCCTTGTTAGTGGAATTCATTTGCTGCAGGTTATTATAACTTCGAGTCGTGTATGTTAAGTTACGGCTTTTTTGGCCCAGGTATTAGGCTGACTTGTTTTTGTATTGTTGTTTCTCAGACGAACCCAGAAATTGTTAAAAGGTGGAGTAATGAGGTACAAGAAGCTGTTCAATCAAGGGCTGCTCTTGTACAGTTTCATGCACTTGCTTTGCTCCACAAGGTACAGAAATATTGTGGCGTTATGCCTGAAATATTATAAGGGCATAGGCTAATGTTAGTATCTACTCATCAGTGGAAATTTAGATTAACCAAACAGCCATATATAGGAAATTAGTGGAGTCTCTTTTAATTGATCACAGTTCTTATTTGCTGGTATCTTCTTAAGAGACGACCACATTCTTCTGATCTGCAAAGTTCTGTAATACTTTCTTTGATAAACAAGCATTCATCCTTTCCCTTTTAAGCATGGATAAGATGATTTTTCGAGAATATAAAGGTACTTAAGTCTATTAACATTGTTCACAAACTATATTGAAGCTTTGATTTTTTTTATACTATGATGTAGATTCGGCAAAATGATAGATTGGCTGTTAGTAAGCTGGTTACAAGCTTGACCAGGGGAACTGTACGCTCGCCTTTGGCCCAATGCCTACTGATTCGCTATACTAGTCAGGTATTTTATTCACTTTATATGATTTATATTAAGTTGATTGTTTTCTGATTTTTTTGACCAAGCAGTGAGGCAAAACTTTCTGTTTAGGTCATCAGAGAATCAAGTAATAGCAACCAAACTGGAGATCGACCTTTTTATGATTATCTCGAAGGTTGTCTTCGTCACAAAGCTGAAATGGTCATCTTTGAAGCTGCTAGGGCTATAACAGAGTTAAATGGTGTGAGTAGTCGGGAATTGACTCCCGCGATTACTGTGTTACAACTCTTCCTAAGCTCTTCTAAACCTGTACTTCGGTTTGCTGCTGTTCGTACTTTAAACAAGGTGACTTGTCTATAATGGAAGCACTGACTTCCACTTGTTTTTTGGTGAATAAATTTACCCGTGTCATATACCGTCGATCTGTCATAAATTCTTACTCTTTTAAGCATTGTATTCAGGTGGCTATGACCCGTCCCCTTGCTGTAACAAACTGTAACATAGACATGGAAAGCTTGATTGCTGACCAGAATAGAAGCATTGCCACTCTTGCCATCACCACACTGCTAAAAACAGGGAATGAATCAAGTGTTGATCGTTTGATGAAACAAATAACCAACTTCATGTCTGATATTGCTGATGAGTTCAAGATAGTTGTGGTGGAAGCTATTAGATCTCTTTGCTTAAAGTTCCCTCTTAAATACAGAGCTTTGTAAGAGTTATTTTACTTTCTCCTTTTCCTTCAATGTGTAAGCAAGCTTATTTTGTTCGATAATTGGTGATTAAATGAGTAATTGTAAATAATTTTTCTTTTTCATACATAAGGATGAATTTCCTAAGCAATATACTGAGAGAAGAAGGCGGGTTTGAATACAAGAAAGCTATTGTGGACTCAATTGTAATCCTCATAAGAGACATTCCAGATGCGAAAGAAAGTGGGTTGCTTCACCTTTGTGAATTCATCGAGGATTGCGAATTCACATATCTTTCTACTCAGGTTCCAAGTTTCTCCTCTACTGCTGCTATTTGTTCTTTAATTATTGCGTGAAATATAAATTAAATCTGCATGCTTACAAAAATGTTATCATGTTTATCTACTGTTAGATTCTTCACTTCCTTGGAAATGAGGGCCCAAAAACATCTGACCCCAGCAAATACATAAGGTATATCTATAATCGAGTGATACTTGAAAATGCAACTGTTCGGGCCAGCGCTGTTTGTACATTGGCAAAATTTGGTGCTATGGTCGATTCTTTGAAGGTATAATGGCTTCAAATTTCTGGTAGCAGTGCATTATCTCTAACATTATTCTACAGACCTAAAGATATATCCTGTACTATGTTGCAGCCACGCATATTTGTTTTGTTGAGACGCTGTCTCTATGACAGTGATGATGAGGTTAGTGTCTGTACTTCAATTCAAAGTTTTTAGCTTATGATCTTTATGTTTTCTAAAATTGCCACTTGTTTGATTTTCTATCAATAGGTTGAATGGGAAAGTATGCTTTATGTTTTATTCTCTGCTTATAGCTTGGCCGAATGCTAGTTACATTCACTTAATTAATTTATGTTGTATATGGGTGCATAGTTTGTAACCGCGTGTCTTGAGTTTTTGTTTCCTCGAGAAATGAGAAAAAAAGTAAGTAAATCTTAAAATAGCATTTTTTAGGTGTGTTCTAGTTTTTAAATGAGAAGAGTGAAATGTGGTAGAAGGGTGAGAAAGAAAATTGATCAATTGATTAATTCTCTATAAAACAAAATTGAGTACAACTTCTTAAGCTTCTTGAGTGGTTTAGTCACTCTCACTAGTCACTCCCCCCAAAAGGTATCTCAAAGAATATTACCATTTTGACCGGCCTTTTATTTCCACCTCATTAAGCAATCTAACAGAATTTTAAGCTAATTTACCTTTTCTTTTTTATCCTTAGCCTTGGTGACCTCTTGCACAAGTCATCATATTAGATCTAGGTAGCTGCAGCAACTGGGGTTATTGCATATTAGATCTAGGTAGGTGCAGCAACTGGGATTATTGCATTGCACAGCGCCTAAAGTCTCACCTTGTCTTTGAGGTGTAAATTTAGTTACCTCTCTTGAAAAATATAGAAGTCATCTGGCACTTCTTTATGCTCAGTTTTCCCCGAAGTTTGTGTTCGTACATCCAGTAAAACTTCCAGTCCAACCATATATTTTATGCAGTTTCTGAAGCACAGTGGGTGACAGCTTCTCTCACAGTAATAACCGTGTTTTAAATGGGAAACATGAACACATGGGAGAATTTTGCTAGATGAGGGTAAGTCCAACTTGTATGCAAGTTACACAACCTTATGACTATAAGATTTCTGTCCAAAAAGTGAGCTGCAAGTTTCTGAAAGGGTCGCTTCGGCAAAGATTTTGGGTCATGGGTTGTATTTTGTAGCTTGAGATAAAGTCGCTGTCCTACTTCTAACTGCTCCTCTCTCTGTATAATTGTGGTATAAGTTTCATCTTTTGATTGTCCCTACAGAGACCCCTTAAATCATCTAGGATAGCATCACGATCATTGAACATCTCTAGAGTCTAAACTTTCCTTTGAATTATGCACTTTACCAAATTTAGTTGCTACTATGACAGCAAGTTTGGTAGAAATACCCAACACCTCTTGGTGTAGCCGGTAGCGGTATCTCCCCCGCTCCCTGTACGGGTTGTCGAGGGTTCGAATCTTGTCAAATGTGGGTGTGTGAGTGTGTTTAACTAGCAAAAGAAAGTTAGGTAGAAATTTAAAATAAGGACAAATGTAATCTAGGAAGCACGGGTGCGGGTGCGGGGGTGCGGATGGGTAGTTCGAGGATACGAGAATTCGGGAAATTTCAAAATTTGGGGATTCGGGTGCGGGGGATACGACAAATATTAAAATATTAAAATATATTTTATATATAATTTAGTAGTCATAACTCATAAATTAAATTAAATAGATAATAAAACAATAATAAAACAATAATGTATCATCCTTAATAGAAGTATTTAAAAGAGGTACTAAACAGATGTCAAAAAAGGCATAAGTGATGTGCTAGTGGTGGCCCTAAATGTTATTCCAACACAAATTATGGTCCAAAATATTACTTCTCGAAATTAAGGCCCAAAATGTCACTTCACAACGGAACTTTGTGTAGCGTTTAAGGTTTTTTTTTCAACCCGTAAAACGGCACTTCGTGTACTGTTTTGTTGTTTTTTTAATAATTTAAAAATAATACAAAACGTTACTACTTGAATGTTTTTTTTAAAAAGGTGACAAAACGTGAGTTGAAGTTGTGTTTTGGTTCCAAACACTACATCATGTAGCGTTTTGGCCCCAAAACAACACTTTATCTAGCGTTTTACACCTATAATTTTTTTAATAATTTTTTTTAACCTCAAATAAAAAATTGTTAATTCCTAAAATACTAAAAAATTATTTAAATTGTTTCTAAAACCCAGGACTGATGAACCCTAAAATGTTAAAAATGATTAAAATTAAGTTACACTTTTAAATTCAAAATTGTTTAATTTAAAATTTACATTTTTGGTTCCTAAGGTTTAGGGGCTCTAAACCCTAGCTTAAATTAGGGTTTAAGCTCTAGGGTTTAGGGCTAGGCCCCCCTTAAACCCTAAATCGGTATAATATTTATTAATTTTTTATTTTAATATTTCTAAAACCCAAAAGGGTATTGGTGAATCCTAAATGTTAAAAATTGTTAAATTTCGGTATAATCTTAAATTTTAAAAATATTAAATAAAAATAAATATCGAAAACGTAACATTAAGTGATGTTTCCGGGCATATAAATAATAAACCAAAAGCAGCTCAAATAAGGGAAAAAGAAACATAAACACAAAACGTTGGATGATCTAACGTTTTGCACCTTGAAATGTAAAAAAAATAGCAAAACGGTACTTCGTGTACCCTGTTTTCAAAACTCTACACGATACCCAGTTTTAAAGTGATATTTTGGGCCATAATTTCCAAAGTGATATTTTGGGCATTTTTTACTGAAATAATGACATTTTAGTCCATTTCTCCCTAAAACATGTAAAGTAGGCACGTGCGCATCTTATCTTATTTATAAAAATAATGATAAAAAATAAAACAAAACAGTCAACAGACTTATAGTCACAGCCAAACAAAACTGATATACCACACATATATACACACATATATACCACACATATACACAGATACAGAGCTGTAATACACATCTCAACTACTATATCAACACAGATTGGCGACCAAGACGGAACCAAAAAAATGGAACGCCGGAAAACAGCTACCGACGACGACTCTCTTTCTTTTCTCTCCATCTTATATTTTAATTACGATTTATGCCCTTCCTGCACCCCCGCGAATCAAAACAGTAAATTACGCGGACACGCTACGTGGCGCATCCCGTACGTATTAGGCCGCAACCCCGCCGCACCCCTGCACCCGAACGTATCCGGTGCGTAGTACGCTGGGTAGGTGCCGCACCCCTGCTTTCTAGAATGTAATTAATTGACTTCAGAAAAGACAGAGAATGCGGAAGTAGGGTCAGCCGGTGAGGGAGAGAAAGGAATATGATTGAGTTGTTTTGAAAGAATTTGGGATACAAGTCATAATTATTATCATCAGGGCTACTTGTCATTGTGTATGATCTTTTGCTAATGCCATTTTTTAATCTAAAAGAGCCTCCTGTTTTCCTTGTATCAGGTTCGTGATAGAGCTACACTCTATCTCAACACACTTGGAGGTGATGGAGCGGTTGTTGAAACTGATAAAGATGTGAAGGAATTTCTCTTTGGGTCACTTGATATCCCGCTGGTTAACTTGGAAACAAGTTTAAAGAACTATGTGCGTTTTCTTGATGCACTCTCACTTCAGATCCTTGTGAATTTTTTTATAAATAACCAGAGTTGTTTTCTGGTATTACAGGAACCTTCTGAAGAACCTTTTGATATTAATTCTGTACCCAAGGAAGTTAAATCTCAGCAACTTGCCGAGAAAAAAGCAGCAGGCAAAAAGCCCTCTGGTCTGGGTGCTCCTCCTGCTGCTCCAGCATCCACAGTCGATACTTATGAAAAGCTACTATCCTCTATCCCAGAGTTCTCAAACTTCGGGAAGCTTTTCAAGGTTTTTTCTAAAGATATTTTTCACCTGTAAATTTCCTATCATAATTTATTTGGGTAATTCTTATTTACCTTTCATCATAATCTCTAGTCCTCAGCACCAGTGGAGCTTACAGAAGCAGAAACGGAATATGCAGTTAATGTAGTCAAGCACATCTTTGATGGGCATGTTGTGTTTCAATACAATTGCACAAATACAATTCCTGAGCAGTTATTGGAAGATGTAAATATCTACTGTAAATTTTTTGTCAAGTTGGTTTAAATTTTAGTATATGCTGACACGTATAGTGTGTTGTCAGGTTTCAGTTATCGTGGATGCTTCAGAAGCTGAAGAATTTTCAGAAGTAGCTGTCAAGCCTTTAAGATCCCTTCCATATGATTCACCAGGACAGACATTCGTGGCTTTTGAGAAACCTGAAGGCGTCACTGCTGTTGGAAAGTTTTTGAATGTCTTGAGATTTATTGTGAAAGAGGTACCTGAAATTACGATGTACAAATAATGGTTATTTTTTGTTTTTATATTATTTTTAGTCATTGAAGCAGCTTTTATATTTTCGCAACATTTGTAGGAATGTATCTTATATGTTTATCATCATGTTTGATTTGTCTATACTCGTAATTGTTGGGATTCGTTTTAGAATAAGAGACTGCATTGCAAATGTTTCGAACTTAATGGGAATATATGTAGTTGTATATTTGATATTGTAGTACTGATGGTTTTCTATCATTTCCAAGTGTCTGTTCTTTGTGATGTTTGGGTTCTCTAGAGAAACTTCAAAGGGGGTTTGATAAGCATACGTTTGAAACACAATGTTTGTACCTGAGAGTGTTCACAACTGTATACTTCCAAAATAAGATACATACTTGGGTTGCTTATGACCTACGCACTCTCCCCATCTCTTTTTCTTAATCATATGGCATCATCAGGTTGATCCCACTTCTGGTGAAGCTGAGGATGGTGGTGTAGAAGATGAGTACCAGTTGGAAGACCTTGAAGTTGTTGCAGCAGATTACATACTAAAATTGGGGGTTTCAAATTTCAGAAATGCCTGGGAAAGCATGGACCCGGATACTGAGCGAGTAGACGAGTATGGTCTTGGTCCCAGAGAAAGCTTGGCGGAGGCTGTTGGTGTTGTAATCAACCTTCTCGGTTTACAGCCTTGTGAGGTATTTCATTCTACTAAGTTATGCTTTGTACTTTATTGGTGTATCCGTGATTCTGTATGTTGTCACCGTTCATATTTATGGAATCTTTCTTGGATTTGCTTCGGAGGAGAACCTAATTTGTGCTCACTTCAGTTTATTTCATTATGTTATCACTGAACCATTTCTAAGTTTTGGACTCACCTCGTTCTCCTCAAATACTTGAAGAAAAACATTAACTTCATTTTCAGAACACCGAACCCCCATAGAAAAGATGGAAATTTTTTAGGGGTATTGACGTATTATATGCCTTGCTTCGTACGTTTTTTTTCTGCATGGGTAATGCATGATTTCTTCTCATTTTTCCTTTCCTTCACAGGGTACTGAAGTTGTCCCCAACAATGCTAGATCGCACACATGTTTGTTATCTGGAGTCTATATCGGAAATGTGAAGGTGCTAGTTAGATTGTCATTTGGAATTGATGGCCGCAAAGAGGTAGCAATGAAGCTTGCTGTTAGATCTGATGATATATCTGTCAGCGATGCTATTCATGAAATAGTGGCAAGCGGTTAGCTAGTCGGTTTTCTGATCAATGTTTCATATTTCCTATGCCAAAATTTGGTTGGAGGCAATGGACTGCAAATAGATCCTCTTTCTATGTAAAATAAACCAGTCAGTTCCAGTAGTAGATATGCTTGCTAGGGTCATCTTTACTTTATGATATAATGTTTGTGGAAGGCACTTTGTTTGGAGGGTACAGCCGCAAGTGCTCTGAGGATTTTAACTAGTTTATAAATGGCAGAGTATTTGAAAAGAGATCTAAATCTCTGGAGGATGGGTTCATTTTACCTTTAAATATAGAAATAATGTGTTGTGCAAGTAATTCTTCAGAGAACAAAAGTCTAGTTAACTAGTTAAAAATACTTGGAATGATTTGAGTTTTGTTATGTGTAATGGACAAAAGCCTACTACTATTATCATCAACAAATTATTATGTATTTGAGTTTCTTGAACCATTACTGAGCTTTTCTGAAATCTAGCAAAATCAGATTTATTATTATTATTATTTTTTTTTAATTTTAGTGAGAGTGTGGATGATTGGTGTTGTGCTGCTTTAGCTAAAATTTCAGCTAGAGGCATGGTACTAAAAGTCACGGCTGAAAAGAAAAGCTTCATTTCCACTTGGTATAAAATCTGTTATCACTCCATAACAACATTCTATTCAACTTGAGTTTAACATTTCTGTCCTTTAAATGATAATGCCTGGGTGCTATTCTCCGACTTAAACTGAAAGCGAAATACTGAGGAAAATCTGTCACTTCTTGGATAGTCCTGTTCATCTCCTTGAATAAAAACTCAAACTTTGGCCTCAAATTGTTGTGAATGCTATAACCGAATATAGCTGGAAATCTAGCACAAACTCTAGCTGATTCTTTGTGGGAAAAGCCAACACTTTGCAAGAATGTAACCTTGTCCTCAAGCTTGTCAACCCGAGTGTTCAATAGATGAGCATTCAAAGTAGTTGGAGAATTCAACTTGTCAAGGCCTAAGGTTGTAAGATAAACTAGTGTTGGCTGTAGACAAAACTCGACGTTGGATTCAAGAATAGCAGGGCAACGGAGAATTAAAAAACATGATTCTTGGACAGATGCACGTAAATCAGAGTATAAAAAATCAAACACAGGCTGGATCTGAGTAGGATGAAAATTGGAGGAGAAAAGCATAGGACAGAGGAAAGCAAGTCTAGGGAAATCAGGTTCAGAAAAGCCCCTGGATTTGAGGAAATCTACGGTTGAGAGGATATGGGCTATGGTTTCGGGAGATGGGTTTCTGTGGGTTGTTGTTTCCGGCTTGATAATGCCAATGCTTTTGAGGTACCTCAGGTTTTGTTGGTGTGATGTACGGAACTTTAGGAAGCTATCACCTTTTTTAACGCTGATATCACAAGCATGGTTTGTAATTGATGAAGACGATGAGCAAATTCTTGGGATATGATAAGATTGAAGAATCATTTTCTCTTTTTCTTTTAGGAATCAACTTATTATTCTGTGGTTGTATTGATGATAAGGTGACTAGAGCCTTTTTCTGCTCCTCATGATATCACAATTATCCCAACTCAGAAAATTAATATACTAGTGGGAGTCACTGCCACACTGGAAACGAACCGATCTCATCTGGGCTGAGCACTTTTGTCATTAACCACTTCAGCTTAATTTTTTTCTTAAACAGTTCAACCCGAGCCTTTTTATTAAATAAAAATTATGTACGAGCTCGGCTCATTGACAAATCAAGTCGCATTTGAGATTTTATCAACTTATTATCGGTTTCGACATAATCGAAATTCAAATTTTAATCTTTTATCCCTAAATAATCCAAATAAATTGTGAATTAAATATGAGTTTTAATCCATAACAATTATTTGTTAAATAAACCTTATCTCTGCTCCACAAACCTTAGATTTTTATTTGAAGGCCTCAGATAAATGATTTTTTATTTACTTTCCGCTATAAATATTCGCGGAAAGGATTTTTCTTTCCGTGGATATTTATAACTGAAAAGAAAAAGTCTTTTCCGCGGATATTTATAGCGGAAGGTAAAAAAAATTTCTTTAATCTGTACTCTTGAAATATAGATCCGACGTTCCTGCAATAGTGTGTTAAAATATTTCGGTTTAATTTTAAATTTAAAATGTTAGATATATTATTAAAAATCTGATTTTTTTTTTTGAGTTTTAACAAGTCAAGCCCGAGTCAAACTAATTTGAGTCAATATAGAATCGAATTCGAGTCGCACATATTAAAATTTAGATCGAGCTCGCTAAATTTAACATATATATTTTTCAGTTTGAATTTAAACTCGAGTTATTAACGAAACAAACCGAGTCGAGTACTTATCGAATCGAGCTAACGAAGGGCTACGCCCCACTAGTGGAACGCATCTTATTAGCATCTATGCTCTTATATCTGACGGCTAAATTTCATAATTTAATTATTTTAGTAAATCAAGGAACCGGCCTAAATCTTGTATAAAGGCATCAATGGTAAACGAAACCAAACATTTGATAACATATAATGTAAAAATAGGTTGCGACAAACCTTAATCAATGTCTTTAATTACATGATACTTATCTGAAGAAGATAATTTTATCCGAACCGATGAATATCTAATTCGTTTTGATTTATTTAAATGTACTTGAATCTGATGTTTTGGATTTAGATCAAGATCTGGATCTTATTTTTAGACCCGAATTAGTTTAAATCTGAATTTGGATCTTAGGTATATCGAACCAATACCGACCCAAAACCCGAAATCCCTTCCAAACCAGATCCGAACTCGAAACCCGAGAAAATCTGCTAATATATTCATATCTTATATAATTTTATAAAAATAATACATGATTTATATACATCAAATAATTAAATTTAATTTTTATAACCGATATGTTAAATAATTGTTGATAATTAAATTTATTATATTTGACACTAATATTGAATTACATAAATCGATTTAGTAAATCAAACGAACATGCATCATTGGGTTGATCTTTTAACCTACATTTAAGAAAGTGAGATCTCAATTATTACATCAACCCTTTATTGGTTACTTCATATATAAAAGGTACTACTTTTGTATTTTTATCATTAAATGAAAATATGTTATCTGACATATTTATTAATAATATTTATTTTTAATTAATTATTTTTAAAGTATCCGAATTAAATCCGAAACCGATCCGAAACCCTAAAAAACCCGAAAGATCGGATCTGAATCTTTATTTTCAATATCCTGACCCAAATTTAAATCGAACCGAAATATAACGGATCAAATTTAAATTTAAATTTTACAAAATCGATCCGACCTTTTGTCATCCCTGTACTTACCCAAATTTAAATGCATATTTCTCTTTAACATTACTCGATTTACTTTACTTTGCGAAACCCATAAAAAAGAAGTCTCGCTACACATGAATTGTTGAAAAAAATTCGTAATCTCTAAAATTGCTTGTACAATAATCCAGGCCGGGCGGTCTTTGTTTTCTTCGCTATTGTTAATGTTAAAAGCAGGGGTATCCAATTTTTATCCCATTTAGATTTTAAAATATTTATAACAATTAGCTCTTTAACCCAGCTCTTTAACCCGTGCAAGCACGGGTTAATTCTATAATAATAATTTTTTTCTAAAATATAAGATATATCTATATATTTATGATAAATGAGTTAGTGTTGAATTAGTTATATGATCGATATCTTCACATTATAATATTTTGTAATATTAATGATCCCCTTTATTTAATTATTCTTTTAAATATGAAAATTTGATATTTATTACATTGACATGAGTTTATTTTTATTTATAGTCTAAATATAATAATTCAATAGGAAAGATGACAGACAAATTATATGTATATATATTATTACATGCATGCGTATTATCTATTTTTATAATTTACTTTTTATGATACGTAATTATGATTAATTTATAAATGATTCTTCATATTGATTTTCATCTGTATTCTGAAAATATCATTCTAAACTCATTAACAAATTCCTTCACATACTATTATTTAACAATTGATGTCATAGTAAATTTGGTATTTATGAAAACTCTAATTTGATCGAACGATATTCTTATAATATTCTACGGTACCGTTATCATTAAAAATATTATACATTTTTCGTGCTCAAGTGCACTAACTCTAACAACGATTTTCCTTGAATATACTCGGTATAATGAATATATTCTCTCAAAATGATAAATTTTAAATATTGTATTATCGATTTGTGTTAATATTATCATCTGATAAATATAATTAATGTAAGGTATTAAACTGTTAATATAAATAATTTAATTGTAATGCTTATATGTAATAAAGACTAATTCATGTATATTAAATTCAATTCCTATCAAATAAATAGATACAATTATTACATACCCATTAAATAAAATGTCATTAATACATAATAATATGGGGCAATATAGTAATTTCAACATGACTAAAATGTGTTATAAACCCCTAAATTAATTTATAACGACTCTTCATATTGATTAAAATGTGTATTCGTTCCAAATTTATTGACAAATTACTTCACTCTGCGATTAACAATCATTGTCAGAATCAATTTTCCATTTATAAAAACTCCAGTTCGACTCTATTTATTTTTAGTTTTGGCCGACAATATTCTTATAATAATCTCCATTACCTCTACCAGTAAAACTTATTTTATATTTTTTGTGTTCAAATCTAATAATTTTTATAGCGTTATTTTCCTTGAATATAATTGATGTAATAAGTATATCCCTCAAAATAATAAATTCCAAATATTGTGTTATCAATTAGTGCTATGTAAAATTTACTATAACGTACTAAATTGCTAACATAAATAATGAAATTGTAATAATTAGATGTAATTGATAGGGTATAAAAGACCTGGATAGGCGTCAACCTGGACTAAAGGAATACAGGCTCAACTGACCTGCTAAGACCCCCCCTCTCCCAGGCCAATCAAGCATCAGAGCCCAGGCCTGGATCCATCCTATTACCCGGATCCGGATCCACCTGCATATCTGGATCCGGATCGGGGCTAAGACCACCGTGAGGGAGGTCCCAGCAAACACATGCACATCCCACAACCCGCCAAGGAAGGGTACGTGGGCACGTGACTATGACAGCTATCAACAACCAACACACCAGACAAGCACGACGCGTGTCAGAAGGCCGTTAGGACACTCTGGAGGTGGTCCTCCCCTGGACACGTGTAAGCAATCCGCCCAAGGCAGGCGTCCTCCACTCCCGAGATCCAACGGCCCAGATTTAGAGGTAACTACCCCTAAACCCTACCTTGGGGCTATATATACCCCCAAGACTGAAGGGTTTAGGGGTTGGAAAATATTCACTCTTACACACTCTCATACATTCAAAAATACACAGCAGCCATCACATATATACACACACACAACAGCCTCTAAATTACATAAATATACATACCTTCATCTTCTCCAAAGCCTGTTCTTATTCTCACACCGGAGGCGCCGTGGAAGCCAAACCCCCCTTCCGGTGTTGTTTTGCAGGCGCACAACCAGCAGCTACACCTAACCCACACACAGAAGGTCCAGGAACGCCGTCGGACGGAGCCGCCCGCTCACCGGAGTTATCATTTGGCGCTAGAAGGAGGGGGCTCCATCCTTGGGTCTCGGTGCCCCTGGATTCATCTTCATCAGCAAACTCTCGAGAGAGTCCACTTTAAAACCTGTAAGAACTCAAACAACCAAACCCTTTCTTGAATATGAATGTTCATTTTAGCCACGTTTGTGTGAGCTTGTTACTTTAGGCCACGTTTGTGTGAGCCCGCTCTTGTTCGTTAAGTTTTGGTTGTTTAGGGTTTAATAATCTTGATAGTTTTAAAGCCTGGGGTTTGATAGTCTTGGTAATTTTAAAACCCAGAACTTTTTTAGCTTGCATATTTTCTTTTGTGTTCGAGAGCCTGCTGTTCTTGTTTAGTATTATTGTTAGCAAAACCCAGAAAGTTTGCTTGCTGTTATTCTGGAAATTTTTTATAATCTTCAAAAAAGCAACCTCAGATCCACATTTGTAGCCTCAAATCTTGGTCAGTTGTTTGTACAATTGTGGTAATGGCAAGAGCAGGAAAAAGTACAGCTGGTAGGCCCTCCGCCAGTACCCACATTCAGGATCAAGACCCCTCTCAAGTCCTAGAACCTGGAGGAGACAGGGAGACCTTCCGGGAGCAACCATTGACGCAGCATACCCCGGTAAGGGATGCTAGAAATGTCATAGAGCTCAATCAGTACAAGTACACCAATGTTCCAGTTGCAGAGGAGCATATGGCTAACTTAACAAGCCACGAACTCGTTGAAGCAATCAGGCTCTACAGAGATGAACAAGCCCGGGCTCAGATGGAATTTGAACAAGATGATGAGCAAGAAGAGTCCGGGGACTCTCAGCAATCCAGGAGATCTGTCTTCGACCGAATTGGGGCTAAGGCAAAAAAGAACCAAAAAGAGCCTAGTAAGAAGGAGACAGAAGCAACCAGAAAGAAAAAGTTAGAAGAAATCAGAGAAAAGATAAGAAAGGAAGAAGAGGAAAAGCTGGAGCAAAAAATTCAGAAAAGAATGCAGCTGGAGGAGGAGAGGCTCCTAGCTAAAACAAGAGGCAAAAGAACTCGGAGGGACCCTACCCCCGAACTCATCTCTGATGACGAAGAGGAGGGCCAGAAGGATCTTAAAGACATGATTTATGAGCTCCAGAGAAAGATGGAGAGAGATTCAGGCTTGGAAGTTGGGGAGACCCTCACACCCTTCAGCCACTCCCTAGAAGCCATCCCTCGACAGAAAAATCTCAAACACTACAACTTCGACTCTTTCGATGGACTGGGGGATCCGGAAGAACACCTCAACTACTTCGAACAGATAGCTCAGATATACTATTACAAGGACTTGACGAAATCCAGATTCTTCGCCTCGACCCTCAAAGGGGGGCTCAAAGATGGTTCAGCAGAATCCCATCAAGAAGCATCCACTCCTGGAATGAATTCAGAGGAGCCTTCCTTAGAAGATTTAGAGCCAATAAAACACATGAAATGCACATGTGCCACCTGGAGACAATCCGCCAGTATGATAACGAATCACTCTCAGCCTATATGCGGAGGTTCCAGGAATCCATCAACAAAGTTTCGAATCTCGATGAAAGGGAGGCTCTAAGCATTTTTCGAAGAAACCTGGATCCGAAACACAATGAGAGGTATATTATGGAGTTGATAAACAAAGAGCCCCAAAGCTTGGCCGCTGCTTATTCTATGGCAGCTCGGTTCATAAAAGAAACAGATGTTCTCCAGGCGATGAGAATGACTCGAAATGGAGGAAACAGGAACAAATCTTCTGATGACCGACCGAAAGGGGGTTACCATCAGGAGAAAAAGTTTAAACAAAGCAACCAAACCCAGCAAACAAATGTGGTACAAAACACCCCAATATTCCAAAGATTGGGCCCCAAAACAGAATCCAAAAGTGATCCCGGTCCACCTAGGCAGGCAAGGGAGCCTAGGCAAGAGCCAGAGTGGACACCACTAAACAGAACCCGGGAAGAGATACTGAAGGAGATCAAGGGAAAGTCATTCTACTATCCTCCAAAGTCAATGCAGAATCCCCCAAAGAGCAGGCCTTACAACAGGCAGTGCGACTATCATGAAACCCATGAATACAAGACTGAAAATTGTCTCTCTTTAAAATACTTCATTGAAGATCAAGTCAAGAAAGGCAACCTGAATCAATACATCTCAAGGGAGAAAAATCAGAGAGAAGAAAGGCAAAGAAAAGGTAAGAATGTGGTAAATGTGGTCCTGGGAGGTTCACACTCTCCCTCTAGGAGCCCGGGCTCAGGAGATGAGGTGTTCTCCATTCAATCCTACCCGGAGATGATGATCTCATTCATCAGCAAGGATTATGAAGGGGTCAACCCGAATCACAACGAAGCCTTGGTGGTAATACTTGATATCTTTGACAATGAAGTAAGAAGGATGATTGATAATGGATCCTCAGTAAACATACTCTTCAAATATATTGTGGATAGGATGAAGCTTGGGAGCGTACGCTCCAACGAATGCCAAGAGGACCCTCTGTATGGGTTCGGAAACAACTTGGTCCTGATCCAGGGAACTTTATACTTACCAGTTATATTTGGATCGGGCTCAAACCAAGTTACCCATGTGATAAAGTTCTACGTGATCAATACTCCTTCATCCTACAACGGCATAATCGGGCGCTCAGCCTTGACTAGGATCCAAGCAATCACCTCCATATCATACTTGAAAATCAAATTCCCAACTCCTGCCGGAGTAGGAGAAATCAAGGGAGACTATGAGGTAGCTGAAAGATGTTATAGCCAGGCTCTGGTAATGGCTGAAACTCATCAAGACAACAAGAGAAAGGTTGTGGTGCTCCGGAAATAGCAAAGTATTAAGAAACATCGCCCACACTCGAGGGATGATGCGAGAAAAGAAGTTAAGATCATAGAGTCCCTCTCAGACCCAAAAGCAACCAAACAAAGCTCAGAAGAGCAAAAAAGCAGCCAAGTCACAGAAGGGATTGAATTGAGCCTAGGCCTTGGCCAAACCAACCCTACTGTGCAAGCAACCAACCCAGAAAAATCTGGAGAAGGAAACAATAAAGAGATGACAGCCCAGGCTCAGATTTATATGAAGAAGAATACAGAGGCTCGGATACAGCAAATGGTATCAAACATGGATCAATCAAAGATAGAGACAGCTGTTGAAACGGAAACAATTCTGATTAATAAAAGCGATCCTTCCAAAAAGATAAAGATAGGATCCGGGCTCGAGGCTAATTTCAGAAATGACCTGGTATTACTACTCTAAGGGTACTCTGACATATTTGCGTGGACACCAAGAGATATGCCCGGGTTGGATAAATCCATAGCGATGCATAGCTTGGACATCAACCCAAAGAGGAAGCCAGTCAAGCAAAAGAGAAGAAATTTTGCCCCAGAAAGGCAGAAAGCAATCGATGAAGAAATCGAGAAACTAATCAAAGCTGGAATAATATGCGAAGTCAAGTACCCGGAATGGCTGGCAAATGTAGGAATGGTGAAAAAAGCAAACGGGAAATGGAGAATGTGTATCGACTACACAGACCTGAACAGTGCATGCCCCAAAGACCCCTACCCCTTGCCAAACATTGATCAATTGATCGACGCAACTTCTGCACACGTAATGCTAAGTTTCATAGACGCCTACTCGGGGTACAACCAGATAAAGATGAATCCCAAGGATATCCTAAAGACAGCCTTCATCACCCACAGGGCGGTCTATGCCTATGTGATGATGCCTTTCGGATTGACCAATGCGAGAACAACATATCAAAGAGCAATGAATAAAATCTTCAAAGACCAGATTGGAAGGAACCTGGAATCATATGTCGATGACATGATTGTAAAGTCTACAAGCATCCCCGGGTATATAGGAGACCTGAGAGAATGCTTCGACAACTTGAGAAAGTACTCACTCAGGCTCAATCTAGAAAAATGCACATTCGGAGTAGGGGCAGGAAAATTTCTTGGATTTATGATAAGCAACCGGGGAATTGAAGCCAACCCAGAAAAGATAAAGGCAATCCAAGTGATGAAGGCTCCCAGAACGCAAAAAGATGTGCAGAAGCTAGCAGGGTCACTGGCTGCACTAAGAAGATTCATCTCCAAGCTAGCTGAAAGATGCCTACCCTTCTTTGACCTGTTAAAAGGAGCGACCAATAAGAGAGAAGTTAATTGGAGCCCAGAGTGCCAGAGCGCATTCGAAGAAATCAAAAGGTACCTTTCTCAACCCCCTGTGTTAACCAAAGCTCAACCCGGGGAGCCCCTATCCCTTTACCTGTCAGCAGGGGCCCTGGTAGTTGGGGCAGCCTTGATTAGGGAAGAGAATGGCAAACAACAACCAGTTTATTATGTGAGTCAGGTGCTAAAAGATGCGGAGACCCGATACCCGAGGCTAGAAAAATTTGCTTTTGCCTTGGTCACAGCATCCAGAAAGCTCAGACACTACTTCCAGGGAGGGGAGATACGGGTTATAACTAACCAACCCTTAAGGAAGATAATACACAAGCCAGATGTCTCAGGGAGGTTTGTAAATTGGGCAGTTGAGCTAAGTCAGTTCAATCTGAGTTTCATTCCTAGAACAGCAATCAAAGCCCAGGCTCTAGCTGATTTCATCATAGAATGCAATTTCCCAGAAGAAGAGCCCGTGCCCATGAGCATTGAACCTGAGAGAAACACAAATCAAGAAACAGAAGCTTGGGCCCTCAAAGTTGATGGTTCTTCAACAAATGAAAGATCAGGAGCCGGGCTCATCCTAAAAAGCCCAGAAGGATTCACAATCCAAACAGCAATCTCATTTGGCTTCTCAGCGACAAACAACCAGGCAGAGTACGAGGCCTTGATCGCAGGATTGAAGCTAGCAAGAACACTCAGGATCCAGGATCTTAAAATCTACAGCGACTCTCAGATTGTGGTAAAGCAAACAAATGGCGAGTACATAGCTAAGGATCCAGTTCTAGCCAAGTACTAGGCTCTGGTCAAAAGCTACCTCGCCTCCATACCGAAAATCCAAGTCATCCAAATATGCAGAGAGGAGAATTCAGAAGCTGATGCACTATCTAAACTTGTTCAAAATTCATCAGACCTAGATTGCTCCGTCTACTTCGAAGAATTGCAGAAACCGAGCACAGAGTCTGACGAAGTCATGGAAATAGATAACAGTCCGAATTGGATGACTCCATTTATTAACTACCTAGAGAAGGGAGAGCTCCCGGAGGATAAAGGGAAGGCTCAAAGGTTAAAAGCAAAAGCTTCAAAGTTCTTCATCGAAGAGGGTATACTCTATCGTCGGACCTTCTCCTCCCCAATCCTCAAGTGCATAGGCCCAGGAGAGGCACAGTACTGCCTCATGGAAGTTCACGAAGGAATCTGCGGGGACACATGTCCGCAAAAGCACTAGCTCACAAAATCATAAGGCAGGGGTACTACTGGCCTACTATTTACCAGGATTCAATAGACTTTGTGAAAAAATACAAGGAATGTCAACTCTTCAGCAATGTGACACGGATGAGCCCAGTCCTACCTTCTTCAGTCTTGTCACCAATCCCATTTGTTGTATGGGGCATTGATATCATGGGACCCTTTCCCAGGGCCAGAGGAGACCTCATGTACTTATTAGTCTCAATTGATTATATGACAAAATGGGTAGAGGCAAAGGCAATGAGAACAATAAACCAACAAGACTGCATCAAGTTCATGGACAACATATTGATGAGGTTTGGGATCCCGAGAGTACTGGTCTCAGATAATGGTCCGCAGTTCGTTGGTTCAGAATTTGAATCCTACCTTCAAGAAAGGGGCATCAGGCACAAGAAGTCATCTGTAGCCTACCCTCAAGGAAACGGCCAAGTGGAAG
This sequence comes from Apium graveolens, assembly GCF_009905375.1. Lineage (NCBI taxonomy): Eukaryota > Viridiplantae > Streptophyta > Magnoliopsida > Apiales > Apiaceae > Apium > Apium graveolens. The sequence goes on from NC_133653.1 coordinate 120,621,538, forward strand.
TAATAAATCGAATACTTCTCAGGGGGATGGAGAAGAGACTTAGGGAAAGCAAAACCAAATGGCCAGAAGAATTGCCTAATGTACTCTGGGCATACAGAACAAGCCCAAGAACAAGCACAGGAGAAACCCCCTTCAAGCTGGCCTATGGAACTGAAGCCATGCTACCAATTGAAGTAGGATCCCCCTCCCATCGAGCAATCAACTTTGATGAGATAGCAAATGAGGAGGGGCTCAGAACGAATATTGAGCTAATTGATGAAGTCCGAGACCAGACAGTGGCAAGAATGGAAAAGTATAAGCAGAAAACAAGAGAGCACTTCAGCAAGAAGTCCCGGGTCAAAAACTTTCAAGTTAGAGACCTGGTCCTTCGAGATACGGAAGCTTCAGACCCCACAAACACTAGAAAGTTAATGCCAAAGTGGGAAGGCCCATACAAAGTCAAGGAAGTTCTAAGGCCAGGAACATACAAGCTCATGAACATGGATGAGTCTGAAGTACCAAATACATGGCATGGACTCAGGCTCAGAAAGTTTTACCAGTAGAAAAAGCAACCAAAAGCAACCAGAACTTGTAGCCTATGGCAAGCAACCAATCTATGATAATACATTTTGTATGAAAAAATTTGCAAATCAATGAAAAGAATTTTCCTTTATTAGAAAGTCATTACTTTTAAGTACAAGTTATGTAAGCAAAAAACAACCCGAGTACGTTCTCATATCCGGGTTAGAAGCAAAAAACAAAGGCAACCACTATTTGCTTAGAAAATTTCTAAGTAAATGGAGCAATCACCAATCCGGATTAGACATACCCGGATTGAAAGCAAAGTTAAAAGCAAAAAACAACCCGGATAAGCAGTCAAATCCGGGTTGCAAATAATAATTATGTAAAGCAAAAGAGCAAAGAACAACCCGGATAAGCATTCAGATCCGGGTTGCAAGCAACCATTATTCACATATTTTGTAAGTACATAAAGCAAACAAGCAAACATCAAACCAGGTCGGTTTTATACCCGGATTGATAGCAAATTTTAAAGCAAAATCAACCCGGATTAGCATTCGAATCCAGGTTAGAAACAACCATTATGCACTTATATTTTCCAAGTATATAAAACAAAAAACAATACTTCAACCCGGGTGAAGCAATTCCAAGATAAAAAATCATGTTACAAGAATTCAAATCCGGATAAGACTTCATACCCGGAACAATCCTGATATAAAGCCCATCCGGATATGGGGCCTGATACACAGCCCAGATCAAGGGCATTTGTGCAAATATCCGGGCAGCCTATAAAAGTTAAAACTACAGATGGAAAAGCAAATATTTTCAACAATTGAAGGAAAGTACAAGGCAACGAGAGTAGAATTTAAAGCAGGATTCGGATTGCCTTCAATCCGGAACAAATCCAAATATTACAAATAGTTCAAATCAAAGTACGAGAATGGGAAATCCTAGAAAATGAAATTACAAGGCTGGGCCCGAGAAGCTTTGAAAAGCTGGTCCGGATCTAGAGGAAGCTGGGACTCAGGCCATCATAGGGTTCCGGTTCCCCCTAGCCCTGCTCCACCGCGGCCTTTGCAGCAAGGAACTCCTGGATGAAGCTCTCCCAGGAAGCCAAGGGGTCGGTCTTGATGTGGCGCTCAGCAACGACCCAGGACCTACGCACTTCGGGAACCCCGGCCTGAGCAACCTCAAAATTATAAACATCGTTGGCCTTGAATTCGGCAATGATAGCCTCCTTGTTCAAGTTTTCCTTGGCAGCAAGTTCAGCTTTGAGTTTCTCCACTTCTTTGGCAAGCCCCTCAGCCCGGTCCTCAGATTCCTTCAACTTCTGGCTTAACCCGGACTCAACCACGCGGAATCCCTTCCGGGCTTCCTCCAACTCACCCTGCAAGGTATCAGCCCTTATCTTCTCGGTATTGGTCCGGTTGTTGGCCTCCCGGACCTCCGTGTAGGCAACGTCCGAGCATATAGATATGGCACTCCCGAGCTGAAAAAAGAAAGAAATCGACTAAGTACAAAAAAAAGGGATGGGGGACGCAATCCGGAACCAAAGGCATGGAAATGTTAGATACCTGTCCCCATTGCCCGGTGACCCTTTTCAGAGCTGCAGCCATGCTGTATCCTTCCACCTCCTCGTAGTCATCTTGGGAAGGAATACTAGACATGAACCCGGCCAGGTCAACCAAGCTCTTTGTCCCTATCCTGATGAGACCCCCGTCCGGACCCTTCCCTTCCGAATCATAAACGACCCGGTCAGCAACAACAGCTTTTCCGCGGGGAGGCTTTCCCGGGGCAGACTTCCTTTTCTTCGAATGAGGGTCCTCAGAGATCTCCTGGACATCCGGATCCTCGTTCAAAGCAACATCACCCGGGCTGGGAACGTTCCGGGGGGCAAAAGATTCGGCCCCGCCCTCTGCATTCGCAGATCCGGATCCAGTACCAGGGGCCCCCTTGGTTGTCTTGTACGCCAATCCCAATGAGTTGAAAGCTGCTGCATAAGCCGAAGAAGACATTATCGCTCTGGATGCAGGGTTGTAATGTGGCAAACCTGAAAAGTTGGAAAAGAAAACTATAAGCACATGATTGATATATATGCAAAGACTACCAAATCCGGAAATAAAATACTGCAGTAAGCCCGGATCATAGGAAGATGATTTATGCAAATTAGCTACAAGTAAAAAAGCAAAATAAACATCGATCCGGATCATCAGGAAAAGCAGAGAGACCCGGATCAAAGACCAAACAGAGTCTCCCAGCAATTACAAGTTAAAAGGAAAAGGAACTTAATCTGGATCTCCAACCAGGGATGGGGACCCAGATCACTAACAGAACAGGTTAAAGAAGAACTTACAGCCAAGTTGGAACATGAGTTTATGGTTCATAAAGGTATCCCGGGTCGGCTGGAACCCGAGGCTACCACAAAATTTCCTAATCTGATCTACAGCCTCCCCCTCTAAGATCTCCGGGTTAAACTTTGTCTTAACTTCCCCGGCTGTAAAGTAAGGGAGAAACTCCAGATCGTACCCCTTCAGCATCAATATCTCCCCGTTCCAATGTTTCAACGAGGTCTGGTGGATAATCGGTTTGGACCTACCCGGACCAAAGCCACACTCTGCTGCCCGGAACCTCAGCTCATAAAAAGGCTTCTGGCTTGATCTAGAGAGATAAAAAATCTGGTGGAACAACTTGAAGGTAGGCATGAGCCCGGCCTTGTTGCAGCAAGCTATGAACCAGGTCATAGACTTAATTCCGTTTGGAGTTATCTATATGGGGGATATCCTGTAGACATACTTACATAGGTGCTTAAGAAAAATATGGCAGCAAGCGCTCCACCCGGACCTTAGATGCTCCAGCCAGACCGGAACAAAACCATCCGCGGGACGATGGAAAATCCTCTCATGGGGCTCGGGCCACCTCCAAGCGATATCAGGAGTTAATTGAAAGGCAGCCCGGACCGCCTTGTCCATATCACCCGGGTCAGCTTCTGCGTAAAAATCCTTCAGCTGGTAATGATCCCGGCTGATCCCAAACAAAGCAAAAGCTGATTCCAGAGCACCTTGGTCATAAACACCCGGGTGGCCATCCTCGTGCCTCTCGTATCTGACCCGGGTATAATAAATGCTATCTACAAACCCGGGTGGCTTTCTCACGAAATGATACTTAATGTCAGACTAGCGGCCGTCTGGCGTAAAGATAACCGAGTTTTCCGGAAGCCTCTTGAACCGGAAGGAAGTAATGGTTCCCACAGACCCGGACCCCTTCCTCACCATCTCGCCCCGAATCTGTTCTCTACCAGATGAATCCGGATCACTATCCTCGTCAGAAAAGTTGGGGTAGCAGTTATAGACTTTCCTAGCTCGCTCCTTGGTCCGGACCATATACCTATTAAAATGAAGGTCAGTTAGCCTGGGCCCTACAGATTTTATTTGTTTTGCTAAGCGGTCCGGATCAGGTGCGTTATGTTAGTTTTACCATAACCTAATGATCCGGACCACCAATGCAAGTCCAACCTGGAAAAACATCAACGATCCGGATCATGTTAACTACAAATAAACAACAAAGCAACCATGGACCCGGATCTTGGGGCGAATGCCCGGATCCGGATCCATAGCAGCCAAAAACTTAAAAACACCCATACACCCGGATCCTCACAGCAAACACCCATACCTGGATCAAAAGCAACCAAAAACAGCTTAAAAACCCAAGCCATATAATTCTACCCATGAACCTCCCACATATCCGGATCCTATACCCTCGACCCGGATCAAAATCAAAACCCTTACCCCCAAACAGTTAACCCAAGAATCAAACAACAAAATCCACCCTTTTTACCTATACACACATATATTTTAGCCAAGAACACGAAGAACACCATCAAAAAACCCAGAAAAATCGAACACAAAACACTATTTTCGCACAAAAACATGGTAAAAAATCCCCAAAAGCTACAGATCCAAGCAAGATAAACCGCAAAACCAAGCAACAAAGCGCAAAATAAAACCACAAATACCGATTCACATTATCAATTCGCGGATGGGAGATAAAACACGAAGCATGCATTAATTTAAATAAAAAATGCAAGGAATCAAGAAAGGAAACTAAAGAGGGGAAGAACATGACTCACAAATCGCAGAGAAACGGAGAAGAGCGGCGGCACCACGACGGAGAAATACAACAGAGAACGCAGCCTTCCGAAGAGTTTTAAGAAGAAAAAATAAAAAGTGACTATTCAGTTTTGGGAGAATGAAAAAAAGAAGAAAAAAAAGGGGGCTGCGGCTTTTATAGGAGAAAGGGGAGAGAAACCACCCCTGCCACGTGGCAGCCAGGGGTTGGTTATCTAAGCAGTTACAAAAATACATATATATATGTGTATTAATATATATACATAAAGCACATTTAAATCGAATCATCAGTATGGTCCGATTATCAAGCAAAGTACAAAAATTCAAATTCGAAGGGGGGAAAAAGAGCAAAACCGTTTGAATTCCCAAACCTTTCGAATTCCACAGCCCAAGACCCGGATCATTAGCCCTGATCCGGATCATTGTCAACCAGATACATTTTCTAAAGCAATCATCAACCTTAATCCGGATTGGTATCCATTATACCAGATCCGGATTGGGGGGCAACCGGGAGCAGAAATTTTTCTGAAGCAACTAATCTACCTTAATCCGGATTGGTATCCATTACACCAGATCCGGATTTGGGGGCAACCAGGAGCAGAAATTCTTCTGAAGCAACTATTCTACCTTAATCCGGATTAGTACCCATTACACCAGATCTGGATTGGGGGGCAACTAGGAGCATAAATTTTTCTGAAGCAACTATTCTACCTCAATCCGGATTGGTACCCATTACACCAGATCCGGATTGGGGGCAACCAGGAGCAAAAAGTTTTTTCCTAAGCCAAATATGCAACCCCACTCTACTCCCTCATCCAGAAAATCTGCATAAGGGAGTGAGGGGCAAATGATAGGGTATAAGAGACCCAGATATGCGTCAACCTGGACTAAAGGAATACATGCTCAACTGACCTGCTAAGACCCCCCTCTCCCAGGCCAATCAAGCATCAGAGCCCAGGCCCGGATCCATCCTATTGCCCGGATCCAGATCCACCTGCATACCCGGATCCGGATCGGGGCCAAGACCACTGTGAGGGAGGTCCCAGCAAACACATGCACATCCCACAACCCGCCAAGGAAGGGTACGTGGGCACGTGACTATGACAGCTATCAACAACCAACATACCAGACAAGCACGGCGCGTGTCAGAAGGCCGTTAGGACACTCTGGAGGTGGTCCTCCCCTGGACACGTGTAAGCAATCCGCCCAAGTCAGGCGTCCTCCGCTCCCGAGATCCAACGGCCCAGATTTAGAGGTAACTACCCCTAAACCCTACCTTGGGGCTATATATACCCCCAAGACTGAAGGGTTTAGGGGTTGGAAAATATTCACTCTTACACACTCTCATACATTAAAAAATACACAACAGCCATCACATATACACACACAGCAGCCTCTAAATTACATAAATATACATACCTTCATCTTCTCCAAAGCCTGTTCTTATTCTCACATCGGAGGCGCCGTGGGAGCCAAACCCCCCTTCCGGTGTTGTTTTGCAGGCGCCCAACCAGCAGCTACACCTCACCCACGCACAGAAGGTCCAGGAACGCCGTCGGACGGAGCCGCCCGCTCACCGTAGTTATCAGTAATAATGACTAATTAATACATGTACATAAATTAGATACAATTAATACATATGCATTAAATAAAATATCATTAATATATAATAATACGGGGCAAAATAGTAATTTCAATATGAATAAAATGTCTCACAACCCCCATATTTGCTCTATTATATATATAATGGATTCATTAATTTAAATTGATTATTGTTGATTGTGATTGATTTAGACGAGTAAGAATTGATTTAAATATATTTTAAATTTATCAAAAATAGTAAAAATTTAATAATATAAAAATCAACCACACCACTACTTTCTCCCATTACACTCATTTTATTAATTAAATATTGATTGGTCCCACCACTTTACCCAACTTTATATTTTTTCTCACTAAATTATAATTTTTCATTCTCTCTCATCCCACTAACTTATCAAAACTAATATTATTTAAATGAATTTTTTGTCCTCCGTGCCAAACCATTTGTATAGAAATGGTTGGGACGGAGGTCGTAGTGAATTCTACAAATTCATCAAAATCTCTTAAATTTTGTTAATATTTCTGAAAACATAAAATACACTAGCAAATCCAATCCATCAAAATCTACAATTTTATAAAATACCAAAAAATTGATAAAATTTTAAATACCATCAAATTTTAATTAAAATTTTAAAATCCAAATTTGATACTATCAATTTTTATGGACTTTTAAAAATTTAAATTGAATACCCTAAATTTTAAAAGACCTTTTTCAAGTTTTATTGAATATCATTATATTTTTTTAAAAGTTAAAATCTAAATTAAAAACCCTAAAATTTTCAATTTTTTTTTTAAATTCCAATTAAATATGCTCCTCAAATTCTACAATACAACATCAATCCGCTTAATTGTTTTTGTAAGAGCAACCTCAACCGTGTGTTCACCTCTTAGGTAAAATGTCTAGGTCACCCTACTATATATATTAAGTAAAAATAATGTCACTCCAACCATGAGACCTGTTAGTAATAATTATAGATATCATCTATCATATCTTCTATATTTGTTGATCCTGTAGTCATTAGTTAAAATATTCAGATCACATCCACGTCAGCTTTTGACATATTTAAACATATAACTATACATACATACATATTTATATTTATATTACATTTAATATATATGGATAAAAATTCTTATTTTATATTTAATATTTTTAGCTTATATAATAGTAAGCATAAAAATATTATTTTCTTATTAACCAAATTTATTAATTATTTTGACATACAATTGCATATTTATAAAAATAGTAATAAATCCAATATGATAAAATATAATAGAACTATACATTTTATAATATATAATAGATTTTATTCATTATTATTTTTTCATATTTAAATGTGTTATATATTTTGAGTTTTAATATTTATTAAATTGTAATTATATTCAACATTTTTCATTACATTTATATTTTATTTACACTTTTTTTAGATTAAGTATTAAATAAATTTATTTTATCATTTAAAATATGTATTTGAGTATATACATTTTATAATATATAATAGATTTTATTCATTATTATTTTTTCATATTTAAATGTGTTATATATTTTGAGTTTTAATATTTATTAAATTGCAATTATATTCAACATTTTTATTACATTTATATTTTATTTATATTTTATTAGATTAAGTATTAAATAAATTTATTTTATCATTTAAAATATGTATTTGAGTATCTGAAAAATAGGTAAAAATAATATTTTTTAATATAGCTAATCATTATAGCTAATACCATTAAAGAACATGTGCTTGCAGGTTCAACAAAATTATAGATAATAATAATTTGGCTAATCATTTTAGCTAACGTGGTTGGAGATGCTCTAACATCCCCTGATGTGTAGGCAATCGTTTAATAACCTGCCATCCAAATGTACTAGTTACTTGTTACTCCTTCTGTCCCTAAATACATTTTTCATTTGTATCGGACACGTTTGCCAATACACATTTTTGATTGTTAATATCTTTAATTTCGTATTAATATTAAATATAAAAGTTTCACTGTATTAAAGTACTCGTAAACACGAATACAACAAGATCACTCATGACGACTATGTTTGATCTTATAGATTAACCGTAAATTAATAGTCAATCGCTTAATGTGAACAATGACAAAAGTCAAAATGAGAAACATATTGTAGTAGGGAGGAGTATTATGATCCATATTAAACCCATACTAGATTACTAGTGTTTATGAACACATTCAAATTTAATGAAATTTATCAAGTTCAGAGGCGAGATACTACCTCCGTCCCGTTCGATTTTATATGTTCACTATTTACACGTATTTCGACACTTCTATAAAATATAGTTTGATAATATTTTTTACAAACTTTTTTTTTGAATAAAAGTTTAAACATGAAACTTTTATTCATAAAAAAATTAAAAAAAATTTATAAAATTATATTTTAAATGAATATTAAAAAGTGTGCTGAAAAGTAATATATATAATTTAATGGAATAAATGGAGTATTGAAATATTTGGTACCACGACGTGATCCAAAACCGAGAGGGGCCAATTTAGTAAACATTAGTGATCAAATTTTGGGAAGATTATTCTAAATTGTCCTATATCGTCGTATATTGATGATTACGATAGTTATCCAAATTTTAATTACTCAAATGTTCATGACCACAATACATTATTACAAATTTGATATAATCTTTACTATTATATTATATATAATATTAAAAACAGAATATTAAAAATTTTGTTATTGTAAACAATCCAAAGTCACCAAATCAAACTGATCAGAACAGTTAAATATAAATTTAAAATTTAAAAATTATATAAAGGTTCGAATCCCATTAATATTATTTTAAAATTATAATTTACAATATATAATAATAATATCAACGGTTTATCGCACGGGTTATATGTTAGTATATAATAATGAGTAATTATTTATATATTTTGTTTTATTCAATTTAAAACAAATTTGTAACTTGTTAATGGTTTAATTAAAATTGCATGCAACTAATAGTTAACCAAAATTAGTTTTTGAAAGAAAATTTATAATGAAAAATATGTTTCATTAGAATGAAATTTAAATATGTTTAGTATTGAAATAGTATGTTTAAATGCTATTTTATATGTTTATTAATGAATTGAATGTGTTTTTCGTTAATTAAATATATAATTTTAATGTTTTTTTTTAATGTTTTTTTACATAGGCTGGAAAAATTTATTTTCCAAATTTAATTTATCTGTTAAATATAATATAAAGCGGCTGCGGGTAAAAAGTAACAATGATATAAAAATTAAATTAAATATAAAACAGTTTAATATAACATTTACATAATATAATATGTAAAAAGTAATTAATAATAAATCTTGTATGATAATTCACTAGTCATCATCAATCATTTTACTGTGCGACAAGCCTATTTTTATTATTTTTTAATTGATTGCTGATAACCTTTAATTTCTTATTTAATATTGTATTTGTTGTCTCACATTGTGAAAGTTTATTATATTTTAATATCCAGAATTATAAATCTGCAGTATTTTGTAATAATCATTCATCATTAGTATCTGCATGGTATCACGTATCATTTTTTCAATACGTTCGGACAAATCAGGCATTCATAATATGTACACACAATTAGATCAAATTGTTACATTGTCTCTCGAGATACGAGTGGTGCTCCACAATGCAAGATATTTAAATCAAAATATATCTAGTTTCTCTTTCTGTAATCCTGTACACCGAAATTTTGTCAAGTAGTCAGTAAAGTGAAGTTTCATGGCTCAAATCATCAATCAGCTTTAATAGCACAAAGCTTGTTTCCTTGATGATTATCCGCGCAGAGTTGTTATCCATTAACAATCAATTTAGGTTAATTTGTAAAAGGGGTTGAATATAACTTAATTTTTTAACTTTAATTTATACTTGGAAGATAAAATCTAGTTTTTCTTTCTGTAACCTTGTACTCCAAAATTTTGTCTAAGTAATCAGTAAAGTGAAATTTCATGGCTAAGTCATCAATAAGTAATATTTTTAATAGCATAAAACTTTTTTCCTTCGATGATTATTGGCGCACAGTTGTTATCAATTAACAATCAATTTAGATTAATTTGTAGAAGGGTGTTAAATACAACTTAATTTTTTCACTTTAATTTGTACTTGGGAGATAAAATTCGAACACAGATATTCAAAATTTTTAGGTGGTTTATTTTTCGACTTGTCACATGAGGTTTTTATTGAAAAAAATAATCTGTTATGATTATAAAATAATCTCACAGTTGCGGTTTACATTGTTTCACTCATATGAAGATCTCTCTCTCTCTCTCTTTGAAAATGTAAAACCTATTTCTTAAGTGAAAAGGTCTGCTTCTACTTGATTTATTAATTACCAAATTATAATGCTTGCTAGACAATACATGACACAGTATTCGAGGTCCAACAACATTGATTTTTCATTCTCTTTCACGTGAGACTTGACAAATGAGGATAAATTGTATCTTGATATATTAATTTGAATATCCCTTTAAATTGTCATTCATTGAAATGTCTTCTTCTTCCTCTTCTTCTTCCTCTTCTTCTTCTTCTTCTTCTTCTTCTTCTTCTTCTTCTTCTTCTTCTCCTTCTCCTACTCTTTCTTCTGCTTCTCCTTCTTCTTCTTCTTCTTCTTCTTCTTCTTCTTCTTCTTCTTCTTCTTCTTCTTCTTCTTCTTCTTCTTCTTCTTCTTCTTCTTCTTCTTCTTCTTCTGCTTTTGCTTCTGCTTCTCCTTCTCCTTCTTCTTCTTCTTCCGCTTCTGCTTCTCCTTCTCCTTCTTCTTCTTCTGCTTCTCCTTCTCCTTCTCCTTCTGCTTCTGCTTCTCCTTCTTCTTCTGCTTCTCCTTCCTCCTTCTTCTCCTCCTTCTTCTCCTCCTTCTTCTGCTCCTTCTTCTTCTCCTTCTTCTCCTCCTGCTTCTTCTCCTTCTTCTCCTTCTTCTTCTCCTTCTTCTCCTCCTCCTCCTCCTCCTCCTCCTCCTCCTCCTCCTCCTCCTCCTCCTCCTTCTCCTCCTCCCCGCCCCCTCCCCCTCCCCCTCCTTGCCATGCTAGTATAGGTTCATGTATTTGTTATGCATGATTCATAGGTAATTTTAACCATCTTACTTGCCCTATGTAATCATGATAGATAATTTGTGCGTTAAACCGTTATGTTGTCAAATTCTATAGACATATAGGGTCTCAATATAATTGGTGTCTATTCAGCTTCTATCTCTTTTGTGGATGTCTGGTAGTATTGTTATTCCCTAACAATATAACAATAATTATAAAAGGGGGGTTGAATGTAATTCTGCCTTCTTTTTCAGATTTATGAAAAATGGTTCTAGCTCAATTTATATCTAACTGTTTGATTTGCAAAGTGCGGAATACAGAGTTAAATTAATCAAACATAAAGTAATAAAAACTCAGGTCTTTAAAACTTTCTGGTGGATTTGAATGTATCCACCATATATATATATATATATCAAGAAAACCTTGTGAAGCTTGAATAGCTCACATCTGCTTTATAAGTGAACAAAAAAAGCTACAGAGAAATGCTACATGATACAGCTTTACAAATGTTTCTCTGAAAATGTATTTTCTTAGTCTATTTGTTGTTGTTGTTCTACTTGCTACATTTGATTTATATATCACCAAGTTTACATGGTAATAAGACTAGATAATAAAATAAAACCTATCAAGTCTAACTCCATGCTGCTTCACTACTCTATACCAACATCTTTGAATATCTTCAATATAGCATGGAAATGGTAATGCTTATTTGTTCTCAAAACCATGCTAAAAAGGCTGCCACATTTCTTTTGCAAACACTCGACGCATGTGACAGTGTTGTCACTGTCAACAGATATTTGAATTGATCATCCGTCGGGTACATGCTTGTTATCCATCGGGTAGCCTTGTTGATCATCCGTCGGGTAGCTTTGTTGATCATCCGTCGGGTGGCCATTTTCACCTGACTCTATTTCATTTGTGCAGAATTACAAGACATCTTGTATTTACATTTAATCAATCTATTCTGCACATCTACTAGTAGTCTACATGATTCATAAGCTACTACAGAATCTATACAAAGTTGTTTGCAGAAATGTGCTACAGTACTTATTGATACATAAGCTACTCACCCGGTGGATATCAATTAGTCATCCGTCGGGACTATATTGAATTATCCGTCGGGACTATAATTGATCATCCGTCGGGTGCTACAAACTTCACTAAGTTAAATCTACTAAGGTGTTTTGTTTAGCTTATCATCAAGTACACAACATATTCCTAACAATCTCCCCCAATTTATGTCTATTGGAATTGTAGCCATAAATTAAGAGAAACTTGATGATAACAAAATATCCTAAAAATACAGATTGAAAAATAGTAGATAAAACTGATAAGTGCTACAAATTGCTGAAAGTTGAACAATACAAAGTACACAAAGAAATTGCTCACAATTGTTATCAAGATGCTCCTCTAGTCTGAGCAGATAGATCTATTTCCTTGATTGTCTGGATTTCTTCCCAAGCCTTCTGTTGTTTTCTTCAATTTGATTCTGAAGTTGTCTGTGGAATTCAAGTTCATCAGCTTCTGAAAGATTTAGCATTTCTTGCATTTCCAAAAGAGTCTCATTGCTAGAGATACTCAATTGGTCCTCCAATCTGAAGAATCTTCTAACACCTTTGTCATCCATGAATTCCATCAGCCAATAGGGCCTTAGATGCATCTTTTTCCTGTAAAGAGAATATATAAAGTTTTTGGAAGTGCATCTTTGGCTCTAATACTCCTTAGTTCCTCAATCCTCTTTAGAACTTCTTCTTGTAGTCACATTGTACCCAAAATTCTTTTTGAAGGATGAGTAGACTTTAATCAGAACAAATTGGCTTTCTTGGAGAATCCTGTGAAGAGGCCATGTCATCTCTTTCCCTCCCTTGTATCTAAATACCAGTCTTTCAGGAAGATGTCTATAAGCATCAATTCCTCTTACTTCTTCCAGTTCATCCAAGTAGAGATTCAAGTCTTAAAATTCCTTGATATCACAAATGTACATGAGATCTCTCTTGTTGACTGTGGGTTGGGATTTGGTTAGAGCTTTGGATCTGATAGATACAGGCTTCACTTTCTTGCTAGCTCTAGTCTTTGTCTTCTTTGTCTTGAAGATGGGTAAATTTAGCTCAGGAATTGGTAAACTATCCCAGTCTACTGGCTCATTCTTAGGGATAATTGGTTCACCATGAATATTTCTTGTTGGATCAACCACTTTGAATTCTTCAAATACCACCGAGGGTTTTGATGTCTGAGTTGTAGTTGTAGGCTTTTTGGGAAATTGGTCTTCCAATTCCTCATCATTAAAGTTCACTTTTCTCTTGGAATGGAGTTTGTATCTAAATCTTCTTTTCTGCTGTGATTCTTCTTGTATTTTCAGATCCTTAGGTTCAGTAATTACAGTTGGTTGTACAGGAAGTTTTGTTGTGATTTTTACAGCTTGAAGCTTGGCCAAGATAGCAGCTTATTCTTTCTTTTGCTTTTGCTTCTTAGCATCCAAAACAGCTTGCTTCTTTTCTAGCCTGATTCTTTCTTTCTCTTCCTTCTTAGCTTCTACAAACAATGGGTGTCCAACCACCACACAAATCTCCTTACCATTTCTGTAAATTTTGGCAATTCTTCTTTTCAATGCTGAATCAGTTGGATCCTTGTAGAATGCAATAGACCTAGCCAGCAGCTTCTTCTCATCTGGCCTAGGTGTTTTAAACACTGTATCCATAGGATTCTTGTCTGAAAACTTAGAGTAGTTCCATTTGGCATTCATGATGAGATCTTTCTTTGGAGATTTGATGCAGGAAGTTTGACCTCTTTCCAGATAGTTCATACTTATATCATTCACAGAAATTTTCATGACTTTAGAGTGATGATTGAAGACTTTGTCTGGCTTCTGAATTGGCCCAAACTTTTGTTGAATATCTGCATCTATTTTTCTCCGTTTTTCTTTTATTTCCTTCTCTAGAGCTGTAACATCAAGCATGTTGGGACTTGATTTCAAATCAAGCTTTTCAGCTGCTCTTTGGATTAGATCAATGCTATCTAACACTGGTGGCTTTGTGAAAGCAATTATTGGCACAATCACTTTACAGACTTGTATGTTTCGCACTTTTTGCTCCCCCTCACTTCTTGATTCCCCTTGACTGAATAAGACAATTGAGCTTGCTTTCTCCCCCTTAGAAGAGGTTTCTTTCTCCCCCTTTTTGTTATCAGCAAGTTGAGTAGACGAAGGGATTTATGCTGTCACTAGCCTTTGAAGCAAGTCTATTTTCTGTGCCTGATGTAGATGTATAGCTATTAGAGAGGCTTCCATTGCTGTCATTCTTTTGTCCAAGGAATCCACCTTTGTGGCAAGATCAATGTTCTTCCTTAATTGTCTTTTGATATCAAGCATTGTAGCTTCTGGAAGTGTTGCATCTAATCTATCAGCTATATTCTTCTTCACTTGAGTGATCTCTGTTTTGATAGAAGTGATATCCTAATTATGTTGGAAGCCTTGGATTTGTTGTAGTTGAAGAGAAGCAAGATGTGCTTGTAGAAGCTTCTTGGTGCTAGCATTTTTGGATGATTGAAGAGCAGACTGTGTTTGACTGATAAGTTGGATGAGAGTGGTCTTGAAATGATGTTCATCACATTTCTTGGAGAAGGCCCATGATGACATGCTTGATATAGAATTAGGGCCTACTTCTCCCCCTATGTCCAATGGCTCTTCTTCACTTTCTTCATCCTCACCACCAAAGAAATCTTCTGAACCACCAGTCTCATAGTCAATATCACCAGCTGTAGAGGGCAGAGCTGTGATTGCATCCTTTGCTCTTTGCATAGACTGTGTGGTGTGCACCAAATTTAGCATTCTTTCTACATTGTCATTGCCCTGTCCAGCTAGAAGTTGATATGCTGGAACAGGGTGAGTAAATGTCTCAGCATCCAAGGAGGTAGAATCTATAACAGCTTGACTTTGCTGAGATAGTCCCTCCCTGTCTGCATCCTTGACATTCATTAACTCACTTGCAAAGACATCCACCCTTATTTCTCCTGTACCTGCATTTCTCTCATTATCTCTCTTTTCTTGCATCAAGTTCTCACCTTGGCTTCCCACCCTCACACCCTTACCTTCACCATCTAAGGTGGGACTACTCTCACTCATTTTTTCCAGTCCTGAAGAAATGGATGGCACTATATCGCTCTTTTCCTCTCCTTTTTCCTGGGAGCTGAAGGGTTTTTAGCACATAAACGCAGCGAAAACGTAAATTTATCTTAAAAAAAAAACAAAACCCTTCGCAGGATCCATGCGAAAAATAATATTTAATTCGTAGTTCAGTGTGTTTACCTTAAGAAGCTTTACGTTAATGGAAAGATGGAGGTCTTTAATAGCGATCCAAGAACGATGAACGGAGATCCTTAGCAGCTGCTCCTCAAGTGTGAAACACTCCACCAGTATCCACCAAGAAAACGATGTAATGAAGGAGGAGAAGATGGAGAGAATTAGGGTTTTGTAAATTATTTTGGTTTAGGCAAAAATAAGGTTTATAATAGTATATTTATAGGCAAAATTTTCAGCTGAAATTTTCTCATAAAATATTATTATTATTAACCATTTATTATTCTCACTAATAATTAAAACACCTTTTAATTATTAATCCTTTTTCTAAACTCTTTAGAAATAATTCTCTCACTTGATTTAATTTCCAAAAAATAAATTCTTAATTAATAATATTAAGAACCTTTTCTTAATTAATTTATAATCAATTAAATCTCATTTAATCAATTATTAAATTTGCCAATTAATTATTTATTTCATAAATAAATAATTATCAGCCATTATTAATTAATTCCTCCACCATTAAATCATTCTCTTTTGTGGTATGACCATGTAGGTTCAATATTAAGCCGGTAGTAGAAATAAATAATAATAAAACTATTTTATCATTATTTATATAAATTCTCTAATTCATTAAATATGATAATTAATTAATCATATTTATTCTACATCGTGAGGGATACTTCTCAGCATATTGCGACTATCCGGATAATACGAATTCACTGCTTAGAATACCAAGAACCTATTAAGTGAGTAGCTACCGTATAATTAATTCCTTCTACCCTGCAATGTCACGATTAAATACAAGGCATGGAACTTGTGTCAAGCCTATCTTATTTAATCACTTGCTTTCCCATTCACTATGCTTAGTTCTATTTAATGTAAATTAGAAACTCCTTTCTAATTTCATTCATTCTGGCCAGAGATTCCTGAACTAACATAAGTGGATCAGCGTTGAACATTCTCTTCCTACACTGGAAGGGGTAGATCCTTTATTGATCATACACTATCTTCGTGTACAAATTCCTATACCCAGTAGAGCCCTTATAATTATCCCTTGAGACTAAGAACTAAACCAATCATAGTTCAGTGTACACAAGATGACTATGATGATCTCAAGTCTAAGGATACTTGTATAACTATCACTATGTGAACAACTGTTGACACGTGAGTGAACTCCATTAGTTGTTCAGCTGTGTGAGTCATGTTCAGTGAACTTATTCTATAATAAGCACCTACATACTAGCTATAGTGTCACCACACAAATGTCTATGAGAACAGACACCCTTCATAATGAAGCAAGCATAGTATATACCGATCTTTGCGGATTATTAATTACCAGTTAGTAATCCTACGACCAGGAACTATTTAAGTTTAGAGTTATCATTTTTTAGGTCTCATTATTATGATCTCATCACAATCCATAAAAAGCTTTACTCTAAACTGTGGTATATCTTATTTAAACATTTAAATAGATAGAGCCCGCAATAAAAACAAAACAAGCCTTTTATTAATATCAATAAAATCAAAACAGATTACATAAAAGTTATTCCTAAATCCTCATACATGATTGGACTTAGGACATATCTCTTTCAATCTCCCACTTGTACTAAAGCCAATCACTCTGGTATCTAATACCCATCTTGTCTTTATGATGATCAAAGTGACTCTGAGAAAGTGGCTTTGTGAGTGGGTCTGCTACGTTGTTATGTGTGTCAACTCTCTCGACGTTGACATCTCCTCTTTTAACAATCTGAATTGCACCACCATTCAGAGTAAACACGTACCCTGACATGGATTTGCTATCACTTTCTGATTGAAAACTAGAGTCAGTATAACCCTCTATTTTCAACTCAGATTCACCACCAAAAACAAGAAAAATGTCCTGAGTCCTTCGCAAGTACTTAAGGATGTTTTTCACTGCTTTCCAGTGGTCTTCACCTGGATTGGACTGATATCTGCTCGTCACACTAATTGAATAAGCAACATCAGGCCTTGTACACAACATCGCGTACATGATAGATCCTATTGCTGAAGCATAAGGAATCTTACTCATACGCTCTCTTTCCTCAAGTGTCTTAGGAGACATTTTTCAGAAAGGGACACTCCATGGCTCATCGGTATGAGACCTCTTTTGGAGTTTTCCATGCTAAACCTTTTAAGTACTTTCTGGATGTATGTACCCTGGGTAAGACCTATCATTCTTTTAGATCTATCTCTATAGATCTTCATACCGAGAATGTAGGATGCTTCTCCCAAGTCCTTCATGGTGAAGTTCTTTGATAGCCATACTTTGACTGATTGTAGCATCGGTATATCATTTCCTATAAGAAGTATGTCATCCACATACAATACAAGAAATGTTACCGCGCTCCCACTAACCTTCTTGTAGACACATGGTTCATCTATGTTTTTGATAAAACCAAACTCTTTGATTGTCTCATCAAAACGGATGTTCCATCTACGAGAAGCTTGCCTTAAACCATATATGGTTCACAACAGCTTACACACTAGGTGTTCATTTCCCTTGGAAAGAAAACCCTCTGGCTGTGTCATATACACTTCCTCCTCAAGTTCCCCATTGAGGAAGGCCATTTTCACGTCCATTTGCCAGATCTCATAGTCGTAGTAAGCAGCAATCGCAAGCAAAATCAGAATTGATTTTAACAGGGCTACAGGCGGAAAAGTTTCATCAAAGTCAATCCCTTGCCTTTGTTTGAATCCTTTTGCCACGAGCCTGGCCTTATAGGTCTCCACCTGGCCATCTGCTCCAATCTTTCTTTTGTATACCCACTTGCACCCAATAGGCTTAACACCTTCAGGCGCCTCAACCAGAGTCCATACTTGGTTGGTATACATAGATTCCATTTCGGATTTCATGGCACTATGCCATTTTTCTGAGTCAACACTACTCATAGCCTCATTATAGGTCACAGGGTTGTCATCATCAATGATTGACAATTCATTGTCATTCTCAATGACAAGGCCATAATACCTCTCAGGTTGGCGAGACACTCTCCCTGACCTACGAATGGGCTTTTCCACAGAAGGTTGTTCAGTCTGAACAAGTGTTTCCACTTGATCCGTAGTAGTTTGTGCTTCTTGAACTTCATCAAGTTCAATTTTGCTCCCACTGTTTCCTTCAAGGATAAACTCCTTTTCCAAGAAGGTAGCATGTCTGGAGACAAATACCCGATGATCAGTGTGAAAGTAATACCCCAAAGTCTCTTTAGGATATCCCACAAAATTACATTTTACGGATCGAGATTCCAGCTTATCTGGGTCAACTTTCTTGACATAAGCTGGACATCCCCAAATCTTAACGTGTTTAAGACTCAGTTTCCTTTCTTTCCATATCTCATATGGTGTTTGAGGAACAGATTTGGAAGGCACCTTATTCAGTAAATATGCTGAGGTTTCCAATGCATAACCCCATAGGAATGCTGGAAGATTTGCATAGCTCATCAAGGACCGAACCATGTCTAACAAAGTCCGATTTCTCCTTTCAGATACCCCATTTAACTGTGGAGTATATGGAGGAATCCACTGGGAGACTATACCATTTTCTTTGAGATAATCTAGAAACTCTCCATTCAAGTATTCACCACCTCGATCTGATCGAAGAGTTATAATACTGTGTTTGGTTTGTTTCTCCACTTCATGTTTATATTCTTTGAACTTTTCAAAGGCTTCAGACTTGTGTTTCATCAAATACACATATCCGAATCTAGATCTATCATCTATGAAAGTAATGAAGTACGAAAATCCACCCATGGCTTGCGTAGACATTGGTCCACATACATCTGTGTGTACCAATCCTAGCAAATCTGCAGCCCTCTCTTCATGTCCACTAAATGGAGAATTGGTCATTTTACCCAATAGACAAGACTCGCATGTAGGATATGATTCAAAATCAAAGGGGTCAAGTAACCCTTCCTTATGCAATGTTCGCAGTCTATTTTCACTAATATCACCTAGCCTACAGTGCCATAAATAGGTCAGATTTTCATCATCTCGTTTTCTTTTATTAGTTTGTTCAATCTGAAGTAAATCATGCTCTATGTCACATACATACAGACCATTATTTAAAATGCCACGTCCAAAAAGAACATTATCTCTAAGGATAGAACATTCATTATTCTTAATAATAAATGAAAAATCATCCACATCTAACATAGGAATAGAAACAATATTCCTCACAATAGAGGGAACGTAATAAAAATTATTCAAAATAATAGTCTTGCCCGTAGGCATATGTAAACTAAATGATCCTACAGATATGGCCGCAACCCTTGCTCCATTGCCCATAAGTAGAATTACCTCATCTTTTTCAAGAGTCCTACTTCCCTTTAGTCCTTGCAACGAATTGCAAATATGAGAACCACAGGCGGTATCTAATACCCAAGTAGAAATTTGACCTAGTGACATATTAACTTCGATCATGAACATGCCTGAATCAGAAGCGGTAGTCTCACTACCCTTCTTCTTCAATTCTGCAAGGTAAACCTTGCAGTTCCTCTTCCAGTACCCCAACTTGTTACAGTGAAAACAAACAGCTAAATTAGGACCAGTCAACTTGTGAACATCTAGTATGCTCCGGAGTGATAGTGCAGAAGACATGACGAATAAAGTAAATCTGTAAATGATAAACACATAACAACACTTAGCAAATATTCAATTTTATTTCAAAACACTATATGAATCGGGTCTTTATTCATAAGTGTCTCCCACTAGTTTATCTAATTTTTTCAACCCCCTAAGTGAAAATTAAGCATTCATAATGCTAGTGGGAATAGGGATCCTACATTCCATCACACAACCTCGGCTGTGGCCCGAAACGTCATGTTATGTTCAATAGGCAGACAACTCTTGTCAATTACATCTTATGTTATTCCCTAATATAAGTTTAGCCTCTTGAATAATTGAGTCACGGCTGTGGCACGACAAACTCAATATTCTAAATCAAGTCTAACCCAACATTTTGTACAATTGAATCAGTCTCCAACGGCCCACGGCTGTAGCACGTACCGACCTTTAGATTCTAATTCAATGTACACATCTCTATGTAATAGATAAGTATTTCTTATTTTGAAATTAAAGCCCTCGGCTGTAGCACGAAACGACAATGATTTAAAATAAGAACCACTTTCTACCATGTTGGAAGGCTATGATCGACACACCGACACAAGCCCGTTGTGTCATTGGCCAATTACTACTTGATATTATTTAATTTTAGAGGGATTATATTATGTTACAATCATAATCATATTATAAAGAGATTATTCCTTTTAAATTAAATATTTCAAAGCAATAATCGATAATCAGATGATTCCCAGATCGGGTGGAGCATTGTCAAGAGGCGTCACTTAATAACCCTTTCTTATAGATAGAAATCTGTTGTTGACAGAATCATCCTTTCTCTCAATATTGCAAATTCATATTCAATTACGTGTTTCATAAACACAAGAATCTCATGATCGTATTTATAATATTTATTGTTAAGGCAAGAAACGATTCCTATTCTAGATTTTTTAGAGCATGCCTTATACTGATTTAAGTTCACCTAAATCTATCATCGCATGGTAAACATAGGCATATATCTCATATATAAAATTAAATAAACAAGTAAATGTAAAGTGCAATAAAGTAAATGTGTTTGGTTATGGCCCCATCCTATGTGATCTTTATCAAGCTCATGATAAAGATCAAGGTCAATCTAATATGGCGATGGAAATAAATACAACTACTTATTACATAAGTCTTCTTCTTTGTTTAGACTTCTTGTATGCCTCGTCTTCTTCTTTGTATCACCTCCATTGGATAGCCTTATTGAGTCTTCAATTACATTACATGATTGAAAGTAAAACTAATCTAATGAACTTATAAGAATAACTCGAGTTACATTCGAGATTTATGATTACAAATATTGACGACATGCAAGTCGTATTTAAAACCAAAACCAAAACCATTACACTAAGGTCGAAAGGCCATAACCATCCACCATGATCATACAACACATAAAAGCATGTTAAAATACATAATCTGATCTTAACATATCAAAGCATACCGGATAAATCAATTGGCTGAGGAAAACAGTACGTAGTCCAATCAATAGAAACAGTACCGCCAGAACCAGAACCAGTTTCAAAAGTCTTAGGAACATCACTAGTTTCGTTAACCATCTTGCTAATTAACTATATATATAACTATAATCTCTTCAAGATTATTGGGTATAATTCTAACTACATAGCAACAATGGGCAGTTATATATATATTAACAAGAACAAGGCAAATAACCAAATAATCAACTAACGAAACAAAACACGAAGGCAATAACAAACTATAAAGACTGTAATTGACAAAGAAAGTAAAGAAAACTTATCTCTTATCGCTTTCCAAATTCTGATAAGAAGAAGAACACAACAACTAAGTCGCCAAACCCTTCAGAGGACTTGACTATTCTTGAAAAAAGTATTGCCCCCCACTTAAGCTGTGATGCAATGCAGCAATATCGCTTCCAGGATAAAACAACAACAGATCAATCTGGCCACAGAACCAACAATGATCAACAGCGACTAGCACCTCAGTTTGCCCATAAAAAACCTATGCAACTCATATATGTTTGCGAGGTAGGCACCGAGACTTGTGTTATATTTATCTCAAGTATACCTTCCAATATATAGGCATATCAAGTTGCTCTTCTTTTATTTTACTCGATGTGGTATCTCAAGTAACAAAACAGAAAAAGTAAACAAAATGGGTTTTTCTTATTATTTATATTATATCCTGATTAATTAATATTAATATTACAAAATATATTCAGAGTATGATTAAAATAATCCTTACTCAATATATTTAATATTAATAATTAAATAATCAATATAAATAATTAAACTTGTAATGGAAAAGAAAAATCTAAGAGTTCCCACAAGCACTAGGCCACACAAGCATTCCACTTATACTAGTAGTTGTAAACAACACTAACACAAGATGCTATATAAACTCAATATATTTCTTTTACAATATCAATGTGGACAAAATCCCCATAACCCATTTCAAGCAAGCAACTTTGTCTCGATATAATTCATGGATTCCACTAAGAAAATGTCTTAGATCCAAATATGAAAGTTTAAGTCCTCATGTCAAGAAACAAACTCCAAGTGTTAGTTTTCGGAAATCATATCAAGAACATATATAAAATATGCCTCAAACTTTTCATTTTCTAACAGAGTTTGCTCTCGAAAAGGGGTAAGCAAGTAAGCAACCACCACATGCATGCTTAAGAATAGCAGATTGCCCTCAGGGTCAAATGGTCAAGAGTTCTTCAGAAAAAACCCCAATTGATTAGAAAAGGAGCCGACTAATTTTAATCAAGATTGGACTATATATATAAGTGATGCCTACTATTGGATGCTTGCATCACAAACTATGTTGTTCTAACAAAAGGCATTGTATATGTCTCATCTGATGGTTGATGTTTTACAAATTCGAGCAACATAGATAATCCTCACTGAAACTGATCACTGATGTTACTAAACTGCACTGGTAGATTTTATTGTAAGAAATATCATCAGCACTGTAATTGTTGGCAGTTTGAAATAACGTGCTCTAAACACGCTCTTCTAACTTATAATATTATCATCAGTACATAACGGTAATGTGTTGCTGAAAGTCTTTGAGTGACGAATGTTGGTTGGTTTTACCAGGGAATTTAGAAACTAGCTATAGCTTAGGTAAAAATGCACCAGATTTGTGCTCAGTGCATGCTACATGGTAAGAAAGAGTCAAGAATTTTGGTTGCTTTCAAGGTATTATATATGTTACTTACACCTGTCTGTCCCTAGTGCTAGCTCAAATCCGCCAATTCAATTAGGATATTCATCAGCAGTTCTGAAGTATGGGATAATATTCAAATTAATAACTTTGTAGGATGATAAAAAAGAAACAAAACAGTCTATTTAAGATATTCAGTATGTTACGCCTGTTTGTTTTGATCAAATTATTCATATTAATTAGTAGACTCTTTGGTTGTGATATTATTTAATCCTATTTGTGATGCACCCGATGATTATAATTATATAGTAGCTTTAAGCCTCGTGATGCAGGCGATGATTATAAATATATAGTAGCTGTAACGTCTGAGAAATTTACGTCTGTACTATATCATATTTATAATAAATTATGTGTGTTAATGTGTCATTTATGTAAAATTATCTGTCAAACCCTAATTTCTATGTGTTACGTGCATTCTGTGTCATCCCGGTATTTTTAAGATACTTTTCAGGTATTTTATTTTTCATTTATAGCTTTCATTTCAAACGTTTTACGACCCGAACCATGATTTTAAAGCAGGTATTTCAAATAAAACAATGGGCCTTATTTTTCATCAAATGGCTTTTACCATCGCATTATTCTGAACATCTAGGTATTTTATAAAAAATTCGTTTTCAAAAAATGACTTTTCTGGGCCCCATTGGGTGTTAAAAACCCCACAAAAATCATATTTTTATTTTTATAAAATTATAGGACTTTTATTTATACCATTTCTTTGTATTTTTGCATTATTCACAATTTTTGGGAAATTTTGGCATATATATTGCATATATAAAATATTTATAAATTAAATTTTAATACTCAAAAATTATAAAATTAGGGGCTTATTAATTTTAAAGAGTGTAGAATTAGGGCCTTAATTTTATTTAGGAGTATTAATTTTACTACTACAAATAGCCTAATTTTTATTTAATTAACTATTGTTGGGTATATCCAGCATCTTGCCTATTCGAAACGTGGCGCTGGCTGTTCCCTTAAGGGAATAAAGTAGCACCTCACTAACACTCCGGAGTTTTGGTGCAAGTGGTAAGCGCTAAGGTCCTAAGAAGTGGTATCAGAGCAGGTCACGTGTTCGAGTCCCAACGTAAGGCATTTGCTTGAATATTGGCAATATGCTGGGGGGGGATTGTTGGGTATATCCAGCATCTTGCCTATTCGAAACGTGGCGCTGGCTGTTCCCTTAAGGGAATAAAGTAGCACCTCACTAACACTCCGGAGTTTTGGTGCAAGTGGTAAGCGCTAAGGTCCTAAGAACTATAATTATTAATTAAAAATCAGATTTTAATCAAAATTCTCTGCAAACCGGGTCGGGTAGAACCAAGTCGGGTCGAAGAATCAATCAAGGATTTCCAGCTGATTTTTCATCAAATTGTGTAATTCAAGTACCCAAATCGAAGGTTTCGATCTGCTCTTTCTGTTTCTAGCATCAATTTCATGTTTTGATTCGTAGTTTTTGATTTTCGATTTCTAGGGTTTATATTTGAATTAGGACTTTTTGATTCTATGGTTATTATGATGTTTTGATGATTGATATTGCTTTGTTAGATGATTTACAGTCGATTCATGGTATTTACAGTCGATTCATGGTATTTAATTAATTGATTTATAATATAAATAATTTTGAAATATTTTCTAAAAATCAGATTTAATTATTTTCTCAATTATTTATTAATTATTTTTTATTTATTAATTATTTAAAAATGATTAATTATTTTGATAATTAATCAAATAATTTTCAATAAACCATAATAAATTCATTTTAATTCCAAAAACTATAGAAAAATTATTTTTAATTCTGATTTTTCTTAAATAATGATTTAAAACTTATTTTAGGATTTAAAAATTAGTAATAATTATTTATGTTGAACATTGAATTGGATTATCTATATTTAATTGATATTAATTAGACCTTTAGTCCGATTCGAGCGAAATGAAAGCCTTTTTACTCAGAAAAATGAATTATTTTCATTAAAAATAATATTAAGACCTAATTTCTTCTAGAAATTAGTTAATTTTATTATTTGTTTGATTACCAGTCGAGTCGCGTGTCGAGACGAGTCCGAAAAATTCCGAAAAATAGGAAACGAGTCAGATAATGATCAGTTGAGCGATCAACGAGTCAATTTTGATTCTAAAAATTAATTTAACTATTAAAAATGATTATGTGCTTATGTGTAATATGTGGTTAATCGAGTCTTACATGCTAATATATAATATACGAGTCAATCATAAGTGCATGGGTAGACAATAGGAACGATGTAAAGTCGGTTCAAGGCGCAATTGAAGTACGAAATGACTAAACCAGACTATTTCTCTAACAGAAGCTAAGCCAACAAGGCAGGTTGAGTCGGTGATAGACGAAGGTGACATATGTGCAGTGAGTCGCGGAGAAGGCAAGTTTTTCCCCTATTCTACTTTCAGAATAGTGATATTTCTTCAGATTCTTATCACGCTTGCACTCTTTTGATTCTTTTGTTCATATTTCATTCTGATTCTTGATTCCTCATTTTCATTTGAATTCATTGTTCATATTCCTATTATTACTCACAAATATTGATGTATTTTGGTAATTAGAATATATCAAAGCATACCGATTGTTCCGGTTGCTAATCCATGGACTGGATAATGATACTTTAGGGATTAGGTTACTTAATCCTAAGGACCGGGACATAACCGGATCCTTGAGATGGGCCGTAGTGCCTGGGTGCCCAACGGGATCTATATAGTGGGATATAGATCTGCACGTAATCCTGGCTGATCAGCAGGGTATAGATTCGAACTTCTGTCCAGTTTAGTTCGTTTGTACTCGCCAGTAATGGCCTTCTTTCTTTTCTCGCGGGGCTATATCTTTGGAGATATACCCAGGTTATCGTTTCACTTAAACTACTCAAACACTGTTTATATTTTGTGGACTTGTTGAGCAATTTTTGGCTCACCCTTTTTGTTGTTATTCACCTTATTATTTTCAGTTAAGAAGGAATATGAAACCCAGTGGTAAAGAAGCGGGTCAAGCCTCGGGATCCTCTCATAACCAAGGTGTTGATCCCAATCTAGGAAGAAAGCTTTGAGTTGCCCTAACAGGTGGAGTGTAGATAGTCAGTGTGTGTGTTTGAATAAAAGATGAACTTAGTTTAAAACTGGATAGACAATGGTTTGTAATAAAGTGAGTTTATAAGATTTTGAATTTGGTTTGTAATAAAGTAGTTAGTGGTTCTTGTTTTCATACTTGAACCTAAAAAGATCCTGGTTAGTGTTAAAGGGGTTTAGATTCATTTCTTTATTATTTGTTAATCAGATTGTACAGGTTGGGTGATTAGCTAGTAACCCCCAAACTTATACCCCGGGTCTGGAGGGCGTTATAGGTTTGGCATCAGAGCTGTAGGTTTGGTCCCTGAAAACAAGAACATTAGGATTAAGATAAGATAGGGAGATCACATAGGATATGAATAGTCAAATAGAAATAATAGTGTTAGGACTTAGATAAGATTAGGATAGGAAGGTATTAGTTCTTGAAATATGTTGTGTATATGTTGTGTACTTGATGATTTCATAAACAAAACACCTTGGTAGATTTTACTTAGTGAAATTATGTAACACTCGACGGATAAGGTTTATAGTCCCGATGGATGACTCAATATAGTCCTGACGGATGATGACTTGTTATTCATCGAGTGAGTAGCTTATGTAACAATAAGTCTGTAGCACATTTCTGCATACATATTGTTTAGAATCTGTAGTAGCACTTAAGTCATGTTAACTTTAGTTAGATATGCAGAATAGGTTGATTAATTATACATAGATGATGTCTTTTAATTCTACATAAGTGAAATGAAGTCAAGTGCCTGATTGCTACCCGACGGATAAACAACAATGAATTCGACGGATGATCAATAACCCGACGGATGATCAATAACTCGACGGATGATCATGAACCCGACGGATAAAGAATTCAAATATCTGCTGACAGTGACAACACAGTCACATGCGTCGAGTGGATGCAAATGGAATGTGATGGCCTATTCAACTGGGTTTTCGAGAATAAAGAAGCATTGCCATTTCCATGCTATTATGAAGATATTCAAAGATGCTGGAATAGAGTAATGAAGTAGCATTGTAATAGACTAGATAGTTTTATTTTATTATCATGTCTCATTACTTTGTAATCTTGGTGATATATAAACCAAGAAGTAGCAACTAAGGAATATTTTAAAGACACAAGCAGAAAAATATTTGTAAGCAGAATTCTTAGCATTTCTCTGCATTCTTAGTTGTTCAATATTTGTAAGCAACTGTGAGCATTTTGCACACAGGTTTCTCTCAATATATATTATATATCTCTGGTGGAATCATTCAAATCCACCAGAAAGTTTTTAAAGACTCTTGTTTTTAATTACTTGTGTTTTGATTCATTTAAGTAACTATTCCGCATTGTGCTAATCAATTCACACTTATATATATATTCGAGTTAAAATATTTTTAATCAAGAAAAGGTTTCAAGAATTCCATTCAACCCCCTTCTGTAATTCTTTATATTATTAAGGGACTAACAATTGGTATCAAAGCAAGCTCTTAACTTACAAAGAGTTTAAAGATCAAAACAATACAGCAAGATGAACAAGAAAGATGTTGGAGTCAAGATCCTTTTTCTGGATAAAGATAATTACCATCATTGGAAGGTAAAGAGGCATCTTCATTTGCTTTCTCAAGATGAGGCCTATGTTGACTGCATAGAAAGAGGCCCTCATGTTCCAATGAGAGCTGCAACTGGAAATGAGCCATCTATCCCCAAGCCAAGGCATGAATGGTCTGACCCTGACATTGAACAAGTCAAGAAGGATAAAAAGGCCATGAATATCCTGTTTAATGGAGTTGATGGTGATATGTTTAACAACATTATCAACTGCAAAACTGCCAAGGATGTTTGGGATACAATACAGATCATCTATGATGGCACTGAGCAAGTTAGAGAAAATAAGATGCAGCTACTGATTCAGCAATATGAGCATTTTCATAGTGAAGAAAGTGAGACTCTCACTGACATTTTTAGTAGGTTTCAAAAACTACTAAATGCTCTAAAGTTGCATGGAAGGGTCTATCAGACAAAAGACTCCAATCTGAAATTCCTTAGATCTCTTCCAAAGGAATGGAAACCAATGACAGTCTCATTGAGAAACTCAAAAGATTATAAGGAGTTTACTTTAGAGAGACTGTATGGCATCCTGAAAACATATGAGCTTGAAATAGAGCAAGATGAGAGCATGGAGAGAGGAAAGAAGAAAGGAGGATCCATTGCACTAGTTGCTGAATTGGAAAAAGAGAAGGAAGTGAAGATGGAAGTTGTTGAGTCAACTTCAAGGGTCTGTGAAGGCAAGGGCAAGGGGCTTGCGGCTGAAATGAAGATTCTTTGAGCCAAGATGACATGGAGGACATTGATGAACACCTAGCATTTCTTTCCAGGATATTTGCCAAGCTCAAGTTCAAGAAGAACTTTGGAGTAGCAAAGCCAAATAGAAACATGGTGGATAAATCAAAATTCAAATGTTTCAAATGTGGCTTGGCAGGGCATTTTTCCAGTGAGTGTAGAAAGTCAGATTCCGGCAAGAAAAAGTTTGAACCTGTGGATTATAAGCAAAAATACTTTAAACTGCTCAAACAAAAGGAAAGGGCTTTCATAACACAAGAAAATGATTGGGCAGCAGATGGTCTGGATGAAGATGAAGATGTCAGCTATGTTAATCTAGCCCTAATGGCCAAGTCTGATAAGACAGAAACAAGTTCTTCAAGTAATCAGGTAATTACTACAAACCTTGCACATTTATCTAAATCTGAGTGTAATAATGCCATAAATGACATGTCTACAGAGTTATATCATTTGCGTGTTACACTTAAGTCTCTTACTAAAGAAAATGCTAAAATCAAAGAAAACAATTTATTTTTAAGTGAGAGGAATAATGTGTTAGAGTCTCAGTTCATTGATTTTGAAAAATTAAGAATTGAATGTAAGATTTCCAAGGAGGAATTAACTGAGTCCTTGAAGAAAGAAGAAATTTTGAAGAAGAAGCTCGAGCATTAACAAGAGGTGATTAAGGCATGGAAAACATCTAGGGATGTCCATGCTCAAATCACCAAAGTTCAAGGAATTGAGTCTTTCTGTGATACAGCCTGGAAAAAGAACAAAGAGAAAGTAGAACCAAATTTGGTAGATTTAGTGCTAACAGATGTAGACTCGACGGATGATGAGGATCTTCCGTCGGATAACAAAAAAGGTTATCCGTCGAATGATGAAAATCCTCATCCGTCGGCTGTGAGCAAGCCTATTAGTAAAGCCAAACTTGTTAAGCTGAATGAAAAGTATGGATCTGTTTCCAAGAACTTTGTTTTAGGAGAATCGAGTCAAGTTAAGAAAGGGAAAAAAGGCTAATGTTGGTCACATGACTGTCAAACAGTTAAGTGACAGGCTTGAAAATATTGAGGTAAAAACAGAGGCTAAAAAGAAAAACAATAGAAATGGTAAAGTAGGGATTAACAAACACAATAACTACACACCAGATAAATATGCTCCTAGAAAAATCTGTGTCAAGTATGGTAGTGTAAATCATTTGTCTGTTAATTGCAAATCTGCCATGCCTACTTTCATGTCTGTTCCACCTCACTTTCCTAACATGAATGCCATGCCTCCCATGCCTATGAATGCTATGTCTACACAGAATATGAATGCACAGTTTGCTAACATGCCATTTGAACTTAATCCTTATTATACTGCATTTAGTATGCCATAAATGCCATTTAGCATGCCTTACTGGAATAACATGTTCACCAATAGCATGCCATTCCCTGTTGATTATAATATGCATGATAATTATGTTGCAATGAATGGTTTCAAAGGCCCAACTCAAATGACTAAGGATGAATCTGATATCCCCAAGTCAAATGAGATAAAGCCAAAGAAACAGAATAAGAAAGCTAACAAGGCAGGACCCAAGGAAACTTGGGTACCAAAATCAACTTGATTTGATTTTGATGTATGCAGGGAAACATAAAGAATCTTTGGTACTTGGAAAGTGGTTGTTTAAGACACATGACTGGTGATTCTACCCTGCTTACAGAGTTTAAGGAGAGAGCTGGCCCAATTATTACTTTTGGAGATGACAGCAAGGGTTATACTGTGGGATATGGCTTGATTTCAAAGGAAAATGTCATCATTGAGGAAGTTGCCTTAGTGGGTGGTCTCAAACATAATCTGTTGAGTATTAGCTAGCTTTGTGATAAAGGCAACTCAGTAACCTTCAACTCAGAAGCTTGTGTTGTGACTAATAAAAGAAGCAACAAAGTGGGTCTCACTGGTATGAGAAAAGGAAATGTGTACCTAGCTGATTTTAACTCATCTAATACAGAATCTGTTACTTGTCTTCTCAGTAAAGCAAGTCAGGATGAAAGTTGGCTATGGCACAAGAAGCTATCCCATTTAAACTTCAAGACCATGAATGAGCTAGTAAAGAAAGAACTGGTTAGAGGCATTCCTCTAGTGGAGTTTTCTAAGGATGGATTGTGTGATGCCTGCCAAAAAGGGAAGCAGATTAAAGCATCATTCAGGAAGAAACTTGATTCAACAATTGATGAACCTTTGCAACTGCTACACATGGATTTGTTTGGACCAGTCAATGTCTTGTCTATCTCAAGGAAAAGATTTTGCATAGTAATTATAGATGATTTCTCAAAGTTCTCTTGGACATATTTCCTAAAGTCTAAA
This sequence comes from Apium graveolens, assembly GCF_009905375.1. Lineage (NCBI taxonomy): Eukaryota > Viridiplantae > Streptophyta > Magnoliopsida > Apiales > Apiaceae > Apium > Apium graveolens. The sequence goes on from NC_133653.1 coordinate 120,652,682, forward strand.
GATGAGGCTAGTGAAATCATCATCAATCACAAAAGGCAAGTCAATAATCATCCTAATTTCAAGGTTAGAAGAATCAGGAGTGACAATGGAACTGAGTTCAAGAATTCTGTCATGAGAGCATTTTGTGAGGAAAATGGGATTCTGCATGAGTTTTCAGCAACAAGAACTCCACAACAGAATGGAGTAGTGGAAAGGAAGAACATATCACTTATTGAAGCTGCAAGGACAAAGCTTGAAGAATCTAAACTGCTAACATATTTCTGGGCTGAAGCTGTTAATACTGCATGCTACACTCAGAATATTTCTCTGGTTAATCAAGCAAGATGCATGACTCCATATCAATTGTTCAAGAACAAGAAACCAACTCTAAATTTTCTTCATGTCTTTGGCTGCAAATGTTATATTCTGAGAAATCAAACTGATCAAAATGGAAAGTTTGATGCTAAAGCAGATGAAGGAATTTTTGTTGGATATGTTGTTGGTAAAGCATATAGAGTCTACAATCTAAGAACCAACATTGTTGTGGAATCAATACATGTTGTGTTTGATGATAAAAAGATTGAAGGACTGAAAGATGGAGATTACCATGAGAGTCTCAAATTCGACAATGTGGAGATGGTTAGTGATGATAGTGATGATGAAAGTGATCAAGAAACTGTATCTAAGGATAATGCAGAAAAGTTTACTACCAATGAAGCACAAAACTCAACATCTGTCGAGTTGCATAATGTTTCATCCGTCGGGATGCAATCTGCGTTATCCGTCGGGAGACAACCAGCTTCATCCGTCGGTACTTAAAATTCACCATCCGTCGGGATATCAAAAGGAGAAGAAAGTCAAGATAGATCACCTACAGAAAGTTCCCCTTTCTCAAATCAAAGATCCATAAACTCAGGGGAGTTTCTAACGGTCAAAACTCAATCACACATCAAGATAACAATGAGGCCTCTTCATCTAGAGCTAATCTACCTCAACAAAGAAAATGGACAAAAGATCACCCATTTGAGCTTATTATTGGTGATGTTTCTTCTAGAGTTCAAACCAGAAGACCAACTCAAGAAGAATGTCTATACAGCAGCTTTCTTTCCAAGGAAGAACCAAAGAAGGTAGAATAAGCTTTGTTGGATCCTGATTGGATTTTAGCTATGCAGGAGGAGCTAAATCAATTTGAAAGGAATAATGTATGGAAGCTGGTGCCCAAGCCTAAAGGAAAGAATCCAATAGACACCAAATGGGTATTCAGAAACAAGATGGATGAAAATGGCATAGTAGTAAGGAACAAAGCCATATTGGTTGCTAAAGGCTATTTCCAGCAAGGAGAAATAGATTTTGATGAAACATTTGCTCCTGTTGCAAGACTTGAAGCCATCAGAATCTTCTTAGCCTATGCAGCCCATGCCAATTTCAAAGTCTACCAAATGGATGTCAAAAGTGCCTTTCTGAATGGAGATTTGGAGGAGGAAGTCTATGTCAGCCAACCTCCTGGTTTTGAAGATCCAAATTTTTCAGAACATGTCTATTATCTTTTGAAAGCACTTTATGGACTGAAGCAAGCACCTAGAGCCTGGTATGACACATTATCAAAGTTCCTTTTGGAAAATCACTTTACAAGAGGTACTGTAGATAAAACTTTATTTTTCAGAAATGTTAATGGCTCTAGTATATTTGTTCAAATTTATGTAGATGTTATTATTTTTGGCTCTACAGATGAGAAACTTTGCAAAAAGTTTGCCAAATTGATGCAAACTAAGTATATAATGAGTACGATGGGAGAACTGACTTACTTTCTTGGTTTACAAGTTAAGCAAGTTAGTGATGGAATTTTCATTAGTCAAACTAAATACATTTTTGATCTTTTAAAGAAGTTTGATCTAGTGGATTGCACATCTGCAAAAACTCCCATGGCCACTGCAACTAAGCTTGAATTAAACACTACTGAAAAGTCTGTGGATATTTCAAGTTATAGGGGCATGGTTGGCTCACTTTTGTACTTAACAGCTAGTTGGCGAGATATAATGTTTGCTACATATTTATGTGCTAGATTTTAGGATGATCCTAAAGAATCTCACTTAATAGCTATTAAGAGAATTTTCATATATCTCAAGGGAACACCAAAACTTGGCATTTGGTACCCTAGAGATTCTGGTTTTGATCTAACTGGTTATTAAGATGCAGATTATGCATGTTGTAGAATTGATAGAAAAAGTACAACATGAACATGTCAATTTCTAGGGAACAAGCTTGTGTCCTGGTTCAGTATAAAGCAAAATTCAGTTTCCACTTCTACAGCTGAAGCTGAATATATTGCTGCTGGCAGTTGCTGTGCACAGATTTTATGGATGAAAAATCAATTTCTAGACTATGGTTTGCAATTGAAAGGATTCCTATTTTCTGTGATAACACAAGTGCAATTTCCATCACTGAAAATCCAGTACAACATTCAAGGACAAAGCACATAGATATCAAGTACCACTTCATGAGGGAACATGTAATGAATGGTACTGTAGAACTACATTTTGTTCCTAGTGAGAAGCAGTTTGCAGATATCTTTAACAAGCCACTGGATGAATCCACCTTTTCAAGGTTGGTAAGTGAGTTTAGTATGCTCAATTATTCCTAAATCCTTATGAGATTGTTTGCAAGTTGAAATGCAGCCAGAAATTTAATTGATTTTTCAGTCTTGGATAAAATTTTGGCTAAGTCAAAATTTACATCTCGACGGATGATCTTTATCCATTGAATTTGATCATCCGTCGATATACTATTTGCTAATAAAAATCAATTATTTTTCTGGAATATTTTATGACTCGACGGATAACAGTTTAGCCTCATCTGTCGAATTGTCTTAATCTTAGCCGTTAATTTTCTGAACATTATCCATCGAGTATACTTACAGTTTGTAAGCATAACACAACGGATAATGGGTGGAATTTTTACAGTTTATTTTTAGACGGCTATTTTAGGCAATTTCTATTGGTTACTTTATTTTACTTTATTATTTTTAATTGTTATTTTTGAGATAGTATAAAAGCTTATTTCATTTCAATCGCTTTTCTTTTATCATTCTCAAATCTACTGCTCAAATTTCATTCTCTCTCAAAGCACTTACTCTCTTTCTCTTCAAGCTCTTATTCTCTAATAATGTCACCTGTTGTAAAGATTATGTCTCAAACTGGGTTCATTTATGAGAAGAAAAATTTCACTGCACTGGTGAACAAGGGTATTCAGCAATCTGGTGACTATCATAAGATGATGGACTTTGTGAAGAATTACAAGCTCAGATATGCCATGCCGAAATCACCCACAATCTTTTGTGAAGTTGTTGAAGAGATGTGGACCACTGCTACATACAACTCAACAGATAAGAAAATCACACTCACCATTAAAGGTAAAGAATTATGTATTAATAGTGATGTTATAAAAGCATGTTTCAAGATTCCTGATAACACTGTGACCTCTCCACACACTGACACTGAAATAATCAATATGCTTAATTCCATGAACTATGCTCTTTTTACTTCTAAGTTAAGTGACATTAGGAGAATGGGTCTTAGGAAAGAATGGAGTTTTATGTGTGATGTTGTGACAAAGGTCTTTTCAGGAAAAGTCAGTATTTTTGATTCAGTCAATATATCCATGCTTAACATGCTCTACATGCTAGTTACAGATAAATTCTATAATTTCAGTGACCTTGTCTTGTTTGAGTTAGGCTTTAAATTAGGAGAGTTAAATAAAAGAGGTAAAAATATGTATTATGCTAGATTCTTATGATGTTAGCTAACCACCTCTATGAAGAGATTGTGCTTGAGAACCCAAACAACAAATTAGATTGTTGGGTTCAAGAGAGAAGGCTCATTGCAGATTTGAACAGGGCCAATCATCACAAGGATGTGCCATTGTTCTATTTTCCTGTAATGCAAGCACCTCAGGTAAGTGAGGTAAGTTCATCTATCCCTACCACTATTCCAACCTCACTAATTTCTTTGAGTTCTAGTGTGGCTATGGCAACTGTGTTAATGACCAAACAGTTGCCTACCCAAGCTACCAAAACTGTAAAAATTTACAAACCCAAATCAAAGAAAGCCCCCTCTGGTATCTCTCAAAAGATGCCAGTTGAAAAATCCACTAAATCCAAAGAGGGGAGTGTGAAGGAGGGAAAGATAGGTGAGGGAAGGGGTGAACATAAAAGAAACCCTAAGGATAAGGATGGAAAGTTGAGTGGATCCCAGCCTAGCCACACTGCAGTTTCCCAACAAACTGCAGTGCTTAAAAAGGATAAAAGCTCATTTCTAGTTGCATCCTCCCAAAAGGATGTAGTTATTAAACAAAGCTCCCAACCAAGAGCACAGGCGCAGAGGGTTAGGGACACAAGCTCACCCCAAACTTGTGCTAGAAAGAAGAAATCTAAAACCCTTGGGGATGCACAGGGTACACACACTGTGCAAACTGGTGCTAAAGACACACTCACTGCACCTTCACAAATTCATTTTGATGTGGCTCCAATAAATGTGGAGTCACAGCCAAAATCTCTAGTTATAGAAGCACCTCAAACACCAAACTCACCAACAAATTCTCTAGATGTGGACATGATAAACACATCAATTCCCGATTCCCCTTCTTTAACTCTGTTGGGGAAGACAAAATCTAGTGCAAGTGAGCATCATCTTTTAGATGATTTGTTGGCTCACTTGCCAATTCTTTCAGGAACTGTTGTATCATCTGTGCCCAAAATATCTTCAATCAACACAGAGTCAACAATAGTTTATTTTCCCAGTTTATTCATTTCTACTCTCTCGATGGATATTGCTCATCCGTCGAGTAGTGATTGTATCCCGACGGATAAGCTTAACAGCAGTTATCCGTCGGATAGCAAAACCACTCACTCGATGGATATCACTCATCCGTCGAGTATCTCTGCACAACTTCAAACTTCATTTATTTCAAGTGCAGAAGACTTAGTGGTTGTACAGTCACTCTTAGGATTGAGAGAAGAGTGTTTTGAGTGAGAGTCTGGGTTGCTCCCAGGAAACTATGCAATCCATTTCTTCAGGATTGGCAAAAACGAGTGAGAGGAGTCCCACCTTAGATGGTGATGGTAAGGGTGTGAGGGTGGGGAGCCAGGCTGAGACCCTGATGCAACAAAAGAGAGAAAACGAGAGAAATGCAGGTACTGGAGCTATAAGGATGGATGTCATTGCTAGTGAGTTAATGAATGTCCAGGATGTAGACAGGGAGGGACTATCTCAGCAACCTAAAGTTGTTATAGATTCCACCTCCCTTGATGCTGAGGCATTTACTCACCCTGTTCCAGCTTATCAACTTCTAGCTGAACAGGGCAATGACAATGCAGAAAGGATGTTCAATCTGGTGCATACCACTCAGTCAATGCTAAGAGCCAAGGATGCCATCATAGCTTTGCCTTCTACAGCTGGTGATGTGGACTATGAGACTGGAGGTTCAACTGATTTCTTTCATGATGGGAGTGGGGATAGTGAAGATGAGGCAATGGACATAGGGGGAAAGTAGGTTCAAGTTAAAGATCAGGTATGCCATCATGGGCATTTTCAAAGCACTGTGATGAGCACTACTTCAAGACAACCCTGATCCAGCTAATCAATCAGACAAATACTGCTCTTCAAACCACTACTAATGCCAGCACCAAGAAGCTCCTTCAAGCACATCTAGCCTCCCTGCAACTTCAACAAATCCAGGGCTTCCAACATGCTAGGGATGTAAACACCATGAAGAATGATATTGAGGAGATGAAGAAGGCCATTTCAGACGATGGATTCTAAACTTCCAAAAGCTACAATGCTTGACATCAAGATGCAATTAAGGAAAAATTATGATCTATCAACCAAGATAGATGCCTTGGACACAAGAATGGCAGCCATGGAAGCATCTTTAACAACCATTCATCTTCATCAAGCTCAACAGATAGATTTAATTCAAAAATTGGTGGCTGCTCAAACCTCCTCCTCTGCTCAGCTTGATGATAACAAAAATGGGGAGAAAGGACCAAGTGAGGGGGAGAGGCTTCAGATTCAAATCAGTAAAGTAATTATGCCTTCAATTACTATCTCAAAGCCACCAGTTACAGACAGTATAGATCTGATCAATACAGCAGCAGCCAACATAAGAGCAGCAGATAAGGAGAAGTTGTGTTTAGTCAACTGGGAGAAGATTGATGAGGAAATACAAAAGAAGTTTGAACTTGTCAAGGAGCCAGTTAAGTCAGCCATCCATCACTCTCAAGTCAAGCAAATTAGTGTGAATGAGATGAGCATGAACTATCTGGAAAGGGGACAGTCATCCTGCATCAAATCTCCAAAGGCTGAAATAATTCTGAAACCAAGGGTGAACTACTAAAAATCATCATTGAAGAACCCTTTGGATACTGTGTATGAGATACCTAAGCCTGACGAAAAGAAGCTTCTGTCAAGGTCAATTGCTTTCTACAAAGATCCAGCTGATTCAGCTTCAAAAAGGAGAATTGCTAAAAGAAATTTGTGTGGTGGCTGGACATCCTCAATTTGCTCAAGCAAAGAGAGAAGAAAAGGCTAGACTGAAGCACGAAAAGAAGCAAGCTGCTCTGGATGCTAAAAAGACTAAACAAAAGAAAGAGCAAATTGCTATCTTGGCCAAGCTACATGCTGTAAATTCATCACAACAAATTCCTTCTCAGCCATCTGAAGTTATTGAATCAAACAAGCAAGTTGAACAACAGAAGAAATCTCCAAGAATCAAGGAATTGGCTAAAAGAACTAAAAGGAAACTGGACATTGTTGATAAGGAATTGGAGAATCAGTTTCCCAAGGAATCCACTCCAACTACAACTCAAGCATCAAAACCCTCTGTGGTATTTGAAGATATCAAGGTGGTGGATCCTTACAGGAACATCCATGGTGAACCTATTGTGCCTAAGGATGAACCAGTATAATGGGAGAACATACCAATTCCTGACTTCTATTTGCCAACCCTTAATAAGCCAAAGAGAACAAAGTCAAGAGCAGTCAAGAAAACGAAGCTGTCACCTCTCAAATCCAAATCTCCAGTCAAAGCTCAATCTAAAGTCAATAAGGGAGATTACATGTACTTGTGTGACATAAAAGAATTTTCTGATCTAAACCTCTATCTAGACAAACTAGATGAAGTGAGAGGAATTAATGCATACAGAAACCTACTTGAAAGGTTAGTGTTCAAGTACGAAGGAGGAAAGGAGATTCAGTGGCCACTTCACAGGATCCTTCAAGAAAGCCAAGTTGTACTGATTAAAGTTTATTCATCCTTCAAGAAGAACTTTGGGTTCAATATTACTGCAAGAAGACTGGTACTGAAGAAGATTGAAGAATTAAGGAGTATTAGAGCTAACGATGCACTCCCAAAGACTCTAATTATGCCTTACACATGGAGAAGAGTGCATCTAAGGCCCTACTGGCTGATGGAGTTTATGGATGACAAAGGAGTGAGAAGATTTTTCAGATTAGAAGACCAACTAAGCATCTCTAGCAATGAGACTCGCTTGGATATGCAAGGAAAGCCAAATTTCTCAGAATCTGATGAACTGGAATTCCACAGGCAGCTCCAAAATCAGATTGAGGAAAACAACAGAAAGCTTGGAAAGAGATCCAGACCTTCAAGGAACTAGATAAATCTTCTCAGGCTAGAGGAGCATCTTGAAAATGACTGTGAGCAAAACTTTGTACATTTTGTTATTTGAAGCACTTTTCAGTATTATCTACTGTCTTTTAAAAGTTGTATTTTTAAGGTGTTTTGTTATCATCAAGTGTCTCTTAATTTATGGCTACAATTCCAGTAGACATAAATTGGGGGAGATTGTTGTGTATATGTTGTGTACTTGATGATTTCATGAACAAAACACCTTGGTAGATTTTACTTAGTGAAATTATGTAGCACTCGACGGATAAGGTTTATAGTCCCGACGGATGACTCAATATAGTCCTGACGGATGATGACTTATTATCCATCGAGTGAGTAGCTTGTGTAACAATAAGTCTGTAGCACATTTCTGCATACACGTTGTTTAGAATCTGTAGTAGCACTTAAGTCATGTTGACTTTAGTTAGATATACAGAATAGGTTGATTAATTGTACATATATGATGTCTTATAATTCTACATAAGTGAAATGAAGTCAAGTGCCTGATTGCTACACGACGGATAAACAACAATAAATTCGACGGATGATCAACAACCCGATGGATGATCAATAACTCGACGAATGATCATGAACCCGACGGATAAAGAATTCAAATATCTATTGACAGTGACAACATAGTCACATGCGTCGAGTGGATGCAAATGGAATATGGTAGCCTATTCAATTGGGTTTTCGAGAATAAAGAAGCATTGCCATTTCCATGCTATTATGAAGATATTCAAAGATGCTGGAATAGAGTAATGAAGTAGCATTGTAATAGACTAGATAGTTTTGTTTTATTATCCTGTCTCATTACTTTGTAATCTTGGTGATATATAAACCAAGAAGTAGCAACTAAGGAATATTTTAAAGACACAAGCAGAGAAATATTTGTAAGTAGAATTCTTAGCATTTCTCTGCATTCTTAGTTGTTCAATATTTATAAGCAGTTGTGAGCATTTTGCACCCAGGGTTCTCTCAATATATATTATATATCTCTGGTGGAATCATTCAAATCCACTAGAAAGTTTTTAAAGACTCTTGTTTTTAATTACTTATATTTTGATTCATTTAAGTAACTATTCCGCATTGTGCTAATCAATTCACACTTATATATATATTCGAGTTAGAATATTTTTAATCAAGAAAAGGTTTTAAGAATTCCATTCAACCCCCCTTCTGTAATTCTTGTTATATTGTTAAGGGACTAACAAAATAATTTAGTGACCTTTCTTCTTTCTTTGGTATATTATCAGATGGCGTCGTCAGGTTATTCGGCTTCTTCTGAGAGGACAGTCATCGGGCCAGTCGTACCAGTTATGCCACCAGTATCTGAGTTCATGTTTTCTCCTCTTCCACCTCCACCAACATTTCCACAGGAGCCAGTACCTCCAGTACAGGGGATAGTCCATGACCCTGTAGAGATGTTCGATCCATTTGAGTTCTTTGAGTCGATGATCCCACTACCGGTAGAGCATCAGTTTATACCGAGGATTGAGCCGGAGCTTCCACCACCCTAAGTGTTGCCTCCTATACCAGTACATGCCCCAGAGCTAGACATATTTCAGATGACCCCAGTTGAGGGGATGGGTGAGCATGATGTGGATTTACAGTTGGGGTTACCACAGCAGGGTACAGGGATGCCGAAGGCTCCGTCACAGGAGTCAGTGGGTCAGGTTGCACAACCACATATGGTACCATACCATGAGTATAGGGTTATGAGAGATGATGTGGAGTATTGGAGAGCTCAGTGTAGGGAGATTATGCATTTGTTTGATCAGAGAGACCGAGGACCGTTAGCTGCCTTATAGCTAGATTATATGATGAGGCAAAAGTTACAGTCTGCTTTGATGAGTGCTACGTGGGAGTTGGATGATTTGACACATGAGGGGCCGCCTTCTTCAGCGGAGTTCTACAGGATATTTCGTTTGGCGCAGACTTTGGTTCAGATATTAGGGATGAGCCGAAGCGTATTCCGCCGGGGTTCTGAGATATTGACTTCAGAGGACAGATGTATATAGATGCAGCCTAGTATGACATAGTGAGTAGTGTGTATGTGTATAGTAGTAGCTTGACTTGTACTAGCAGTTTGACTGGTAGTAGTTAGTTTGACTTGTAGCCGCAGTGATGACCAGCAGAGCAAGACTTTTTGTACCAAGAACTTACACCTGAGGCTGGTGTCATATATATAAAATGAACTTTTTCATATTTATTTTATTTAAAATTTCAGTCTTTACAGTTTTACAGCATTTACCTTTACTTTATTGTTTTACAGCTTTTCGTACTTTAATTTCTGTCGAAAAAAAAGAAAAAAGAACAAACATTTCAGTTAACTGTTTACATTTCCTGTTTTTATATTCAGCAAACTGTTTACTTTCTTCAAACTATTATCTAAATTTTGTTAATATAGGATAAATTGTTTTCTTACCTACTATCAATTATTTAATAAACTGTTAAAGAAACATCACTTGTTTTATTATCAGCAAATGGCACCAAAGAGAAAGACTAGGATTGAGACTTTCAACGGCAATTCTGAAGACCAAACCAATGATACCATGAACCAAATGTTCCATCTGATGCAACAACAGATGGTAATGATGCAACAACAGATGCAGGAACAGCAGCAGCAGATTCAACAGCAAATGTTACAACAGCCACCTCGTCCTGAGCCCCAGATACCACCAGCTATACATATTGTTACTTTCAAACAGTTTCAGTCAGCTAAACCTCCAGAATATGACGGGTCAGCCGATCCTATTAAGGCTACCACTTGGTTGAAAGAAATAGAGAAAGCATTTGCGTTAGTGAAGGTAGGCGAAGACCAGAAGACTAGCTTTGCTAGTTATTTGTTGAAAGGAGAAGCGAATTATTGGTGGGAATCTAAAAAGGCTTTAGAAGGTGAAGATGTTATTGCATGGGATATGTTTAAAGAGCTGTTCTTAGAAAAATATTTTCCTCGCTATATGAGAAATCAAATGCAGATTAAAATTTTGGAACTGAAGCAGGGAAGTATGTCCGTGACAGAATATGAAGCCAAATTTACTGAATTGGCTAGGTTCGTTCCAGAACAAGTTGATACTGAAGAAAAACGAGTCCAAAGGTTTCAAGAAGGGTTACGACCGTGGATCCGTGGACAAGTTGCAGTTTTTGAGTTAACGACGTATACCGCCGTGGTCCTGAAAGCTTTGATCATTGAAGGGGAAAGTGTAAGTTCTCAAAAGGATAGAGGACAGGGAAGTTTCCAAGACTGCTCCAGTAGGAATCCGGGATTTCAAGCCCGGACAAATTTGAATTTTAAAAGAATAGGACAAGGTATTCAGAAGACTGGTAATCATTTTCAAGCCCCCAGCCAGCAGGGAATTGTCAGATTTCCAATACCGTACTGCAGAACTTGTGGACGAAAACACACCGGTGTATGTATCAAAGCGGATCTAACATGTTTCAAATACAAGCAGAAAGGGCACTATTCTAACGAATGTCCAATAAGAAAAATAGCAGAAATTAGTTGCTTTCAGTGTGGAAAGAAAGGGCATATCGCTAGGAATTGTAAAGGACCAGCAATGGTAGCTAGTATTCCGAAAGTGTTGGCATTATCTCCTCCACCGCCGCCTAATCAACCAAGAGCAAGAACTTTCAACATGACAATGAAAGAAACAGTGCAGAGCCCTAGTGTAATTACATGTACGCTTTTGGTGAATTCCGTAGATTCAAAAGTATTAATTTATTCTGGAGCTACTCGTTCATTTATTTATGAAGAATTCCTTGATAAATTACATTGCGAAATCGAATGGTTGGGTGAAACGTTAATTATAAAATTAGCGAATGACGACCGAGTTCCAGTAGATCGAGTATGTCCTGCGTGCGATATAGAAATAGCCGGACATCATTTCTTCGTAGACTTGATTCCTTTTAAGTTAGGAGAGTTTGACGTCATTTTGGGAATGGATTGGTTAGCTTGCCATAATGCTCATATCGATTGGGCGAACAAGAAAGTCAAATTACGAACTGCGGAAAATGCAACGGTAATGTTCAAAGGGGAAAACAGCAAAAAAATTTATAACTGTGATGTAGACCAAACGATTGCTTCAACAGCAATGTGAGATGTAAATAGCTTACGTGTTAGATACTGAGAAAGGAAGTCCCAAAATAGAAGATATTCCAAATGTATGTGAATTTCCGGACGTCTTTCCAGACGAGTTTCCAGGGTTACCGCCAGATCGAGAAATTGAATTTATGATTGATTTAGCGTCAGGTATAAAACCAGTTTCGAAAGCTTCATATCGAATGGCTCCAGTCGAGATGAAGGAATTGTCAAACCAACTGCAAGATCTTCTAGACCGAGGCATCATAAGACCTAGTGTATCTCCGTGTGGCCACCGGTATTGTTCGTGAAGAAGAAAGATGGCAGCATGCGACTATGCATTGACTATCGGGAATTGAATAAGCTCACTATATAGAATAAGTATCCTTTACCGAGAATCTACGATTTGTTCGATCAGCTAAAAGGAGCTGCATAGTTTTCGAAGATAGATTTGCGATCAGGCTATTATCAATTAAAGATTAAAGCTGAAGATGTTCCAAAGACTGCGTTCTGTACTAGATATGGACATTACGAGTTTCTTGTAATGGCATTCAGTTTGACCAACGTGCCAGCAGCATTCATGGATATGATGAATAGGGTATTCAAGAAATACTTGGAAAAATTCGTGATTGTATTTATTGATGACATCTTGATTTACTCAAAGACGGAAGAAGAGCATGTTGAGCACTTGAGGATTGCTTTGGAAGTTCTAAGGAAAGAGCAACTGTACGCGAAATTCTCAAAATGTGAATTCTGGTTGAAGGAAGTACAATTTCTAGGGCACATGATTAGTAGAGAAGGCATTCAAGTCGATCCCGCGAAGATTGAGGCTGTGTTGAGTTGGGAAAGGCCAAAGACACCAACAGATGTTCGAAGTTTCTTGGGATTGGCAGGATACTATAGAAGATTTGTCAAAGATTTTGCGAAAATAGCAACACCGTTGACCAAGTTAACTCGAAAAAGTGAAAAGTTCGTATGGGATGACAAATGTGAAGAAAGTTTCCAAGAGCTGAAGAATCGATTAGTAACTGCACCGGTACTCATATTGCCAGACGAGCATGGAAATTTTGTCATTTACAGCGATGCTTCATACCGCGGATTAGGATGTGTACTGATGCAACATGGTAATGTCATTGCATATGCTTCGAGACAGCTAAAACCTCATGAACAGAAATATCCTATGCATGACCTGGAATTAGCAGCGATCGTATTTGCATTGAAACTTTGGAGACACTATCTTTACGGTGAAAAATGCGAAATCTACAAGGATCATAAAAGTCTGAAGTACATCTTTACGCAGAAGGATTTGAACATGAGACAACGTCGATGGCTGGAATTAATTAAAGATTATGATGTTATGATCAGTTATCATCCAGGGAAAACAAATGTTGTGGCAGATGCGCTAAGCCAGAAAGAAAGATTGAATTTGTTAACTTCATATGAAGAATTAGCCAAGGAATTTGACAAATTGGAAATTGAAATTCGTGTTCCCAATGAATCTACAGAAACTATCTACGCTATGACTTTTCAACCAGAGTTATTAGAGAAGATTCCCCGCTGTCAAGAAGAAGTGATGAGTAAAGATGACGACTTAACGGGAGAAGAAATCACAACTCAGAAGGATAACAAAGGAATCCTACGCTTCTTATCAAGAATCTGGATCCCTAACGTGGCAGAACTGAAAGAAGAAATATTGCGAGATGCGCACAGTTCGAAGTATTCCATTCATCCCGGGAGTAGAAAAATGTACCGTGATCTGAAGGAAAACTTTTGATGGCCGAATATGAAGAAGGAAATAGCAGAATGGGTAAGTAAATGTTACACATGCCAGCGAGTTAAAGCGAAACATCAACGTCCGAGCGGATTACTGCAACCATTGGATATTCCAGAATGGAAATGGGAACATCTAGCGATGGATTTTGTGGTAGGACTTCCAAGGACTAAAGCAAATCATGATGCGATATAAGTAATTATTGACAAAATAATAAAGTCGGCACATTTTCTACAGATCAATGAAAGATTTTCACTCGACAAGCTAGTGCACTTGTATCTCAAGGAAATTGTGATACGACATGGAGTTCCAATATCTATCGTGTCTGATCGAGATCCCTGATTCAATTCAAGATTTTGGAGACAATTTTAAGAATGCCTTGGAACTAATTTAAACATGAGTACCGCTTATCATCCGCAAACCGATGGGCAAAGTGAAAGAACTATCCAAATAATTGAAGATATGCTACTAGTTTGTGCAATTAATTTTGAAGGCAATTGGGATGAGCATCTACCTTTGGTTGAATTTTCTTACAACAACAGATATCATGCAAGCATTGGAATGCCACCGTACGAAGCGTTATATGGAAGAAAATGCAGATCACAGTATATTGGGATGAAGTTGGAGAACGCAAGGTTTTGGGTCCAGAATTAATCCAACAGACTAAAGAAAAGATAGAACTTATTCGAAAACGATTGGATGCATCACAAAACAGGCAACGCAAATATGCAGATCAAACAAGGAAGGATATGAACTACCAGGAAGGAGAGCACGTGTTACTCAAAATATCGCCATGGAAAGGATTGACCAGATTTGGCAACAAGGGTAAATTGAAGCCACGATACGTCGGACCATTTGAAATTTTGAATAAAGGGGGAAAAGTTGCATACGAATTAGCTTTACCGCCTCATATGCAACATATTCATAATGTGTTTCACGTGTCAATGCTTAAGCGATATAATCCTGATTTTAGGCATGTAATAGAGTATGAACCGGTAGATATCCAACCTGATTTATCTTTTGTAGAACAGCCGATAAGAATTTTAGATCGGCGAGAGAAAGTGTTGAGAAGTAAGTTCGTGTCTTTAGTGCGAGTATTGTGGAAAAACCCTATGGTTGAAGAATCAACCTGGGAACTTGAGAGTGAAATGTTAGAAAAATATCCTCATTTGTTTTCGTAACGAGATTCTGAGGACAGAATCCTATTAAGGGGGGAAGGATGTAACGTCTGGGAAATTTACGTCGGTACTATATCATATTTATAATAAATTATGTGTGTTAATATGTCATTTATGTGAAATTATCTGTCAAACCCTAATTGCTATGTGTTACGTGCATTCTGTTTCGTCCCGATATTTTTAAGATACTTTTCAGGTATTTTATTTTTCATTTATAGCTTTCATTTCAAACGTTTTACGACCCGAATCATGATTTTAAAGCAGGTATTTCAAATAAAACAATGGGCCTTATTTTTATCAAACGGCTTTTACCATCGCATTATTCTGAACATCTAGGTATTTTATAAATTTTCTCTTTTTGCGAAAAATGACTTTTCCGGGCCCCATTGGGTGTTAAAAACCCCACAAAAATCACATTTTTATTTTTATAAAATTATAGGACTTTTATTTATACCATTTCTTTATATTTTTGCATTATTCACAATTTTTGGGAAATTTTGGCATATATATTGCATATATAAAATATTTATAAATTAAATTTTAATACTCAAAAATTATAAAATTAGAGGCTTATTAATTTTAAAAAGTGTAGAATTAGTGCCTTTTTATTTAGGAGTATTAATTTTACTACTATAAATAGCCTAATTTTTATTTAATTAACTATAATTATTAATTAAAAATCAGAAATTAATCAAAATTCTCTGCAAACCGGGTCAGGTAGAACCATGTCGGGTCGAAGAATCAATCAAGGATTTCCAGCTGATTTCTTCATCAAATCGTGTGATTCAAGTACCCAAATCGAAGGTTTCGATCTGCTCTTTCTGTTTCTAGCATCAATTTCATGTTTTGATTCGTAGTTTTTGATTTTCGATTTCTAGGTTTATACTCGAATTAGGACTTTTTGATTCTAGGGTTATTATGATGTTTTGATGATTGATATAGTTTTCTTAGATGATTTACAGTCGATTCATGGTATTTAATTGAATGAACGATGTCTGGATAGTGATTCACGATTATTAGGGTTTATGTTCGATTTTCAAATCCCAACTCTGTAATTTTTGTGAATATTGGTTATTACGATGTTAGGGCTTCGATTGTTTGTGTTCTTGGATTCAGTTTGCACTATAGAACGTTTAATTTCATGTACGATTCTGTGATTTCGTATTTTGGCCGGAGTTCATGTTGGTTGTGGCCGGAGATGGTGATTCTGTGATGTTTGTTGTTTGTTTTGGCCTGAATCAGATTGGGGAAGTTGTTTTGAGTTGAAACCCCGTAAAAATTAGTACAAACGGTACTGATTTGGCCTGAATCGAGGTTGCCGGAGTCCGGGGAACCCACCGGAATCTGGGAATTTTCCGGTGTGTTCATCCCGGCCCGGATTGTTCTTGGCAACCCGGTTTCTAACCCAATTTCAACCCATCTTTGATCCGTTATTGTCAGTACTCATTTTCTGAAAGTATATATGGATTTAATTTTAATTTTAATTTTTATTAATTATAAAAATCAGTTTTATTTATTTTATAAATTAGTTAATTAATTATTTAATTAATTGATTTATATTATAAATAATTCTGAAATATTTTCTAAAAATGAGATTTAATTATTTTCTCAATTATTTATTAATTATTTATTAATTATATATTATTTATTAATTATTTAAAAATGATTAATTAGTTTGATAATTAATCAAATAATTTTCAATAAATCATAATAAATTCATTTTAATTCCAAAAATTATAGAAAAATCATTTTTAATTCTGATTTTTCTTAAATAATGATTTAAAAATTATTTTAAGGTTTAAAAATTAGTAATAATTATTTATGTTGAACATTAAATTGAATTATCAGTATTTAATTGATATTAGTTAGACCGTTAGTCCGATTCGAGCGAAACGAAAGCCTTTTTACTCAGAAAAATGAATTATTTTCATTAAAAATAATATTAAGACCTAATTTCTTCTAGAAATTAGTTAAATTTGTTATTTGTTTGATTACCAGTCGAGTCGCGTACCGAGACGAGTCCGAAAAATTCTGAAAAATAGGAAACGAGTCAGATAATGATCAGTTGAGCGATCAGCGAGTCGATTTTGATTCTAAAATTATTTTAACAATTACAAATGATTATGTGCTTATGTGCTTATATGTATTATGTGGTTAATCAAGTCTTACTTGCTAATATATAATATACGAGTCAGTCATAAGCGCATAGGTAGAAAATAGGAACGATGTAAAGTCGGTTCAAGGTGCAATTGAAGTATGAAATGACTAAACCGGTCTATTTCTCTAACAGAAGCTAAGCCAGCAAGCCAGGTTGAGTCGGTGATAGACGAAGGTGATATATTTGCAGTGAATCGCGCAGAAGGCAAGTTTTTCCCCTATTCTACTTACAGAATAATGATATTTCTTCAGATTCTTATCACACTTGCACTCTTTTGATTCTTTTGTTGATATTTCATTTCGATTCTTGATTTCTCCTTTTCATTTGGATTTATTGTTCATATTCATATTGTTACTCACAAATATTCTGGTAATTAGAATATATCAAAACATACAGATTATTTTGATTGCTAATCCATGGACTGGATAATGATACTTTGGGGATTAAGGTTACTTAATCCTAAGGACCAGGACATAACCGGATCCTTGAGATGGGTCGTAGTTCCTGGGTTCCCGACGGGATCTATATAGTGGGATATAGATCTGCACTGTATCCTGGCTGATCAGCAGGGTATAGATGCGAACTTGTGTCCAGTTTAGTTCGTTTGTACTCGCCAGTAATGGCCTTCTTTCTATTCACGTGGGGATATATCTTTGGAGATATACCCAGGTTACCGTTTCACTTAAACTGCTTAAACACTGTTTATATTTTGCGGACTTGTTGAGCAATTTTTAGCTCACCCTTTTTGTTGTTATTCACCTTATTGTTTTCAGTTAAGAAGGAATATGAAACCCATCAGGACTCGAGTGGTAAAGAAGCGGGTCAAGCATCGGGATCCTCTCATACGCAAGGGTTGATCCCAATCCAGGAAGAAAGCTTTGAGTTGCCCGAACCGGTGGAGTGTAGATAGTCAGTGTGTGTGTTTGAATAAAAGACGAACATAGTTTAAAACTGGTTAGACAATGGTTTGTAATAAAGAGAGTTTATAAGATTTTAAATTTGGTTTGTAATAAAGTAGTTAGTGGTTCTTGTTTTAATACTTCAACCTAAAAAGATCCTGGTTAGTGTTAAAGGCGTTTAGATTCATTTCTTTATTATTTGTTAATCAGATTGTACAGGTTGGGTGATTAGCTAGTAACCCCCACAATTATAACCCGGGTCTGGAGGGCGTTACAATAGCTTTAAGCCTCATGATGCACCCGATGATTATAAGTATTTTTTATAAAAAATTTAAAGTCAATACTTACTTTATTATATTTTAATACAAAAAATTTTTTCTTAAATATTTTGTACTAGGTTTAAATAATTTTTATTTATAATCTTTTTTAATATTTTATCAATTATATTTTTAAAATAATAAGTATGTCTGAATAAGTATAATATAACAAATCGTTCATTATTTTACTACAACTATTTATAATATTTAACTTTTAATAAAAATAGGTTCATTAACTGGTCCAGTAAATAATTATGAAAATATATACCTGGCCCAATTAAATATATCATATATTTAAATTAAAATATTTATTAATTTAGATGAAAGTTTAAATGAAAGTCTTGGACTAATTTATATAATATTTATCACTCTTATATCTAACCATAATTTTGATTTTGAAAATATAACGATTAAAATTTAAGTGATGATTTTTTATTAGTTGTTTAACTTGAGAGATATTAATACCTATTACTTTTATATTTAACCATAATTTTGATTTCAAAAATTTAAGTATTCGAATTTAAGTGATAATTTTTTATTAGTTATTTGACTTGGCGATATTAACGTGTTAATGTTAATGCTAATACGTATAATCTATCATCTGGAACATTTTGGGTTTTGTATGAGTTTGAAAACGAACAGTCATATATAGCTATATCAACTGAGGGGGTTAGTATTTTACTTAACAATGGAAGTATATATTAGCGATATCTTGAAATAAGAGTTACTTCATAAAAAAATATTATTGAGTGAAATATATAATTTTATTAATATCAATAGATGTGTATACAAATGATAATTATGCATAAATTTTAGCCTAGATCAATAGTGCTAATTATCCTTAATTTGATTTAGTCTTCTCTTGGCCCGAATAAATTGTATACATTATTTTGTTTAAGCCTAGGCCATTATACAACTAACTATATTCAATTTAATTGTAATTTGTTTAAGCTCACATATATAATATACTTTTATTTTAATTTGTTATTGTATTTCACATTAATATTATAATTTTTTTTAAGATAAGATGAATGGTGTATAGTATTTCATTTTCGAATTATCTTTTCCAGATGACGGTTCGTTTTGAAGCTCATACAAAACCCAAAATTTGCAAGATGATATATTATACGTATTAGCATTAACATTTTTATATATTATACGGTTCGTTTTGAATTTGTATATTTTTATATATTTTTATACATTTTATATATTATACTATTGAACGATATAAAATACTAACTGCCTCAGTTGATAAACTATTGAACGGTATAAAATACTAACCGCCTCAGATGGTGGTTTGACCACCTCCCACCATCCCTCACCCAAGAACCCACAAATTCAAAATATATTTTTATATATTTTATACATTATACTATTTTATATCGTTCAATAGTATATTTTTTTTGCTCGTGTGAATATTATATATTATTTTTTTATCTCGAGACTATTATACATATTTAATTTTATTTGTATTTATATAATTATTTTATGAATATTAATTGTTGTGCAAGACATGCATGTACAATAACAATACTAAGTCAAATTGACAACCCTAAGTAAGTTAACCTAAGATTGCATTTGTATTGTATCATTTAAGTCTATATAAGTGTAAATAGATTAGAATGGAGTATTTTTCTTTAAACAGTCTCAAGCCTATGAATAAACTCGAGAAGAAGATCATGAAGATCATGCCTCAGAGACATTGTGAAGAACCTTGAAGTTGAATAAATCTGTTTTGGAAAAAACATTCTAAGTCAAGAAATCTACAAGTCACAGATTAAGTGTTATAGAGAACTCATTCGAGAACTCCAGAATGACTTATCGAGAAGTGAAGAAAAGATACTAGATATCTCAGAAATATCGACAAGTCAAATAAAGATATGAAGATTGGAGATATCGACAAGTCAAATCATCACTAGAGATCTCAGAGATATCGATAAGTCAAAATATCACTAGAGTGATTTATTTACTGGAGATCTCACAGATATCGATAAGTCAAAATATCACTAGAGATCTCTGAGATATCAACAAGTCATTTCTTCACTAGAGAACTCAGAGATATCGATAAGCCAAAATGAAGACATGAAGATGAGAGACCTCGAAAAGCCAAATAATCTTGTAGGGAACTCAGATACTTCGATAAGTCAAACAACTATAGAGTAATTAGAGATCTCGATAAGTCATTATACTTATCGAGATGTCGAGCCTTCTATATATCAAACTGGAGACCTCGAAGTAAAACTTAAAGTACAAAGTGCAGACCAGTTAAATATCTAAGATTATCAATCAACAAACAAATCAATCACTGAAATTTTTAGTTAACTTAAAGTAGTGTTTAGTACATGCTATTGTATGCTGTGTAAAATCAGTATTTGCTGTTATATAAAGTAAACACTGGATGCTTTATTTTTAGGAGGGAAACAAAAAAATCTTAAAAAAAGGCTTGTAACTCTCAAGAGAAAAGCTGGGTTCTTAACATACCAAGATCCCAGAAATTTGTAGCAAAACATTAGCTTGATTTTTATATAAAATTAAGTGAGTTTTGAAAGATAGTGTGTTCATGTGCATGTTTTATCATATATGTTAAAGCATATTATCTCTACAATACAGATTACTTTGTTCACCATTCTTAACAGTTCTAAAAGCCATTAAAATTGTTCAAAACATATTCACCTCCCCTCTGTGTTGTAATCATTACCTAACAAGTGGTATCAGAGCAAAATCTGAAAGTGAACAGATTAAAGATCTTGGAAGAATGAATACACAATAGATTAGAAGTATCAAAATTCCTATCTTTGACAGATCTAACTACACACTATGGAAAAATAAAATGCTATTGTTCATCAGGATGGCCAATCCTTTATACATTCGGATCCTTAAGAATGGGCCCTTTACTCCCATGGTAAGAGTTGAGGAATCTACAGATGGAGATATGGTCATTCCATCATATTATGCTCCTAAAGATCCTTTACAATACATTGAACCTAAAAAAGAAAAAGTCTCTCTGGATAGTGGCTTGCAGCTGATCTTGATAGAGTCACTTGAAAATGTAATGTACAATAACATTTTCAACTTTGACACAGCCAAACAGATTTGGGAGAAAATAGAGATCTTATGTGAAGGAACATAGGAGGTTAGGTCAAACCAAAGGAGGATTCTTGTTTCTCAGTATGAGGGGTTTATGGCTAAACCAAAAGAAGGAATCACTGAAGTTTTTGAAAGGTTCAATAAATTGATAAATAACTTGCAGCTACATGAAAATATTATGAAGCTGAGTAGGTTAACCTAAAGTTTCTGCTAGCTCTTTCTGACCATCTTGAATAGAAAATATCAACTATTAGAGAAGGAAGAGATTTAAGCAGAATAACTTTGGATGTTCTATATGAAATCTTGAAAACTTATGAACTTGAAATGATGCAAAGAAAGTCATTGAAAGCACACCATGGTCATGTTGTTGATTGTTCAAGTGCTTTGATTGTGAATTACAGAGAAGAAAGTGAAGATGAGCAAGATGATCAAGTTTCAGTTGTTCAAGCTATAGAACAAAAGAACAAAGGACCTCAGAAGCAAGTTATACGTTGGATGAGCTAGATGAAATGGATCAATCCATGGCTTACCTGGAAAGTAAATTCTCCAATATAAGAGTCAAGAAACTAAGGTTTTTCAAAGGCAAAGGACATTCTTCCACAGCAACAACTGGAAACCAAAAACTCAGTATAATTCAGCTAGCAAAGGTGGCTATAAAACAGGATATGTGGATATATCAAATATAAGGTGCTTCAATTGTGATGAGTTGGGTCACTTTGCTACTGAATATAGAAAGCTTAAAAAGGTGAAGAAGGATAAAGCTTACTTGGAACTGGAAGCAAACTATGAAGCTCTCTTGAAGAAGCAGTTGGAAAAGCTTATATTGTAGAAGGAAAGAGTTGGGATGATACTGATGTTGATGATGAGGATGAAGAAGTTGGAAACTATGCACTTATGGCTTTTGAGCATGGAGAAGCATCCACTTCAAAATCAAACGTACCAACTCTAACCACTATTGATTTAAATTCTAGTCATATAAGGAGACTGTGGAAAAGATGAGTGTGGAGATGTTTCATAGACACACTAGCTTAGTGGCAGCTACTGAGGAAGTCAGTAGGCTAACAAAAGCCAATGAGAAGCTTGAGAGTGAGAAGCAAAAGAAGGATCTACTGCTTGTGGATCTTAAGTCAGTCAAGCAAGAAAATGAATATTTCAAAAATAAGCTGAAGTGTGCCAATGAGATTGAGACTGTGTTAAGAGAAAAGATTGAGAAGAATGAGGTGAAACTAAAATAATTCAGGAATGCATCTGAGTTAGTTGGACAGTACCATGAGAAGAACAAGCCATGTGCTAACATAGCCCTTGGTATTGATTATGATGCTTTGAACAACAAGAAGAAAGATATAGGCGGTAAAGGAAAAGCAACAGAAAATGAAGATGTTCCAGCTATGATGAAAAAGGTTGGTTCACCTATGTTCAAAGCATGTGAAGTAGATTTCAGTGAAGAAGAGTTGACCATAAAGCAAGAAATTGCTGATGAAGACAATGAGAAGAAAAATGCAGAAACAACTCCAATTTCCAAAACTGAAAAGAAGTCCATGGTCAATCAAGATTCTAAGACACCTGTCAAGGAAACAAACTGAAGATACAAGAAAGAAGAAGAAAAAGAATATAATTGGAAAAATAGGGATAAACAAAAGCAACAATTTTGCTTATATTGCAGATGCTCCAAGGATATAATGACAAAGATGTGGCTCTGTGAATCATTTAACTCACCTTTGCAAAAAGGTTGTTAGTAAGCCAGGAGTAGGAGAATGCAAATACAATGAAGCAAAAACTGAAGATCCCTACTCATTCTGTGATAAGTTTGATTGCATACCTTGCAACATGAAAGTAATGACAAGTTGCCACAAGCTAAGGGCTGATCTTAAGGAAATCAATATTGAATCATCATCTAAAAAGAAGAATGCAAATCATTCAACGAACTCTATTCTTTCCGAATCATCAAACTCTACCTCTATCAAATCAGTTAACAAGTAGAAAGTACCCAACACTGCTTGGGTTGCTAAATTCACTTAAACTCATTGTGTACAGGGCAAAAGAAGAAAGTCATATGGATCATAGACAGTGGATGCTCAAGACATATGATAGGTGATATGGCCCTGCTATCACAGTTTGGGGAGAATGTTGGCCCATTGGTGACCTTTGGAGACAACAACAAAGGTTTCATAATAGGATATAGCAAATTTGTGGCGCCCTCCAAACTCGGGTCAGAAGTTTGGGGTCCACAACACATACATAATATGTAAACCTGTATAAGAAATATTATTTGAAATGACCCTGCTTTACATAACCACGGATCGCAACAGGTTAAAGTATGAAAACAAGCCACAACCTTAACTTTTATTACAAAGTATCAAATCCCAACTAATTTAACTTACAAATGATAATGAAATTATTCTTACAATCTTACTATCTCACTACCAATATAAGCTCCTGCTAGCTCGATCCAACTCAATCTGGAATCCTAGCTCGTATTCTGAACTGAGGAACCTCGCTATCGACCATATCCTTTTTAATTGTAGAATACATAAAAAAAATTCACAAGAGTGAGCTAACTAGCTCAGCAAGTCATAATAACGATAACTGAGGTTAAACAATGTTTAAATGGAAATGATCCAGAAGAATCAAGTTTCTTGTTAAATAATCATTAGAATTGGACATTCATTTTAAATTTTAAAAACCAAGGTTAGGCTGCTGATCAGTCATGCACTAACCCCGAGAAAGGCACACAACTTTGCTCTATAATCTGGATCCAAGGTACACATTGGCCTAATTCGACCACGAATCTGGTCTGACCATGAATCTGGTCCACATAAAGATAACTATCCAATTCTAAAGCAACTCTATATGATAAACCATATAATTCAATAGAACAGGATCATAATCAATGATGATAAAACACTTGAATAAAAGCGTAATGCAATTCATGGGTATCATAAGGGTATACCAAGGTATGTATGAGAAATGGTTTTCAGCCTGTAAGAGGATTAGGTATTAGATGAATAATGATTTTTCAAGGTTTAGTTCTTTGCTGTTATAAAGAATGGTTGGGGGTATAAAAGTTTTTGTGTTTTCAAACAATTCTGTTCCAGTGTTTGGTGTTTGGTAGTTATACATTTGGGGAGTAGTATCATATTTGTGTGGCTTGGTATTTGAAAATCAACAAAGGATGGTTTACAAAGAATAAGGCTTACGGCTCAAAGTTCAAATGATCTGATCCGGTTTCAAGGCTGTATGATTCCAAGTACTCACAATATAAAACAATGCTATTTGAATATTAACAATTTGTCACAAGAGAATTTAGAAATACTTGCCTTGCAGGGCTTTACAACTATTACTGATCGACTCTGAGCAGACTCTAACGCTCAGGCTTTATTGTCTATCCACTAAATCACCCTGGATTCGACCTCAACACTTAAGTCCTTTGACTAGAACCTTACTGAGCTTTTCGACTGACCACTAGGTTATCTTTAGTCCAACGTCCACTTTCGGTTGCCCGACTAGAACTGTTAGAGACCCAGTTATGCTTGACATATCTTCGCTAACAACCTACCCATATGATAGCATATTTCGACTCGTAATTATTCATACTATAATAACACATACAACAATTAGGGTTCATGTTCTCGAAATCGGTTCAGTGTTCATTTTCAGAAAATACGTATACTCGTCATTTTACGAAATTAGGGTTACTGAGTTTTGAACAGAACATTCACCACAACATACAATCAAGTTCGTGTAAAGTATAAGTATATATATATATATATTCACTCGACGCCCTGATAATTACCGGATACGCTCCCGCATTTCCATAGTTGATTTCCTGGAAATCGGGCAGCATTTCCTTTGTTCATCGGACTACCCGTCGAAACATTAATCGACGTCAATTCAACAACAACAATCACAATCACCATTAATCGATTATCACCTGACTACGCGAATTCTCAATTTCAATTAGGACCTTAACAATTATATCCGCCTATTTATATTCCGAAAATAATTGTACGAATTAATTATTAAATATTATTTCATAATTATAGGACTCAGAATTAATTCATCATAGTCCACCGTCGGCTCGCCGAGGCTCATCGCCGACGGCGGTAACATTCGCAGTTTTCCGTTTATAACGAACTTCCTACACGAATCCCACCGATTATATTCATACTTTCTCGCACCAAATATAGGTTATTATCACGAAACCAAATTAATTAAGCACCTGCAAAATTAGATAAAATAATTAAAATCCTGTAATGAACATGGCAACACACGCGTCGCGCCAAACACAGGCCAACCATCGTGGCCGGAAAAGCACAGAATCAGGCGGCAAAACACCACCACAACATACACAATCGCAACTGACATACACACATGCAATAGCACACACAAATATGCATATATACATATGTATATATATGTACCAAACCAGAATCACCAGGAACAAACAAAAATTACCGGAAAATCGGCCGGAAAACTCAAAGAACAGGAAGACATCCGCGACCAGGAGAAGAAAACGGAGAAAAGGGCAGAAAAAGAAAGGAAGAACAGGGAAGATAACGAGGGAGAGAGACTGAGACGAGGAAGACAGATTGAGACGAGACAGAGGAGAAAGAGATGATGTTTTGGGGGAGTTAATCTGTAGCCCGCACGTGTCCTTTAAATGGATACGTGTTAACATCTTTTATTAGATGTTAACACGTGTCCCTGAATACCTGGGGACCCGATATTCACCCAGAATTCTGAAATTAATGAACCGAGTCATCTTTAAAACAAATTCGATAAATTACAATAATAGTCTTAAAATTCTAGAAATATCCCGGAGTAAATGAAAATGTAATTTTCATAATTTTAACATAATTTCTTAAATGCCACTTATACCCGCTTTTATCAATAAAACGAAACAACGCGCGGGTAAAATTAATCCCAAAAATTACCAAAATAATTTTAAAATTCTCAAAATATTCCAAACTTTGATAAATATGAGTTTCATAATTTTTGAAGAATTCTAGAATTAAATATGGATTTTACAAATAAAAGTAATCAGAAAATCATTTAAAGATAAATAATTAATAAAATATTAATTTCTCAATTTTATAAAATCCTAAAAATAATTATAGTATGATAAAAACAATTTTAGAGACATTCCAAGTACTTATGCAAATAAATTTGCACTAAATTCATTTTTGAAAGTGAAAACAATTCAATACGACTCCATAATTAATCACGCGGACAACCCGGTACACCATAAATCACACATAGCTGCTAATTAAACAACACATTACGGTCAAAACCAATACACATATTTTATTTATTTAATAATTTCCATAGTTACATATTTAAATAATTCAAAAATACACGAGTCGTTATAAAATTGATTTTTGGAAATTTTGTCATTGAAGATGTAGCACTGGTAGCTGGTCTTGAAGTGAATCTTCTTAGTGTCAGCCAATTTACAGACAAAGGTTTCAAGGTTTTATTTACCAAAGAAGAATGCACTTTTATCCGCAAGAAAACTGGTGAAGTTGCTCCGAAAGGAGCAAGGAAAAGAAGCTTATTTGTTGCAGACTTGGATTCAGCAAATGAGGATGAAATTTGTTGCTTCTACACCAAGGCATCTGTAGAGCAAAGCAAACTATGGCATAAGAAGCTGTCTCACTTGAATTTCAAGGCAATCAATACTCTAGTCAAAAAGGAGTTAGTAAGAGACATGCCTAATCTGTAATTTGCTCAAGATGAAGTCTGTGATGCTTGTCAAAAAGGGAAAATGAAAAGATCGAATCACAAAAGTAAAACTGTGAACTCTTTAAGTGCACCTTTGCAACTTATTCACATGGATTTATTTGGACCAGTTAATGTCCAGTCAATTTCAAGAAAAAGATATGCACTAGTTGTGACGGCCTCAACCCCGGGGTCTGGAGTTGACATTACTAACAATATCAAACTACAAATATAACACAATTCACTCACTTTTATTTCAATATAAACAACCCCTTCTCAAGATCTTTTCCGGTTTCAAGTATAATTTAGGTTACATACGTATTACAAACCAACTTATTTAAAACAACCTGACATGGCTAAATTACTACAGCAACTCATAGACCACACCTGGTCTAACACAACACACCCAGAGGAGTTCAACAAAGGAGGAACTGGAAAGTGGCCCTTCCAATGACAGTATGATCTCCTAGGCATCTGCAATTTGAGAATATACAAAATATTTGCAAGAATGAGCGACCAATCACTCAGCAGTACCACTATAAGAATAATAAACAAAACAGTTTATGATAAATAATTGTAGGAACATAAAACATAAATCATTTATAGAAAACAAGTAAAACAGGTGAAAAAAGATGAAAACTGGATATCAATAACTAGCATGCTCTATAAAATATCTCATTAGCTGTGTTGTGTAAATATCAGAGTTCAATTTTAGGATGCTTCTTTCATTTCCAAATTTTTCGTTCCATTACAGGAACCATAAAGCCATTTATCCCGTTACGGGGACCCAAAATCATCAGTTCTGTTACGGGAACCACAAAATATCACTCAGATATAAAAGTATTGGATGATCCCTGGTGAGATAGCTGATCAGGCTATCTCCATAGGACGGCTCCATCTTCCATCCCATGGAACTTGTTCCGAAACTCAGAGACTAGCTAGGTCCCTGTCACGCTGGGATGGTGGTTAAAATAGGGTGTGCAACCACTTCGCCTCTTACGCTATCTTCCTGGCCATTACGGGCCCTTGCGCACGCTCATCCAATTATCTGATCAACTTTATCCTATTTTCCAAATCACTTACCTATCTCTTTTCAAAACAATTATATCACAGCACACTTTCCAAAAACATTTTCATTTTATTCAAAACTTAGAGATAGGTATTTTAAGAAGTTACTCTTTCCCCAAAACACAAGTAACACAAGTTAACAAAACAATTTTACCACAGGGGATACGTAACTTAAAACATTCTGTTCCAGTACGTAATTAAATCAATAATTATTCATATATTACTGAACCGTAAAGATATGTTTAGGGGTACTTGCCTTGATACGCTTTAATAATTATTACTGGCTAGCTTTGGCGCCGACCGGGATGCTCGGGATTTCGATTGGAACCTACGAAACCAAAATACCCTAAATTAGACGTTCGAATATGCTTGACTTATCCTCGCTAACAGTCTACCCGTACGATAACAAAACCCTACTCGTAACATACTCCATATTATAATACACGGATCAATTAGGGTCCACGTCCTCGAAAGTTGGTTCGATGTTTGTTTTCAGGAAATACGTATGCTTGTCCTTTTACGAAATTAGGGTTATTGGTTTGCCAAAACATTTCACCACAACATACAATCAGGTTCGCATGAAATATTTACATATAATCGCTCGACGTCCCGATAATTACTGGATACACCCCCGTATTTCCGTAATTTGATTTTCCTGAAATCGGGCAGCACCTCCTTTATTTATTGAATTATCCCGTCGAACAATTCGACGTCAACCAATTAACAACAACCAATCACAAGTCCCAACCACCGATTCAAACCAACCACAACAACAATTCACAAATTCCCAAACGACAATTAAATACAACTATTAATTATTATCCGTGTTTTTATATTTTAACTCATAGGACTCAGATTATATCATCATAGTCCACCGTCGGCTCGCCAAAACTCATCGCCAATGGCGATAAAATTTACGGGTTCCCGTTTATACCGGGCATCCTACATAAATTCCATCGATTAATTTATAATCCTCGCATATACATTATTTATTTCACGAAATCAATCAAATAATCTTTCCTGCAAAGAAAAATTAAAAAAAATAAAAATTTTAATCAGAACCATTCGAACCAAGGCAACACAGGGCAACACACTCGCGTGCTAAGCACGCGCCACCACAACAGAAACGGGGCAGAACATGGCCAGAACAGGCCAGAAAATATCACACAACACACACACTCTCACAGCCTGAAACATACACACACACAACACGATACACACACACACGATTTCACACACACATAAATTTATACATACAGCAAGTATATATATATATATATAAACATGAAGAAATCGGTGAATAAATAGGAGGAAGGGAGGCAATTTCGCCGTAAAAAGGAAGAGGGATGGCGGTGAACTCACCGGAAACAGAGAGCAGGGCGGAGGAAGGAGAGAGAAAGAGGGGAAAGGAAGGAGATCGAGAAAACAGAGAAGAAAATCGAGAGGAGAGCAGAGATTGATCATGAGAGAGAGACACAGGCGGTGATGTTGTGAGGAACAGGGGAGAAAAGAGGCTAATTGATAAAAATTATAACCCTTATCTGATTGTATCGCTATATTTCGAAATTATGGCACCGCAATAAAAATTGAACGAGCATTCATTAGGTAAAATAATCCGAAAATTCACGAAACTAGTTTTAAAAATCCCGAAATCAATAAAACTAATAATATATAATTTGTTTAAACTTTTTAACCCATTTTTGAAATGCACTCGTATCCGCATTCAACGTATAAATGAAACAACGTGCAGGTCGAATTAATCCCAAAAATTTCCAAACAAATTTTAAAATTCTTGAAATATTTTAGAATTCTAGCATTCATAATTTTGAAGAATTCTAGAATTAAATACTGATTTTACAATTAAATATAATCAGAAAATTATTTAAAGATAAATAATCAATAAATTATTAATTTCTAAATTTTATAAAATCCTAAAAATAATAAATAAAATTATGAAGCCATTAAAATGATTTTAGAGATAATCCAAGTATTTATGAAAATAAATCTTAAATAAAATCACCTTTAAATATAAGAATAAAATAACACAATTCACAAATAATCACCAATAACCACTTACAACTCATCACAAAGTAATATCCAGCTGACAGAACCCACACCCATATTTTATTTAAATAATACAGAAGTGTACGAGTCGTTATATCCTTCCCCCTTAAAAGATTCTGTCTTCAGAATTTGATCTAACTAAAAAAATGAGGATATTTGTCAAGCATATCTGACTCTAACTCCCAAGTGGACTCTTCCACTCGAGGATTCCTCCACAGTACTTTGACTATGGGAATAGACTTATTTCTAAGGACTCGCTCTTTACGATCTAGGATTTGGATCGGCTGTTCCACGTAGGACAAATCGGGCTGAAGCTCGACGGGTTCATACTCAATGACTTAATTTGAATCGGGGTATAACGTTTTAAAATAGATACGTGGAACACGTTGTGGACATGTTGCCACTGCGGTGGCAATGCCAGTTCATAGACAACTTTACCAACTTTTCTCAATACTTCAAAGGGTCCAATATATCTAGAACTCAACTTGCCTTTTTGTCCAAATCTAACCAATCCTTTCCAGGGCGACACTTTCAACAATACCAACGACCCTATTTCCATATCCATGTTCTTTCGATGTAGGTCTGCGTTCTTTTTCTGTCTATCTTGAGCTGCTTCTAACCTTTTTTGAATTAATACAACTGCGTCATTGGTTTGTTGAACCAACTCAGGACCTAACAGTTTCTTTTCTCCTACTTCATCCCAATAAAGTGGGGACCTACACTTACGTCCATACAAAGCTTCATAGGGCGACATTTCTATGCTGGCATGATAACTATTATTATAGGAAAACTCAATCAATGGCAACTGATCATCCCAGTTTCCTTTAAAATCCAAAGCACACACCATTAACATATCTTCTATTGTCTGAATTGTTCTTTCACTTTGGCCATCTGTCTGGGGATGGTAGGCGATACTCATCTTCAACTTAGTCCCTAAATATTCTTGGAATTTCGTCCAAAATCTTGAATTAAATCTTGGATCTCGATCAGACACAATTGAGACATGGACTCCATGATTGGTCATAATTTCATCCAAATACAGCTTGACTAACTTATCCAGAGAATACCTTTCATTAACCAGGAGGAAATGTGTAGACTTCGTCAATCTATCAATAATTACCCAAATAGCATCATGGTTCGATTTCGACTTTGGTAGTCCTACTACAAAATCCATCGCAATTTCTTCCCATTTGCATTGTGGAATCTTCAAAGGTTGCAACAATCCACTTGGCCTTCGATGTTATGCCTTCATTATCTGGCATACACGGCATTTACAAATGCTCAATCTAGTAAAGCAATGGTCCATGAACCTGTGGAAGTACAAAAACAGGAACACCAACAGGGACCTTCCAATACTGAGACCCCTTCTTCTATACATGTAGCTACTAGGAAGCCAACCACTTCATCCTCTCAAAAGGGTGAAGTGAGTAAAAGGAAGAGAAAGCAGACATCTTTACCAATTTTAACTGAGAATGGTGAGGAACAAACACCAACAGAGTCACCCTTGGTCAGAAAACCAAAGAAGGCTAATAACTTAGAGTTGACCACTCAAGCCACCTATGCATCCTCTTAAAAGGATGTAGTTGTAAACAATGGACTTAAACATACTTTAGAGGCATCTTCTCAAAAAGAATGTCTCTATTGAAAAGAGCATTAGCCCAAATGCACCCTGTATAGAGTCTGCACAACCATCACTTAAACAAATTCAAGTGTATGGAAGGAGAAACAAGGAAGGCACACACAAGGAGAGAACATCCCTTGAAGCTCCCTCATCCATTTATGGGGAGCTACCAACACTCATTTCTGATCAACAAATCTCTATCTCTAAAATTTCTTCTTCCTATACAGCTCCTGAATCTAATTCTCGGGTGCAACCTCACTCAAGCGACTTGGTTCAAGAAACCTTGCTCACCACCCAAAGACCTAATTTAGATGGTGAGAGGCTACTAGCTGGGGTAGACCTTGATGACACCATCACAAATATGAGGGATTTATCATTTTTAACTGAAGACCCCATGGTGATCACAAATGAACCTTCATTGTAAATTAGCTTTCACATGCTGTAAGGTTTGAGGGTAGTACTCCTGAGGGGGAGCTATCTAAGTCCTCTCCAATTCAATTGGAGGTCCTGTCACATAAATAACTCCCCTCAAAACCCTAGCTGAAATTGCATTAAGAATTGAAGCTGGGAGTATAATTGCCAATGACCCTGTTATAGGAGAGGCAAGATCATCACATTCATGTGACAGTGCTTTGCAAGAAGCACAAGGGTTTGAGACTGGTGCACATGACAGTAACCAGTCAAATCCCCTCCAATTCAACTAGAGGTTCCCACCACAAGTGGAGAAAAATAACTTGTCATAACCACAGAGCAATCTGTGAGTAAAACTGTGACTTTTGTCACAGGTGATTCTGTTCTATCTTCTTCTCATCCATATAACCAACCTTCCATTTCTCAACCATAAGAACCTCATCTCATCTCTCAATGGCTACAAGAAGCTGCACCTCTATCTTCCACAGTAGAT
This sequence comes from Apium graveolens, assembly GCF_009905375.1. NCBI lineage: Eukaryota > Viridiplantae > Streptophyta > Magnoliopsida > Apiales > Apiaceae > Apium > Apium graveolens. Next base: position 120,685,207 of record NC_133653.1, read on the forward strand.
GATCTCATGGTTGATCAACTTGGTGGCCTTGCTCAAATTTTTCAGCAGCTTCTCATATTCAATATGTCAAATCAGGACTACCAAGCCATCATGTTATCCTACAAGACTGATGTTGAAGAATAACAGGCCAAAATTGTTGATGAAGCTGGTCAGGATGCAAACTTTGATGCATGGTTGGACAAAGAATTTACAATTGAAATGGATGTTGTGTTAGCCAAATTCAGGGAAGAGTATCTAACCATCTAGGGGAGCAATGCTAGATCCTTAACCCCGCAGGAGGTATATGATGCAGTTAATGAGGTATACAGGGCTCAAATCAAAGCTTTCCATAACTTTGGAAAAGCACTTCAGATTTCTCTCACTAGGCATCAAGACAAGATAATGAAGATGGTTAAAGAGAAGATGGATCAAATGATTCCCTCACAGACAGATATCAAGAATAAATTCATAACTTTTACTGATCAAATGTCTAGGTATTATCTAAGTGGGGTGGAAACAAGTATCAAGAATATGAGAACTTCATTTGTAGCCCTGCATGACCAAGTTCAAAAACATATTACTCACTCCAATGATTCAAGTCTGAAGTTGGATCAAATGCACTCTAGAAAATACACTCATTCAGCCTTGCTTATGGAAGAAATTAAGAAGGCTGTGCAGGATACTTTTGGGGTCTCTACTTTATCTCAATCCTCATCTCATATACAAGTTCAAGAACTTCAACAACAAGTGTCTTCTCTCCAATCTTCTAATGAGTCACTTAGTGCACAAGTACAAGCTCTCACATCCTTGGTGTAGAGTCAACAGACATACATCAAAAACCTGGTGGATTTTTAAAAGAATCTTCAAATGCAAAATTATGTTGCTTTGGGAGCCATCATGGGGAAGCTAAACATACCACTTCCATCTTTGCCTGAAGCTGTAAGGCCAAAAATACCAACTCCCCTGCTTATGCCTATTCCCAAGTCTAAGGGGGAGATTGAGGCTAGGATTCAACAATCCAGGGATGCTGGTAAATCTAAATCTAAAGAGCCAACAACTCAGCATGGTCAAAGTTCTTCACAATCTCAACAATTCCAAGATGTAGGAAAAGATAGAATTATCAAGGCTGCAGAAGGACCAAATCAAGATCAAGAATTCAGTGAACTTCTTGCGGTCCTAAGGATGTCTCTTCAAAACAACTACATCACCTATAAAAGAGCATTGGCCAAGACTATCAACTCCATCAGGGCAGTGGTTATGAATGTTGAAAACTACTTGCAGAAGATGATTATTGTCAATATTAATGATGGTGGTGTGGATCGATGCCCTCAAGTATCTCTTTCAAATCTCAGAACTCTAAGAGAATCTGAGCTAGATGTTGTGATTGACAAAGTACATGTACTCATCACAGAGGACACCCAGCTTCTTCATTAGCTTAAAAATGCAAATATGGTAGTTTTTCCTGAAGCCGATCTATATCCAAATAAAGGGGTGGCCTACATATGTTCAAGCACCAAATAATGCAAACAGCTTACTGTTCCCAAAAATTATGTCAGATCAAACATGTGGTTGATCATGACTATTTAGTCTGATCTAAAGTAAAAAAGAATAAGAAGGCTAAAGATGTGGAAATGATAAGGATCTTGGACATGTATCTTGTAAATGCTGACGCAATGTTGCCAACCACTCAATTCAATTTAAAAGATAACAAAGATGATAATGAGCATAAGCATGATGAGCAAAATCCTTCTGTCTCAAATCCAAGTCGATCTTTAAAAGCAATTGGCAACAAGGATAAGAAGAAGGATGAGAAAAAAGAAGATGAAAAGAAGAAAGAGGATGAAAGGAGAAGAAAGAAAAGGCAAGATGGCTCAGAACCACAACAACTACAAACCCTACAAATCTAAATCAATCAGTCTCAACCTACCAAGTCTTTTAGCTCAAACACTCAACCATCTCTCACCTCAAAGCCAAAATTTCTAAAAAAGTGTTAGTCGTTAAACACACGCTAATAATACGCGCAAGTATACGAGTTCGCAAGTAGTATAAAATCTTTTCTAGTTTGTTCCCACATAGACTATATTGGTTAACTAATTAATTCACGCACTTAAGCAACAATGTATGGTTATTATTCAATGCTAAGATGATGACAAATTGAGGTTGTTTATAACAAAGAATTAAACTAATGATTATAACTACGAGAATAAAATTGATTGAATTAATATACATGACAAACATGGGATTCTAACTTCATTAAATACTTCATTCAAAAGCCTTATTATTTCTTAACCTTAGCATGCAATGGTGATGACACTAATCAGACAACAGAAACTGATAAAAGCCAACTTTCGTTGCACGAGTACCATACTACTAGACATCCATAAAAGAGATATAAGCTGAATAGACACCAATTATATTGAGACCCTATATGTCTATAGAATTTGACAACATAACGGTTTAAGCACAAGTTAATTATCTTGATTACATAGGGTAAGTAAGATGGTTAAAATTACCTACGAATCATGCATATCGAATACATGAACCTGTGCTAGCATGGCAAGTTCTAAGTCCTTAAATTCACTTTTGCTTCATTAAGAATTAACACACTATCTTATAAGTTCGCGACGCTCATAAGACGAATACGCACAACCAATACAAGGATATCATACAATCACCACACACTAAGGCATTAAAAAATTTAACTAAAGAAATCCATATATAACTCCGCTAGAACCCCACAATAACGATTAGCCCATAACCGGACTCATCATCAACGTGGGTTCCGATGAAAACATGGAATATAAAATGTAGTCTTTATAACGAATAAATAAAACCAAGTACAAAACAAGATTAGAGTTCATAAATAAGAAAACTAGCATCCAAATACAACATAAACAAAGGTTTACAAGTAAAAACAAGATCTTCTTCATCTTCATTGAATCATGCTAAAATTGTCTTCTTACGCTCTCCTTGATATGTCTCTGGCTTGATTGCTTATTAAAAACGACCTAGAGTTGTTTATCTAGCAGCCCATGCAGCATAGAAGTCTCCTAATTTGAATTAGAATAGAATCAGAATTCTGCATCCCGACACGGTGCGGCCGCGCGCTTGATCAGCACGGGCGCGCTAGCATTGTACATCGGCGCGGTCGCGCGCTTGATCAGCACGGCCGTGCAGGGCTTCTGCCAAAATTGACTTCTTTATTTTTCTTGCAGCTTCGAGCCGACTTACAATGAGCTTTTATTCCAACACCACCTTGACACCAAATTAGCATCAAAATAATGGTAATGCACCTGATTACCTAGATAATGCCTGAAATGCAAAAACACTCGAAAATACTTTAAAACAATTAACAACTTGAGTACAAAGGCATCAATTCAAAGCTTATTAGAGCATTATAAAGTGTCATAAATGCCACTCAACATACCCCCAAACTTGAATCAATGTTTGTCCTCAAGCATAAACAGACTCAAAGAACAAGAAATAAAAATGCATGAATGCAACTAATATGAATATAACGATCCCCATAGAGTAACTAAACCAATCAACAAGCAACACCTCGGCAAATGCAATTATTCGCATAAAGATCAACCAAATCTCACAAATCAACCTACAAACTAGAGAAGTGCGTGTGTGTAAATGCTTACAGATGTACTATCGCGACTAGATCGAGAATCATGACTCACTACTTATCAAGACAATCGCAAGTTTATAAATAGCTTAAAAGCTAAACTCAAAATAACTTATAACACTTCAATTCTTATATCAGAGTTTTACATGGATTCATGTTTTTATTCACAATAAAACAACACAAGTATGCTTATTATATCGTGCAATGAGTGAGGTCCACAAAAGACTTATACAATAGTACCCATGTAGCGAGCGTTAGGTTAGCGAATCCCAGACTATAAAATCCTTTGGTCACTAGGCACAAAGTCCCTTAAGAACTTAATAACTCGAGTACTAAAGAGCCCACTCGTGATCAATTATATAACCTTTCTTCTTTTTTTTCTATTTTTTTCTCTTTTTTTCTCTTTTTCTCTTTTTTTTCCAACAATTTCTGAATGAGTGTGTTTCGCTCCATCTCATTCAACCCTAGACTACTCATAAAAATATGAGCCGGATACTAGCCATTTGACACCTAGCCACACAACTAGCAATGAAATCCAATTTTCTATAATTTTTAAATATATATGTCTTTTATTACTAAGAGAATATCCTAAAATCCAAATATAAACAAGCGATTAAACCTCGACAAACAAACAAACCATGACTATGATCTAGCACTCTAGCAACCTATAAGACTTAGTGAAATACAAGTGTCTCTAGCATGCAAATCAATCCAATAAGACTCAACATTACTAAATACGACATCACTACTCTACCATCAATATCACAAGTCAATCGAAAAATTATCTAAGGGATCATTTTATAATGCAAATGCATGAAACTACATGAACAAAATATCATTAAACTACCAAAAAAACAAAAAAATAACTACATGGAAAAATATGGCAAAATATGCAACTATATGAAATAAAACTATCATGAATATGCAAACTATATGAGACTCACACAAACTATATTCCTTCAACTACTACCCCCAAACTTAAAATATTCACTATCCTCAGTGAAGGTAATAGTAAGGAATCAGGCATACCTGTTGTGAATCAGAATCCTCACCCTCAACGGGTAGAGTGTCAGGCGTGTCTGGAGGTGGATACATGAAATCCTCACCAAAAACCGACCACTGGATGTTAACACCGGTGGCTCTAAAAGCTATCCCAAGTGCCTGGGTGAGATCGTGTGCAAACTGACTGTAGATGTCGTGCATTGCATCCATCCTCCTCGCGAGACGCCTATACTGTGTCAAACTCAAACCAGCTCCCATCTCTGCTCCTGCTGCCTCCTGCTGCTGCTACTGCGACGAACCAGCCTCCTCTCCATATTGAGCTCTCCAAGCTGCTCAGCGGGCATGCTGAGAACCTCCTGCAGTAGCAGCCTCCATGGGCACACCACCTGGCAGATGATCATATGAATAACCAAGCCCCTTAGTATCGCGCTTCCCTCCATACCACTCATGCATGCTCTGCAGCGTAGAACTATCAATAGGAGCCTTGGGAAGCTACAGCTGCAGAATCCACATGTCAATGTCATCACCCTGTAGAATCTCCCACAGCAGACGAGCACGCTCCACATTAATATCATGCACATGCGAAGATGGCATGATATTAGCACAAATAAACGAGTTCCAAGCCCATGCAAACATGTTCATGCATGACGCAGGGAATGTGGAGTAATCAGTAGTGCCCCTCTTGAACTTCCAATGAGTCTCAGGCACACAGATAGTAGCAAATATAAGATCCAAATCAAAGTCCTCCGGAGTCTTATCATTCCAAGTGTCCCGATCCACCTTCCTCATGGGCTGTTCAATCACTGCCCTGATAGCATCAGCACTGTACTCTACAGTCCTCCCCCTCACCACCGTGAAGCCATTATTCTCCACCTTGGCATTTGCATAGAACTCCCGCACAACACTCATAGGCACAGCAGCGGGCGCCTCACAAAAAAACCCAGCCCATCTCGAGAATCATCTCTAACAGCTTACCATCCTTCCCTGATGGTAGAAAACCTCGCTCCTGAGTAATAGGCTTCGAGAGAAGCCTCCTGTATTCCTCCTCAGCCTCATGAGTAGAAAACATGGGCCTCACACCACCCACAGATGAAGAATCGGTGGTGATGCTGTCAACTTGTGTTCTTTGTCTCTTGGGTGCCATCGGGATTGAAGAAGAGAGAATAAAAGTTTAAGTGTTTAGAGAGAATTTATGTTTGAGAGTTTGTGAATTGGTGTAGAAGTTGTGTGTAAGTGTATGTATTTATAGGTGGAGAGGTGTGAATTCTATAAGGAATAGAAGTGGGAATTGATTATGGGAATCGTGGGAATAATAGAATTGATTAGGAGAGGGAATTATGGGATGTGGAAGAGTAAAAATCGGGTTGGAATTGATTTTTGTTAAAAATCCCGATTTTCTCTTAAAACTGCCGTTTTTATTTTTTTCGATCTGGGACCCAGTGCGGCCGCGCGCTAGGACAGTGCGGGCACGGTCACTCTCTGGAAAACCGGCGCGGCCGCTCTAGGACAGCACGGGTGCACTTGGTTACTGGAAAAACAGCACGGCCGCGCGCTTAGTCAGCGCGGACGCACCCAGCTTCCGTAGTTGGCCCTGAATTTTTTTCTTTTTCTAATTTTTTTTCTTTTTCTCCTTTCTTCTTGCTTCTTCTACCTACTAATATACAACATACTTTGGTTGCCTCCCAAGAAGCGCTTCTTTTACGTCGTTTGCTCATCGTAGAATCTCGAGATCAAATGGATAATAAAATGGCACTAACCACCTCACGGTTTTCCGTATCACCATAGTAATGCTTCAACCTCTGATCATTTACCTTGAATGCTTGGGCCGGATCATTCTCAAAAATTTCCACCACTCATGTGGAAACACAGTTTTGGCAATAACGACCCTGACCATCTTGACTTCAACTTTCCAGGAAATAGACGGAGACGAGAGTTGAACAAAAGAACTTGTTGCCCCGACACAAATGACTTGAGAACTAAACCCTGATCGTGCCACCTCTTGACTTTCTCCTTATACATTTTGTTGTTATCATAAGCTTGAAGTCGAAACTCGTCGAGTTTATTCAATTGAAGCATCATCTTCTTTCCAGCCGCATCCACATCCAGATTCAACTTCTTCAAAGCCCAATATGCCTTAAGCTCGAGCTCCATGGGCAAATGACCACCCTTACCATAGACCAACTGGTACGGCGACATTCCCAATGGAGTCTTATAAGCTGTTCTATATGCCCAATCAGCTTCATCAAGCTTCAAAGACAAATCTTTCCTTGATGGACACACCACTTTCTCCAAAATACGTTTGATCTCTCTATTAGATACCTTAGCTTGACCATTTGTTTGAGGATGATAAGCCGTGGTAATGCGATGATTCACATTATACCTTTTCATCATAGCAGTGAACTTGCAATTACAAAAATGCGACTCCTCATCATTGATTATGACTCTTGGAGTTCCAAACCTTGTGAATATTTGCTTGTGAAGAAAATTAAGCACCACTTTCGCATCGTTCGTATGCAACGCCTTAACTTCAACCCATTTCGACACATAATCAACCTCCAACAAAATATACTGATTGTTACAAGATGAGACAAATGGCCCCATGAAGTCAATTCCCCAAACATCGAAGACCTCAACCTCGAGAAGCAAATTAAGAGGCATCTCATCCCTTTTAGACATATTACCCACACGTTGACATAGATCACATTTCAAAACGAACTGATAAGCATCTTTAAACAATGTCGGCCAAAAGAAACCTGCTTGAAGAACACGCGCTACTGTCTTTTCTCCACCATAATGTCCTCCATAAGCCGTCAAGTGGCAATCTCGCAAGATCCCCCTTGTTTCGCTGTAAGAAATACATCTCCTGACGATTTGGTCAGCTCCTTGTCGAAAAAGAAATGGCTCATCTCACATATACCACTTCACTGCATGTAGAAACTTCTTCCTTTGAGCATAAGATAAGTCGGGAGGCATGATACTACTCACAAGGTAGTTCACAATGTCTGCAAACCATGGTTCTTCTTTTTGCTCTCCAAATAGCTGCCCGTCGAGAAAAGACTCATTTATCAATATTTTATCCAATGAAGTGGCATTAGGATTTTCTAAACGTGAGAGATGATCAGCGACTTGATTCTCAGTTCCTCTTCTGTCCTTGATCTCTAGTTCAAATTTTTGGAGCAAAAGAACCCATCTAATCAGTCTAGGGTTCTAGTCCTTCTTTGAGACAAGATATCGAATTACCGCGTGATTAGTGAAAACTGTCACCTTAGTCCTAAGTAGATAAGATCGAAATTTCTCAAAACCAGAGATAATAGCTAAAATCTCTTTCTCCGTAGTAGTATAATTCAGTTGAGCACCATTTAAGGTCTTACTAGCATAGGTTCTTCCTCTTCCCGAAAACTGCTCCAACTGCATAGTCACTTGTATCGCACATCATCTCAAAAGGCTCATTCCAATCAGGTACAGTTATGACCGGTACCGTAATTAAACTCTTCTTCAATGTCTCAAAAGCTACAAGGCACTCGTCATCAAACTTGAAAGGAACATCTTTCTCTAATAGACTGCACAAAGGCTTTGAAATTTTCGAGAAGTCTTTGATGAAACGCCTGTAGAAACCCGCATGACCAAGAAAACTGTGAATTCCCTTAACAGAAATAGGTGGAGGAAGATTCTCAATGACCCCCACCTTGGCCTTATCCACCTCTAGACCTTTACTAGAAACCTTATGCCCGAGAATAATGCCCTGACGCACCATAAAGTGACATTTCTCCCAAATGAGAACTAGATTGATCTCAACACACCTTTTGAGAATATTTCCAAGATTTTGCAAGCATTCATCAAAAGAATCGCCAAAGACTGAAAAGTCATCCATGAACACCTCCACATTCTGGCCAATCATGTCAGAAAAGATGGCCATCATACATCTTTGAAATGTGGTTGGTGCACCACACAGACCGAAAGAAACTCGTCTGAAGGCGAAAGTACTAAATGGACAAGTGAAGGTAGTTTTCTCCTGATCTTCTAGAGCGATACAAATCTGATTATAACCCGAATAGCCATCCAGAAGATAATAGTACTCATGACCAGCCAACCTATCGAGCATTTGATCAATGAAGGGCAAAGGGAAGTGATCCTTCCTAGTGGCTTTGTTCAACTTCCTGTAGTCCATACAAACTATTCACCCCGTGACTGTCCTTGTAGGAATAAGCTCATTCTTCTCATTTTCTATCACATCTTTCTTTGGCACACATTGAACTGGGCTTACCCATAAACTGTTAGAAATAGGGTAAATGATCCATGCATCTAGCCACTTAAGAATTTCCTTCTTCACTACTTCCTTCGTGATGGGATTAAGTCTTCTTTGCTGCTCGACCGTAGGCTTGCTACCTTCCTCTAGCAGAATTTTATGCATACAATAAGAAGGCTGATTCCCTTGATATCCGCAATATTCCATCCAATTGCCGATTTGAACTCTCTTAGAATCATCAAAATCTTTTCCTCATCACTACCTGAAACGTCAGGTGCAATAATAACAGGAAGAGTAGATGCATCACCTAAAAATGCATACCTCAAATGCTCAGGTAAAGGCTTAAGTTTAAGAGTGGGAGCCTCCTCAATAGAAGGCTTGAGGCGTTTAGGATCCTTGTTCAATTCTTCCTTTCCATGAGATTCAAAAGGTATATCAATCTTCCTTTTCCAGGGAGAAGCATTCAAATATTGTAATTATTCTTCACCTTCATCATCTTCACTATCTGAATTCCCCAACAAGGCTTTCCCTAAGGCATCGGACCTTAGCAATTGATCAAGTTCCGATGTGACCGCCGAATCGACCAACACCACTTTTAAGCACTTCTCATTATCAGTAGGAAATTTCATAGCATTGAACACATTAAAAGTAATATCCTATCCAGAACTCGCATTGTGAGCTCACCCTTCTACACGTCTATCAAGTTTCGGCCAGTCGCCAGGAAAGGTCTTCCCAAGATTATGGGAATCTTCTTATCCTCCTCGAAATCAAGAATTACAAAATCAGCAGGGAAGATGAGTTTATCAACCTTGACCAAGACATCCTCCACAATACCTCGCGGATATATAATAGAACGGTCGACCAACTGCAAGGTTATATAAGTCGGTTTGGGATCAGGTAAGTCCAACTGCTTGAAGATTGACAAGGGCATCAAATTGATGCTAGCTCCCAAGTCATATAAACATCTGTCAAAAGACACTTTTCCAATAGTACATGGAATAGTGAAGCTTCCTGGATCTTGAAGCTTCGGAGGCAACTTCTGTTGCAGCACATCACTGCATTCCTCTGTGAGAGCGACTGTCTCTAAATCTTCTAGCTTCACCTTCCGAGAGAGAATAACTTTCATAAACTTTGCATAATTAGGCATCTGCTCAAGAGCCTCGGCAAAAGGTATGTTAATATGAAGTTTCTTGAACACCTTCAGAAAATTCTCAAATTGCTTGTCCATCTTTTTCTTCTGTATCCGCTTGGGAAAAGGTAGTGGAGGATAGATCTGTTTCTTCCCTGTATTACCCTCAGGCGGAGTGTACTCAACAATAGTCTTCCTTGGTTCCACTTCTTTATCCTGTTGCTATACTTCTTTCTCAGCCTCAGCTTCTTCAGTTAACTCTTGAGTTTGTTCGGGATTCGCACCCTTTCCATACCTTAAAGTGATTTCCTTTACATGTTCTTTAGCTTCCCTCTTTCCTGGAACTTCAGTGTCACTAGGTAGTGTACCAGGCTGACGATTTAGCAAAGCATTGGCAATTTGCCCAATTTGATTTTCCAAGGTCTTGATAGAAACAGCTTGACTCTTGCACATAAGCTTCAACTCCTCTAATTCAGATTTTTCATTGGTTTGTTGCAGCTGGAGTTGCTGTCTAGATGCATACTGTGGTTGCTGAAAACCAGGGGGGTTGTACTGCTTAGCTGGGTACTGCTGTTAAGGCTGTTAAGGCTATTGAACCGCATTCTGAGCATTGCTCCAACTGAAATTAGGATGATTGCGGTTGTTGGGATGATAGGTTGCTGGCACTGGTTGCTGCGATAGCTGGAAGTTGCTCACGAACTGAGCTGATTTACTAGAAATTGCGCACTGATCAGTATCATGGGCATCAGTACAAAGTTCACAGACACTGGCGATTTGATTAACTCCATAATTAGCCAAAGTGTCCACCTTCATCGTCAAAGCCTTAAGTTGGGCAGCGATAGCAGTTGCTGCGTCCAACTCCAGAATTCCTGCGACTTTCCCCGGAGTCAGTCTCTAGGAAGGATTCTGGTACTCATTAGAAGCCATTAGTTTGATAAGTTCATAAGCTTCATCGTAACTCTTAGCCCACAAACCTCCTCCTGATGTTGCATCAAGCATGGGTCTAGAAGGAGAACCCTATCCATTGTAGAAATAATTAATAATCATTCAATCAGGCATACCATGGTGTGGGCACTTCCTTAGCATCTCCTTATATCGATCCCAAGAGCAAACTGGGTAAGAGCATTCCTGATTGCAACAGTCTTCGCCATGGGGAAGAATTTAGTGAGAAATTTTTGCCCGAGATCCTCCCAAGTGGTGATAGATCCTGGTGATAGATCCTGCTGGTAGAGAGTATAACCAGCACTTAGCCTTGTCCTTCAGAGAGAATGGGAAAAGGCGTAGCTTGATAACATCTTCAGTCACATCATTCAATTTGAAAGTGTCGCAGATCTCGATGAAATCCCTGATGTGCATGTTGGGGTCTTCAGTAGGAGAACCCCTAAACTGAACTGAATTTTATATCATCTGAATCATGCTTGACTTAATCTCAAAAGTGTTAGCCCTGATGGCTGGTCTGATGATGCTTGACTGAATGTCATTAATCTTAGGTTGAGAATAGTCTATCAAAGCCTTCGGATTTTCTGATTGATCTCCCATCGCTACTACAACTGGTTCTTCGACTTTCTCTTCTTCCTCTACCTCCTTTTCTTCCTCAAAAACTTCCTTACGAACTACCACAACTTCTTCCTCGGCTTTATCCAGTGTTCTCTTATGAGTACACGAACGCGTATGCGTACACCCTCGCTAGAGTACCTGAAATAAGATAAGGAAACATATAAGTAATAATGTCCGAGTCAATGAACTTTAACGACCACTGATGGAAAGCACATAAACTATCAATTAACACTACAGTCCCCGGAAGCGGCGCCAAAAACTTGTTAGTCTCTAAACACGCGCTAATAATATACGCAAGTATACAAGTTCGCAAGTAGTATAGAATCTTTTCTAGTTCATTCCCACAGAGACTGTATTGGTTAACTAATAAATTCACGCACTTAAGCAACAATGTATGGTTATTATTCAATGCTAAGACGATGACAAATTGAGGTTGTTTATAACTAAGAATTAAACTAATGATTATAACTATAAGAATAAGATTGATTGAACTAATATATATGACAAACATGGGATTCTAACTTCATTAAATACTTTATTCAATAGCCTTATTGTTCTTAACCTTAGCATGCAATGGTGATGACACTAATCAGATAACAGGAAACTGATAAACGCCAACTTTTGTTGCATGAGTACCATACTACCAGACATCCACAAAAGAGATAGAAGCTGAATAGACACTTATATTGAGACCCTATATGTCTATAGAATTTGACAACATAACGTTTTAAGCACAAGTTATCTATCTTGATTACACAGGGTAAGTAAGATGGTTAAAATTACCTATGAATCATGCATATTGAATACATAAACCTATGCTAGCATGGCAAGTTTTAAATTCTTAAATTCACTTTCGCTTCATTAAGAATTAACATACTATCTTATAAGTTCGCGACGCTCATAGGACGAATACGCACAACCAATATTAGGATATCATACAATCACCACATACTAAGGCATTAAACAATTTAACTAAAGATATCCATAAATATATCCGCTAGAACCCCATGATAACGATTAGCCCATAACTGGACTCATCATCAACGTGGGTTCCGATGAAAGCATGATATATAAAACGTAGTCTTTATAAAGAATAAATAAAACCAAGTACAAAACAAGATTAAGGTTCATAAATAAGAAAACTAGCATCCAAATACAACTTAAAACAAAGGTTCACAAGTAAAAATAAGATCTTCTTCGTCTTCGTTGAATCGTGCTGGAACGGACTTCTTACGCTCTCCTTCATATGTCTCTGGCTTTATTGCTTATTAAAAATGACCTAGAGTTGTTTATATAGCAGCCCCATGTAGCATAGAAGTCTCCCAATTCGAATTAGAATAGAATCAGAATTCTGCATCCCGACACGGCGAGGCCGCGCGCGCGCCTGCGCGCTTGATCAGCGCGGGCGCGCTGGGCTTCTGCCAAAACTGACTTCTTTATTTTTCTTTCAGATTCGAGCCGTCTTTCAACGCGCTTTTATTACAACACCACCTTGACACCAAATTAGCACCAAAATAATGTCAATGCACCTGATTACCTAGATAATGCCTGAAATGCAAAAACACTCAATTCAAAGCTTATTACAACATTATAAAGTGTCATAGATGCCACTCAACAACAAGCCAACTGCAAATTCACTTCTCAAAATCACAATCACTACCAACCAAACTAGCTTGAAAAAAATACAACCCTACCTTCATATAAACCTCTAACCAAGACACACTTTAAAATTTGTTGGGAGAAAAATAAAGCAACTGCAAGTTACTGAAAGATCTCTTTGGAATTGCTATGATCAATCTGACTTCTGTCACTAAACTTGTTCTTCACAGATGAAGAAAAATTTCAACAGCTAGCTGAAGAAATAGTCAGAGTCTGGGTTGTTTCAAAATACAGAAGTCAAAATTTATTATGATGATGGTTCTTTCACTCTACTTGGCAGTAACCTAATGGACACACTTTCAACCATAGAATTCAAAAGAGTGATCAGTTTGATGAAGGATAAGGATACAATTACAAGGTTCTGGAAAGTTGTATATTGTGTATAGGTGAAAGAAAGGAATGAGAAAATTGCAAGGGCAAAGGCTGAAAAGGAAGAAAGAGATAGGAAGTATGCAGAAGAACTTGCAAGAATTGAGAAAAGATCAAATGAGCTTAAAGCATAAGGGATGAGCAGAATCTCCAAAGATGGACATTTTCTGAATATAAAAGTTGGTAGATTCTCCAGATTTAGAGTTGGTTACTTAAATGGTTATTCATTAGATGAGTGGCTCAAACTTGTGAAAGCTTTAAGAGGAACTGAAATTTTAGAAAAAATGAAAGTGTTAGTAAATCTTAAAGATCTCATTAGAAAAGAGCCAGACTATGAAGATTTTATGTAATGAATGCCTTGTTAAAACTTCTATAACCACTCAATGTTAAAGATTATAATTCTGTCAATTTTTGTGTTGTAAAGATATATTTTTCATGGTAGCATGGGGTTAGTCTTGTTAACAGGCACGAATTTGTGATATGCAATCTTCTCACAAATTGGGAGAGATTGTTGTGCAAGACATGCCTGTACAAGAACAAGACTAAGTCAAATTGACAACCCTAAGTAAGTTGTATGGTAATCTAAGTTTGCATTTAGTATTGTATCACTTAAGTCTGTAAAAGTGTAAATAGATTAGAATGGAGTATTTTTATGTAAACAGTCTCAAGCCTAAGAATAAACTCTGGAAGAAGATCATGAAGATCATGGCTCAGAGACATTATGAAGAAGTTTGGAGTTGAATAAATCTGTTTTGGGGAAAACGTTTTAAGTCAAGAAATCTACAAGTCACAGATTAAGGGTTATAGAGAAGTCATTCGAGAACTCCAAAATGACTTATCGAGAAGTCAAGAAAAGCCACGAGATATCTCAGAAATATCGACAACTCAAATGAAGATATGAATATTGGAGATATCGACAAGTTAAATTATCACTAGAGATCTCAGAGATATCGATAAGTCAAAATATCACTAGAGATCTATGAGATATCGACAAGTCATTTTTTCACTAGAGATCTCAGAAATATCAATAAGCCAAATTATTACTAGAGTTCTCTGAGATATCAACAAGTCATTTCTTCACTAGAAAACTCAGAGATATCGATAAGCCAAAATGAAGACATGAAGATGAGAGACCTCGACAAGCCAAATTCTCTTGTAGAGAATTCAGATACTTCGATAAGCAAACAACTATAGAGTAATTAGAGATCTCGATAAGTCATTATACTTATCGAGATGTCGAGTGCTCTATATATCAAACTAGAGATCTCGAAGTGAAACTCAAAGTACAAAGTCCAGACCAATCAACAAACAAATCAATCACTGATTTGAAAAGTCTACAAAAAGAAGCTTGAAGAATACAAGATCAAAGGCCAAGATTAACTGACAAAGTAAAGTCACAGAAATGTACGATATGTAAAGATACATTAAGCCAGAAATAGAAAGTTTTAGTTAACTTAAAGTAGGGTTTTGTACATGCTATTGCATGCTGTGTAAAACTAGTATTTACTGTTCTGTAAAGTAAACACTGGATGTTTTATTTTTAGGAGGAAAACAAAAAGTTCCAAAAAAAAGTCCTGTAACTCTCAAGAGAGAAGCTGAGTTCTTAACATACCTAGAACCAAGAAATTTGTAGCAAAACACTAGTTTAATTTTTATATAAAATTAAGTGAGTTGTGAAAATAGTGTGTTCATATGCATGTTTTATCATTTATATTAAAGCATATTATCTCTACAATACAAATTACTTTGTTCACCATTCTTAACAGTTCTAAAAGCCATTAAAATTATCCAAAATACATTCACCCCCTCTGTGTTGTATTCATTACCTAACATTAATCTAGTAATGAGTCTTTAATATAACTAACTAACTATATTTATTTATTTTTTATTTTAACCATGATCAATAGTATAATTTTGTTTAAGTGTGGATGTATAGTGTATTATAATTTTATTTTTATACATAATAATATTTGAATATTAATATGTTAATAAAGGTGTTTTATGTTCAAAAAAAATTATGAATTTATAAGAATAACAAAAGATACATGTAGTTTCAATGTTTCGCCTTTAATATTATAGTATGGAGCCATAGTCCATAGCTTATATCCCGTGCATAACACGGATTTTTTAATAGTATATAATTTTTTAATTTAATCTAAATTAAAATTAAATAGAACTACCTCTGTTATTTCATAAAATTAGAAAGTTTGTTATTTAAAATAGAATAAGCAATGTGTTGTAGATTAAAAAGTTAATTAATTAGTTATTAGTAATTATAATATTTTTCTTTATTAAAATAGAATAATATGTGATTTTTAAAAAAAAATATATTTCTACTGAGAAAAATAAAAAGGTAACATGTTTTAGTTGAAAAATATTATTAATTTATACTAATAAGATTAAAATAGGAGTTATTAGTAATTATAAGTATTTTTTTATTTTAGTGAATAGAATTGTCACTTGATATTTTTTGATATTTGAAAAGGATAATGGCTTCACATGGTAATTAGTATTAAAATTGGTATAAAATAAACAAATCCTAAAAGAAAATAATAAATAAGTAAGGATAATTAATCCTAATGTAGAACTTCAACTGCTGCTAATATAGACGTTGGTGAACCTACATAATTCAATGAACTCTTCGAATCACAAAAGTAAGAGAATTAAGGGAGGTGAACTCTTAGAATCACAAATGTAAGAGAATTAGGGGAGGTGATAGCTACAATCTTAATTTTTATTGAGTTTGTCCACCTCGATGCTTTGATCAAAACCACTGTGGAGCACCTATTTAAATCGGATAATTGGGAGATTTTTTGATAATCGGGAGATTTTGGCAAAAAAACAGTTGTCGTACGGTTTTTAAATTGATAGAAAAAGGAGTTGAATTTGGTTTCAATATAAAATTGAGTATTATATAATATATATAATAAGGGTAATTAAGTAAATTCAGTAAGTACCGACCGACCAACTACCAAATTTTTAATATTTCGTCTATAATATAATAGTGTATATATATATATATATATTTAGTTATTATTATATTTTTATATTTCATCATGACAACCTTTATATAATATATTATTATTTTAAAAAATATTATGTCTTTTAAAGTGTTACTAATCTGTAAAAATGTATTTCACAATTATGCATATTTATTTTTTATTTTATTTCAATATTTTAACATTCTAATAATATGTAATATATATTTGTGCATATTTATTTTTAAATGTTGTGTTTTTTAAGAGAATTTTAGTTTTCATACTTGTTCATTTAGTTGTTATTATATTTTTATATTAAATAGTGATACATAACTAAAAGAGTTTGATCAAAAATTGGTTGTAGTTTGTGCCTTACTATTCTTTAAAGTGTGTTTTTAATAATATTTTATAAATTTCCAGTTTTTGTAATGATATTTTTAAAAAAATACTTTACAATTTATGTCACGGTATTTTTTTTATTTTATTAAATTTGTATTTTATTTTAAATTGTATTAATTCTTTATAGTTATTATATTTCTTTTCAAACTTTATTATTTATAGAATTTGTGACATTCATAACTCAACATATCGCAAATGTTTTCATTATTTAATAATATAAAAAGTTAATTTTACCCATGTGCCATGCACATGAAAATTTATAAATAATTTTTTACATAAGAATTATTTTTTGACAAAATAAGTTGGTTTATTTATTTTTTGATATGGATCTCATTTATCAAAAATACTATTGATTTTGTTATACTAATAACGTTATTTACATGACGATGATAATATTAATGAATTGCAAACCATAAATTTCTTTGTTAGGAAAATTATACTTAATATATATTTGAGTAAATTTCAAAACTTATATCATTAGAAAATTTATCTTATCCTCTTTAAAATGTATTTTTCAATTTATAAAAATAATAAATAAATTTGTCTCAATTATCGGTCAAAATATGGTCAACTTTAATAGTTAAAAGAGGACACATAATATGAGATGGAGGGAGTATATTTTAATGATTCATTACTAACTAGCATGAAAACCCATGTGAGTCACATGTCATGTTCTGGTATAAATTTTAAAGTTCGCAGATAATGCGATGTGTGCAATATTCATGATTTTTAATGAATATGCTAAATTTTAGCTATGTAGTTATCTGGTTACCAATGAAAACCATCTATGAGAGTTGCAAAATGAGATGAGTACCCTGATATTGAATATTTGGCATGTGAGTGATTTATTCAATTTTTTTGCAATAAACTTTGTTGTGACTGTGTAAAGGACCATAATTAGGATAAGTTCTAATTATTCAGAAACTTGAAAAGATGAACAACAAATTCATGATTTTATGGATAAGAAATTTTTTAATATGAGATTAAAAAAACCAACCATTTAAGTTTAGGAGTGAAATTGCTGATATTGAAAGTGGTTTCAAAAAAAGGGGTCTAGATTTGTAAAAACAACTGGCTACACAACTGAAAGTGTGGATCTGTCTAAGATAAAATATTTTAACTACAATGAACTTGGTAATTTTTCCACTGAATGCAAAAGCGAAAGCAAGTTAAGAAAGATAAAGCTTCTTTGAAGTTAGAAGCAAAGTATGAGGCACTACTCAAGAAGTAACGGTGATTTACATCGCAGAACAAAAATGTTCGGATGATACTGATGAAGATAAAGATGGTAAGTATGGTAATTATGCCTTAATAACAAAATCAGATGAAGCTGGTGACTCATCCAATCAGGTATCAATTCTTGCTTCTATCAGTATGTCTCCTTCTGAGTATAAGCACACTCTTGAAAAGTTAAGTGTTGAAATGTAAAAAGAAATAATGTCAATTGGCTTATATAAAAACACTTATGTACATAGAAAATATGTAATATACATACCAAGATATTAGTTATTGTCTGATGTAAAAAAACTTAGATTATCAATAAAGAAAGTGATGTAATATCATAAAAATATATGTGGGTGTGTTTGTGTTTTGAAAGAGTCGAGAGAAAGAAAGATCACAAAGGAGATTTGAGAAAGAGACGACAGAGAATTGAAAAAATATCAGGGAGGGAAATAAATTAAATTTTAAGGGGGGAATATTTTAATCACAAAGGGGGAAAACAGTTCACGTCATTTTTTGAGTTTTTTAAAAATTAGTTTTTACATCAGTTTTGTTTACAACTGAAGTATAAAACACCCGTTAACATCGTTTACAAATTTACTGATATTTTTACATCAATTTTTTTAAGCGATATATATGGGATAATGTTTATTTGTTAGACCCTTAATAAACTGTAGAGGGGGGTGAATACAGCTAATATAACCAACTCGACAAAACTTCAACTGAATCAACAGTTTTTATATTAATCTTATAAAAACTTATTACACAAGTATGAAAGTGTTTGTCCTAAATCCAATCAAGTATGATGAGTTAGGAAGAACTTTCTTGTATTCATATTTGATTTCATTTGAATTAATAAAAGACTTGTTATATTTTATGGGCTTTATCTATTTAAAGTGTATTAAATAAGATGTTCCATAGTTTAGAGTAAAGCTTCTAGAATTATAATGAGATTATAATAGTGAGATCTAGAAGACGACAACTCTGGACTTAAAACAGTTCCTGATCATAGGATACCTAATCGGATGTTAGTGGATCCGCAAAGATTGGTACATACTATGCTTGCTCCCTTAAGGAGGATGTCTGTTCTCATAGGCATTTGTGTGGTGACACTATAGCTGGTATGTAAGTGCTTATTAGGTATAAGTTCACTGAATATGACTCAATAAGTTGAACAACTAATGGAGATTACTCACGTGTCAATAGTTATTCACTGAGTGATAGTTGTACAAGTGTCCTTAGACTTGAGATCGTTAAAGGTATCTTATATATAATGAATTGTGCTTTGGTTTAGTCCTTAGTCTCAAGGACATCCATTAGGTCTATTCTGGGCATAGGGATTTGCGTATAGAGATAGTTAACGTCAATAGAGGATCTATCCCTTCCAGTATAGGAAGAGAATATCCTATGTTATTCTTAGTATGCGAGTTCTTGAATCTCTGGCCAGAGTGTATGAAATTAGAAAGGAGTTTCTAATTTGCATTAATATGAACTTTGCATTATGAATAAGAAATCATATGATTAAATTTGATAGGCCTGACACGAGATCCATGCCTTGTATTTATTCGGGATATTATAAGGGTAGAAGGAATTCATTGTACGGTAACTAGTCACTGACAGGTTCTTGATATTCTAAGCAGTGAATTCATATTATCCGGATAGTCGCGATATGTTGAGAAGCATCACTCACGATGTAGAACAAATATAATTAATCAGTTAATTATATTTAGTGAATTTTAGTATTCATGTAAATAATTAATAAAAGTTTATTATTATTTATTTCTACTACCGGCATAATATTGAACCTACAGGGTCACACCATAAAAGAATATTTTCTTTGATGAAATAATGAGAGATAGAATTATTTTCTAAATAGTTAAGAAAAAAAAATAATGATTAAAATAGTTTTAATTATTATTAAAGCATTTTATGAAGATAAAATGTGGGGGTTAATATATATAAAGATATATTATAAAACCCTAGGAGAGCCCTATAAATAGAATGAGATGGCTCATTCTATTTACATAATTTTGGTTTTGTGAAAACCATAGCCTTCATCTTCTTCCTCTCTCTCTCTCACAAAAACTCCATTTTATAAAAGTTCGGTTTTATAAAAGGTTCATCGAAGAGGATCGTTCTTGGTGGATACCGGTAGAGTACTTCACACACTGAGGAGCAACTGCTAGCACTCCAATTTTATAAAGTTTCGATTCACGAGGTATGGTTTCGATTCCTCAGTTTTTCCTTTTATACGTTTTTCTATATGTATGGTATATGGTTTTTACGGAATAAATTGTTATTTCATGCTTCCGCTCATCCGTAAATTCCATCATTGGCATCAGAGCTAGGTTCTGCATATAGAGATTCATATAAAAAAATTCAGATTTTTTTATGCATGTATGGATTTATTATGATTTTTGCAAGTTTATTTGGATTTAATTATGAATTAATTCGAAATAATTTTTGCATGAGATTTTGACTACTGATCTGGATTCTACAAGTGTTGTAGATTGTCTAGGTATTTTTTTCATAATTTTGTGATGTATAGATTATTTGTTATGAATTTTTAAAAAATTGTTTTAATTAAAATTCATGGAATAATTATGCATGTCAATAATTATGATTAAAATTTGCACAAGGACCCATGGCTGATCTGGTATTTTTCTGCTACTCCCTGATTAAGAAATCATATTATTTTGATTTTTATTAATTTATTAATTAAATGTTAATTAATTTATTAATAATAAAATTAAAATAATAAATTAATAAGGAGTTATTAAAGAAGGGAGTAAAAGGAAAGGGGGTTACATTTTTTTTTGTAAACGGCTGGTAGACAAATGGGAGGGTGACAAAAAAAAAACTGTTGCGGCTGTGCCAGGCGCGTGCGCTGCACGCGGGGAAGGGGTTTGTTGCGCATTCCGTGAATGTGTTACACACTGTTGCGCATTTACGGAATGCGTTACACGCGTAAATGGCTCAACAGTGTTGTAACGCATTACGTACATGCGTTACAGCCCGTCTATCCACATTAAATTTGATTTTTTGAGAGTTTCGTAAATCCGTTTTGGGCGTGCAATATATCGTTGGATTCGTTTTTCCGAGACAGATCTAATGGAGTGGTCAAATATTTTTTATATAAAAGTTTTGAACTATTTATATTCCCGAAAGTGTTTTAAAGCATGTTTTAATTGTTTTAATTGCTTTTAAATGCTATAATAAATCCATACATCATTATATCAATGTGTGACATGATATTGCTTGCATGCTTAGATGTATGCCTATGTTTACCATGCGATGATAGATTTAGGTGAACTTAAATCAATATAAGGCGTGCTCTAGAAAATCTAGAATAGGAATCGTTTCTTGCCTTGACAATAATATTATGAATACAATCATGAGATTCTTGTGTTTATGAAACACGTAATTAAATATGAATTTTCAATTTTGAGAGAAAGGATGATTCTGTCAACAACAGATTTCTATCTGTAAGAAAGGGTTATTAAGTGACGCCTCTTGACAATGCTCCACCCGATCTGGGAATCATCTGATTATCGATTATTGATTTGAAATATTTAATTTAAAAGGAAGAATCTCTTTATAATATGATTATGATTGTAACGTAATATAATCCCTCTAAAATTAAATAATATCAAGTAGTAATTGGCCAATGACACAACGGGCTTGTGTCGGTCATAGCCTTCCAACATGATAGGAAGTGGTTCTTATTTTTAAATCATTGTCATTTCGTGCTACAGCTGAGGGCTTTGATTTCGAAATAAGAAATACTTGTCTATTACATAGAGATGTGTACAATGAATTAGAATCTAAAGGTCGTTACGTGCTACAGCCGTGGGCCGTTGGAGACGAATTCAATTGTACGAAATATTGGGTTAGACTTGACTTCGAATATTGAGTTTGTCGTGCTACAGCCGTGACTCAATTATTCAAGAGACTAAAATTATATTAGGGAATAACATAAGATGTAATTGACAAGAGTTGTCTGTCTATTGAACATCACATGACGTTTCGTGCTACAGCCGAGGTTGTGTAATGGAATGTAGGATCCATATTCCCACTAGCATTATGAATGCCTAATTTTCACTTAGGGGTTGTATAAATTAGATAAACTAGTGGGAGCCACTTATGAATAAAGATCTAATTCATAGTGTTTTGAAATAAAATTGAATATTTGCTAAGTGTTGTTATATATTTATCATTTACAGATTTACTATATTCGTTATGTCTTCTGCACTATCACTCCGGAGTATACTAGATGCTCACAAGTTGACTGGTCCTAATTTTGCTGACTGGCTTCGAAACTTGAGAATTGTTCTCAGGGTAGAGAAGCTGGAATATGTGCTTGACTCACCTAAGCCTACTGAACCTGCTAACGATGCACATAATGATGAACATGTTGTGTATCGTAAGTGGATAGATGATGCAAATGTTGCTCAATGCATCATGCTAGCTTCCATGAATATTGAGCTACAAAAGCAGCATGAGCATATGGATGCTCACATTATCCTTATGCATCTACAAGAGTTGTATGATGTGGGAGGGAGGACAGCTCGATATGAGATATCGAAGGAGCTGTTCAGTTGTAGGATGTCTGAGGGATCATCCGTGAATGACCATGTACTTAAGATGATCAATTTGATTGAACGTCTTGGATAACTTGGTTTTGCCATGGATGAGGAGCTGAGCCAAGACTTGGTCTTGCAATCACTTCGGGGTTCGTTTTCGTAATTTGTTGTGAACTTTCACATGAATAAGCTGGATGTTAGCCTGGCTGAACTCCACAACATGTTAAAGACTGCGGAATCGAATTTCCCCCCTAAGAAGAGCTCTGTTCTTCTAATTGGTGAAGGTTCCAATCCTAAGAAAAGGAAGAAGAACCCTTCCAAGAAGAAAAAAGTAGGTGAGAAAAAGCCTGTTCCACCAAAAGCTGAAGACCCCAAGAGCAAAGCTGTTTGCTTTCACTGTAACAAGGTGGGGCACTGGAAGAGGAACTGCAAGGTTTAAGTTGCAGAATTGAAGAAGAAGAAGAAGAAGAAGAAGAAGAAGAAGAAGAAGAAGGGTAGTGAGACTACTACTTCTGCTTCAGGTATGTTCATGATTGAAGTGAATATGTCATTAAATCAAATTTCTACGTGGGTATTAGATACCGCCTGTGGTTCTCATATTTGTAATTCGTTGCAGGGACTAAGGAGAAGTAGGACTCTTGAGGAAGAGGAGGTGATTCTACGGATGGGAAATGGAGCAAGAGTTGCTGCTGAAGCTGTAGGATCATTTCATTTACATATGCCTACGGGCAAGACTATTGTTTTAAATAATTGTTATTTTGTTCCTTCGATTGTGAGGAATATTATTTATATTCCCATGTTAGACTTGGATGGATTTTCGTTTGTTATTCAGAATAATAAATGTTCAATTCTTAGAGATAACGTTCTTTATGGAAGTGGTATTTTAAATAATGGTTTGTATGTATGTGACGTAGAGCATGATTTACTACAAATTGAACATACTAATAAAAGAAAAAGGGATGATAAAAATCTCACCTTTTTGTGGCACTGCAGACTTGGTCATATTAGTGAAAATAGACTGCGGACATTGCATAAGGAAGGATTACTTGACCCCTTTGATTTTGAATCATATCCTACATGCGAGTCTTGTCTATTGGATAAAATGACCAAATCTCCATTTAGTGGACATGGAGAGAGGGCTGCAGATTTGCTAGGATTGGTACACACAGATGTATGTGGACCAATGTCTACGCAAGCCATGGGTGGATTTTCATACTTCATTACTTTCATAGATGATCGATCTAGATTCGGATATGTGTATTTGATGAAACACAAGTCTGAAGCCTTTGAAAAGTTCAAAGAATATAAGCATGAAGTGGAGAAACAAACCAAACATAGTATTATAACTCTTCGATCAGATCGAGGTGGTGAATACTTGAATGGAGAGTTTCTAGATTATCTCAAAGAAAATGGTATAGTCTCCCAGTGGACTCCTCCATATACTCCACAGTTGAATGGGGAATCTGAAAGGAGAAATCGAACTTTGTTAGACATGGTTCGGTCCATGATGAGCTATGCGAATCTTCCAGTATTCTTGTGGGGTTATGCATTGGAAACCTTAGCATATTTACTGAATAAGGTGCCTTCCAAATCCGTCCCTAAAACTCCATATGAGATATGGAAAGAAAGGAAACCGAGTCTTAAACACGTTAAGATTTGGGGATGTCCAGCTTATGTCAAGAAAGTTGACCCAGATAAGCTGGAATCTCGATCCGTAAAATATAGTTTTGTGGGATATCTTAAAGAGACTTTAGGGTATTACTTTTAAACAGATCATAGGGTGTTTGTCTCCAGACATGCTACCTTCTTGGAAAAGCAGTTTATCCTTGAAGGAAATAGTGGGAGCAAAATTAAACTTGATGAAGTTCAAGAAGCATAAACTACTACGAATCAAGTGGAAACACCTGTTTAGACTAAACAACCTTCTGTGGAACAGCCCATTCATAGGTCCGGGAGAGTGTCTCGCCAACCTGAGAGGTATTATGGCCTTGTCATTGAGAATGACAATGAGTTGTCAATCATTGATGATGACGACCCTATGACCTATAATGAGGCTATGAGTAGTGTTGACTTAGAGAAATGGCAAAGTGCCATGAAATCTGAAATGGAATCTATGTATACCAACCAAGTATGGACTTTGGTTGAAGCACCTGAGGGTGTGAAGCCTATTGAGTGCAAATGGGTATACAAAAGAAAGATTCGAGCAGATGGCCATGTGGAGACCTATAAGGCCAGGCTCGTGGCAAAAGGATTCAGAAAAAGACAAGGGATTGACTTTGATGAAACTTTTTCGCCTGTAGCCCTGTTAAAATCAATTCGGATTTTGCTTACGATTGCTGCTTACTATGACTATGAGATCTGGCAAATGGACGTGAAAACGGCCTTCCTCAATGGGAAACTTGAAGAGGAAGTGTATATGACACAACCAGAGGGTTTTCTTTCTAAGGGAAATGAACACCTAGTGTGTAAGCTGCTGCGAACCATATATGGTTTAAAGCAAGCTTCTCGTAGATGGAACATCCGTTTTGATGAGACAATCAAAGAGTTTGGTTTTATCAAAAACATAGATGAACCATGTGTCTACAAGAAAGTTAGTGGAAGCGCGGTAACATTTCTTGTATTGCATGTGGATGACATACTTCTTATAGGAAATGATATACCAATACTGCAATCAGTCAAAGTGTGGTTATCGAAGAACTTCACTATGAAGGACTTGGGAGAAGCATCCTACATTCTCGGTATGAAGATCTATAGAGATAGATCTAGAAGAATGATAGGTCTTACCCAGGGTACATACATCCAGAAAGTGCTTAAAAGGTTTAGCATGGAAAACTCCAAAAGAGGTCTCATACCGATGAGCCATGGAGTGTCCCTTTCCGAAAAGATGTCTCCTAAGACACCTGAGAAAAGAGAGCGTATGAGTAAGATTCCTTATGCTTCAGCAATAGGATCTATCATGTACGCGATGTTATGTACTAGGCCTGATGTTGCTTATTCAATCAGTGTGACGAGCAGATATCAGTCCAATCCAGGTGAAGACAACTGGAAAGCAGTGAAGAACATCCTTAAGTACTTGCGAAGGACTAAGGATATTTTTCTTATTTTTGGTGGCGGATCTGAGTTGAAAATAGAGGGTTATACTGACTCTAGTTTTCAATCAGAAAGTGATGATAGCAAATCCATGTCAGGGTACGTGTTTACTCTGAACGGTGGTGCGATTATTTGGAAGAGTTCCAAACAGTCTACAACGGCTGACTCCACAGCGGAAGCAGAATATATAGCTGCAAGTGATGCTGCAAACCGTTTGGATGAGGAAATTTGTTTCTGAGTTGGGAGTTGTTCCTAGCATTGAGGAGCCTATTGTGTTTTATTGTGATAACAACGCAGCAATAGCACAAGCCAAGGAACCTAGGTCTCATAAAAATTCCAAACATATTTTGCGACGCTTTTATTTGATTAGGGAAATCATTGAAAGAGGAGATGTCAAGATTGAGAGAGTTGACAAACATAACAACGTAGCAGACCCACTCACAAAATCATTGTCTCAGATTCACTTTGATCGTCATAAAGACTTTGATTGTCTCAGAAAGAAAGATCACAAAGGAGATTTGAGAAAGAGACGACAGAGAATTGAAAAAATATCAGGGAGGGGAATTAATTAAATTTTAAGCGGGGAATGTTTTAATCACAAAGGGGGAAAACAGTTCGCGTCATTTTTTGAGTTTTTTAAAAATTAGTTTTTACATCAGTTTTGTTTACAACTGAAGTATAAAACACCCGTTAACATCGTTTACAAATTTACTGATATTTTTACATCAATTTTGTTTTTTACAGTGATATATATTGGATAATGTTTATTTGTTAGGCCCTTAATAAACTGTAGAGGGGGGTGAATACAGCTAATATAACCAACTCGACAAAACTTCAACTGAATCAACAGTTTTTATATTAATCTTATAAAAACTTATTACACAAGTATGAAAGTGTTTGTCCTAAATCCAATCATGTATGATGAGTTAGGAAGAACTTTCTTGTATTCCTATTTGATTTCATTTGAATTAATAAAAGACTTGTTATATTTTATGGGCTTTATCTATTTAAAGTGTATTAAATAAGATGTTCCATAGTTTAGAGTAAAGCTTCTAGAATTATAATGAGATTATAATAGTGAGATCTAGAAGACGACAACTCTGGACTTAAAACAGTTCCTGATCATAGGATAACTAATCGGATGTTAGTGGATCCGCAAAGATTGGTACATACTATGCTTGCTCCCTTCAGGAGGATGTCTGTTCTCATAGGAATTTGTGTGGTGACACTATAGCTGGTATGTAGGTGCTTATTAGGGAATAAGTTCACTGAACATGACTCGATAAGTTGAACAACTAATGGAGATTACTCACGTGTCAATAGTTATTCACTGAGTGATAGTTGTACAAGTGTCCTTAGACTTGAGATCGTTAAAGGTATCTTATATATAATGAATTGTGCTTTGGTTTAGTCCTTAGTCTCAAGGATATCCATTAGGTCTATTCTGGGCATAGGGATTTGTGTATAGAGATAGTTAACGTCAATAGAGGATCTACCCCTTCCAGTATAGGAAGAGAATATCCTATGTTATTCTTAGTATGCGAGTTCTGGAATCTCTGGCCAGAGTGTATGAAATTAGAAAGGAGTTTCTAATTTGCATTAATATGAACTTTGCATTATGAATAAGAAATCATATGATTAAATTTGATAGGCCTGGCACGAGATCCATGCTTTGTATTTATTCGGGATATTATAAGGGTAGAAAGAATTCATAGTACGGTAACTAGTCACTGACAGGTTCTTGATATTCTAAGCAGTGAATTCATATTATCCGGACAGTCGCGATATGTTGAGAAACATCACTCACGATGTAGAATAAATATAATTAATCAGTTAATTATATTTAGTGAATTTTAGTATTCATGTAAATAATTAATAAAAGTTTATTATTATTTATTTCTACTATCGGCATAATATTGAACCTACAGGGTCACACCATAAAAGAATATTTTCTTTGATGAAATAATGAGAGATAAAATTATTTTCTAAATAGTTAAAAAAATAATGATTAAAATAGTTTTAATTATTATTAAAGCATTTTATGAAGATAAAATGTGGGGGTTAATATATATAAAGATATATTATAAAACCCTAGGAGAGCCCTATAAATAGAATGAGATGGCTCATTCTATTCACATAATGTTGGTTTTGTGAAAACCCTAGCCTCCATCTTCTTCCTCTCTCTCTCTCTCCCAAAAACTCCATTTTATAAAAGCTCGGTTTTATAAAAGGTTCATCGAAGAGGATCGTTCTTGGTGGATACCGGTAGAGTGCTTCACACACTGAGGAGCAACTGCTAACACTCCAATTTTATAAAGCTTCGATTCACGAGGTATGGTTTCGATTCCTCAGTTTTTCCTTTTATATATTTTTCTATATGTGCGGTATATGGTTTTTACGGAATAAATTGTTATTTCACGCTTCCGCTCATCCGTAAATTCCATCAAAGTACTCTCTCGAAAGGATGAACAAATATTCTTGAGAGATGCTAGGTTATGCGAAAGATATAATAATGTTGCAATGCTTATAGCATGAACCTAATATGTGCTTTACATAGAGCACAACTACCAATGTATAAGGAATCCTATTCTATTAACAACAAGGAAACCTATACTATTGCTTCTGAGATAAAGTCCTTCACCGCCTTGAAACTCTTGTTTCCTTTTCCTCCTCGAAGATCAACTGATGTGATAAATAATGATTTCATTATCCGTTGACATCATCATCCATTGAAATCATCATCCGTTGATATCCTATCTGTTAGTGTTTGTGCCTTGAGACAACACTATGATGTTTTAGTTTAAGACATTAGGATTATTAATGTTTATGTTCTATCGATTATTCCCTTTATAATTTATAATTCTTAATTTACAGCGATATAAATGTTAGATTAATAAATATCCTTGAAATATGATATGTAATTCTATATCTCTAAGTACATGACTTAGAAATGAGAATAGTATCAATATTCCTAAAGGTCCCTGGTCGAGTATTATTATTAAGGGAAAATATTAATGCATTAAGACTGGTGTGTTTGTTGACTGATGATCACATCTCATTGATCATAGGTATGATGATACTAAAGTCAAAAACACAGACAGATGTATATATACATGATGTTGGACAAACCCAATGTGAGATACTATATGTCTGTTATGTCATAAGTAATTCTCACAGTGATAATGATGTAATGGTCCTTAGACCTGAAGTCATCATATTTCTATACGAAAATTAATATACATTGATTCCATTAAAAGTTGTCCTTGACCGGGTAATGATAAAAGTGGACATTGGGTATATTATGAATCGTATGAGAAATATGAATGATCTAGATGGGATTTAACACTCCTATTTTAGGAGTGATATTATTAGCCTCTTGTGTGAGCTAAACTATGAAATGCGTGGCCACGCTCAAATGTTGATTTGATATGATAGTCTACTCATTGATCAAGGAAACTTGGATTAAACTATGATGAGGATGACACATTACATGACTCTAGTTTAATCTATAATATATGGTTAAAGGGATTATATTACATTGTACATTATTCACGAAAGGTTTAATAGATCACCGATTCAATTATTATTACTTGGGAAACAATGATGTATTAATAGCTTCCGCTCAATTTTTAAGATTTTAAATTAGATTTAAAATTCATTGCCAACGTAATAATAACCTATAGGGTCACACACTAAGAATGCTTGAAGGATTATTTAATTTAAATTGGATTTAAATTATATTAAAGTAATTCGAATTATTCATAGTATTAATTAAATATGACTTAATTAATTAGATAAATATTGATATTCGAATTTACTAATATTAATTATGAAGTTCATTTGTTAAATAATTAAGTGTGACTTAATTATTATACAAATAGGAATTTCGAATTAATAATAACTTCTAATTAGTTAAGAGTTATAATTCTTATTATACTCTCTATATAATATCTCTTGTGTGGCTGATTTTGTATGCAAGACTTTTACTAAAACCATAGCCACCAAGGGAGAAGATGGAGAGAGCAAGAGGAAACGAGTTTGTGCTAGTACACATTCAATCCTTGCGTTCAAGCATTCGTGTGGATACCGATAGAGCGTAGATCGCGAGAGCGGGATGCGTGGTGATTGAAGAAGCTTGGGATCTCCGTTAGTCAACCAATTTGTAAAGCATCTTCAGGTAAACAATTGGATCTATGAATTAAATATCTATTTTTTACATGGATCATTCGGTGGGTTTCGAAAATTCTGATTTTTCACGTTTTAAATTACTGTTTCCGTTACGTTTATGTGCTCGAAACCCATCAATGGCATCAGAGCAACTTGCGAAAAGTGTTTAATTCGTTTATGTGTTTACTGATTTTATGATGATAACATGTATACAATATTTCATGATTGTTATGTATGCGATATTGTATGTTTTACATGATGTTAATATATGCGTATGTATATATATGTTTTGAATATATGATATTCATGAGAGTTGTATAATCATATGATGATTATATAATCTGTATATATACTGATATATACATGTTTTGTGTTTATTCTTATTATATGAATCGTATTTGATACGATTCTGAATCGGATGTAGCATATTTGCTGAAATCTGGGTATGGTGCCCGATTTTGACGAACGAATACACTATTTCATATGGAATCGAGCGTCTAAACGAAACAGATAGCTAAAGCTATCATCGACCGATCTGTAAGACGTTTGACGTTTTTAAGACCCTGTAATCAGCGATTTAATATTTTTAGAATTTGATTATGATTTTTCTAATTTTTTTTCATATTTTGTTTTTATGATTAGATCATGATGGGTATGATATGTTAAGATCAGATTATGTGTTCTAACATGTTATTATCTGTTAATTGAGCATGATTGATGGTTATGGCTTATGACATTAGGTTAATGGTTTTGGTTTTTTAAATACGGCTTGCATGTCGTTAAATCTTGTAATTTTAAATCTCGAATGTAGCTCAAGTTCTTCTTATAAGTTCATTAGATTAGTTTTTATATTTCATTCTTGTAATGTACATGAAGATTTGAAGATCAAGGGTAATCCCACATGGAGGCCATCCAAGGAAGCAATACAAGAAAAAAGACATGTAATAGTTAGCTTGTATTTATTTTTCACCTTAGATTAACCTAGATCTTTGTCATTAGTTTGATAAAGATCACATAAGATAAAGCCATAACCAACCATGTTTATTTATTACACTTTACACATATATGCGCATATGATGAATGTATGTGTAGAGTAGTTTATAAAGATGCATGCTTAATTAGATTAAAAAAGTATGTATTAGATACGACACACATGCCATACTTGCTAAACAAGATAAAATTTGTAACGACTCAAGATTTTAAATTGAACAAACGATTATGAGATTCTCGTGTTTATGAAACACGGAATAAAATACAAATTTTCTTTATTTCTGACATGGGGCGATTTTGTCAAAAGCGAGTTCATTGAACTTGTAAGGTTGTGGGTTTTAAGCGAGACCGTTATGACTCCCTCACTACCTGGAAATCAAACCATTGACGAATATTGATTTGAAGTATTTTATCTATGGAAAAATTTGGAATCTCTTTATGATGTGATTAACAAAACCCTAAAGTTAATATCAAGTTGATCAGATGCCTTTCAATGATTCCAATGCGTTAACCCCTGGATCGATAAGGAGTGGGTTCGCCAAAGCAAAGTACTTCCGTCTATCGTGGGAGATGTGTTGAAGTATATTGATACTTTTTGACTATTGGGTTAGACTTAACTAAGTTACCACAATAGGATTGTGAACTTAGAGGCATAGAGTTTGGCAAAATTTATTAGATAAATATGAACAAATGTTATTCCACCAAGCTATCCAAGAGTTATATAGTTGATATAATTGACAAATGTTGTCTAACTAAATAATCATGTTTTAGGAGAAAAGCCAAAGTTGACCTAACGCGTGGTGAAATATGGATCTTAGCTCACTAAAAAAGGATATAGAAGATATTCTTTCCGAATTAATAGTTAGGGCTATTAATTTGATAAAAATAGTGGAAGATATATATTGTGAATATATATATATATATATATATATATATGAATAATCCCTTGAACATAATTTAATGATCATCTGTAGTCTAAGTCATTTTATGCACTTTTATATTGTAGATATCAAATGACAAAATAACACAAATAACTTCTCTATGTAATAGTCCTTGAGAAGGACAAGCTGACATGAAATAATTTCCTCAATTGACATGAGAACTTGAGGATTGTCCTCGGGTTCAAAGATGTCACTCAAACCCCTCCCTCATTTCTTCTAGTTGAAAGTGAAACATGTGCAGAATAAAATGCTTACCAGAAGAAAATTAATTATACAACTGATGTTTCATGTCTCATGCTTGTAATTATGAGTGCTGAGCTTTAGAAGCAACAAAAGCATAATGATGCTTATGATATGATTGAGCACCTTCAAAGGATGTTTGAAGGATAGGCTCGTCAGAAATATTTGACAATATTAAGGTACCAAACTTTTGCATTAATGGGAGAATTATATCCGGTTGGACCACATATTCTAAAGGTGAGAGGCAAATGTACCTTGATATTTTGGATTTCAAGAATGGTCTAGAGACTCAGTTTGATTTGATCAAACGATCTTTGAACAACTTCTATTCTCAGTTTGTTAAGAACAAAAGGAATGAGATAGACAGAACACTCACTGAGTTGTTAAGCATGTTTCGAACTGCTGAAAATAACACGGTAAAGGCATGAATTATGTCCATATTGATGATGTACACATGGAATGCAAATGGGAAAGGAAAATGCACAGGCAAGGTGAAGATTTGATCTTATTCGGTGCCAAACTAAAATCCAATCCCAAAGGGCTTTTGAAGCCTAATAGTGGTGTTGCTATAGGAGATGATTGTCAATTTTATGGAAATAACTGGATAATGGGAAGTTAAATTGTCGAGCTTGTTCGGAAGATCTAAAGAAGAAGACCCATAATGATCAAGTTTCAGGTATAGGGTTAGAATTCACTACACCATTTTTGACCTGTAGCGATATTTTTTTTGGTGTTACAAGCAGAAATGTTGCCTTAAGTTACTAAAATTTAGTCTAAGGTAACATGTTTTTTTTGTGTTACAGTAGAGAATATAAATTGTTACAATAAACATGATGAAATCCCTATTGTAATACAAAAATTATTGTTAGCATTGACATAATAATAAGTGGTACCATAGGGATCAATATTTAGGTGGGATAACAGAAGCAGGCTTGATTTTGGCCAAAATTTTGGGCGGCCAAATTAAAAAATGACCCGCGCTCATTTTTAACATACACACGCTCAGACAAATAAAACTTTTAACACTTTTAACACTCACACACTCAGAAAAACACTCACACATTCAGACAAACACTCACACACTCTAAAACACTCTCACAAAAACTCAGTTCATGTAGAAATTAGGGTTCTAAAAACTCTCACAACAGCTCAGCTCACTCCGGCCAGAGAAATTAGGGTATAGTAATTAGGGTAAGAGCTTGAATATCAGCCGAGTTGCTTGGAGATTGGGGTTCTGAATAATCATTCGGGTTGCTTGGATCTTGGAGAAATTAGGGTTTAGTAATTAGTTCAGATCTTGGATATAAGTCGGGTTTGCTTTCTTTTTGTTCGGGTATGCTATTTTCTTCTCTGAAATTGGGGTTTAGTAATTATTTTATCTTTTTTTGATAATTTATTTCTGAAATTGGGGTTCAGTTAATTTATTATTTGGGTTTGGGGTTTGGGTATGCTCTTTTGATATTTTTTGCTTTGCATGCCATATATCTGTTATTTTATCTTTTTTTTGATAATTTATCTGTTATATTTGATTAATTTGATGTTTTTGATATTGTTGGAGTTGAGATTTTATTTTTTAGTTCTGTTTTGTTTGTATGTATTATTTTACATCACAATGATACATGTACATTAATTTATATGTGTTATTTTGTTTTGTTGAGATGTTTCTCTGTTCTTTTGCTATATTCATCATTGAGTTCATCATTAATTTATATGTGTTATAGTGTTTTGTTGTGATGTTTATCTGTTCTTTTGCTATGTTCTGTTTTTTAGTTCTGGTTTTATGTTGTGATGGTTACTGAACAATATGGAATGGTTAAGGATGTAGTGTTAGAAGTAGAACAGTAATATTGTCCTCTCACCTCTGTAGTGTTAGAAGTAGAAGCATATTATTAAGTCACGAAGACGAGCCTCGGTGCCTGAGTACCTTGGAATCGTCCTTTATATCAAAATTTAAAACTTAATTAAAGTGATAATCGTCCTTTAAAAATTAGAACTTAATTAATGTGATTAATTAACTTATAAGGACTGGTTATGTAAATTAAGTAGTGTAATCAAAGATGTATCTATGTCCTTTAATCATATAGGAAAATAATAAAATGATAAAACATAAATAATTAAGGTGGTGTTAATATTGTATAATTTTAATGGTAAATGAAAATTTAATGATCTTTTTCTTTTTATGTAGATATGACTGATCAGGATAGTACTTGGTTAAATCAACCTAAGTATAGTGAATTATATAGGAATGGAGTGAAAGAATTTGTGAAAAATTTGATGTCCAAATGTGGCGTCGGAAATGAAGTGAAGTGTCCTTGTCATCTATGTGATAATCGTCTATGGTGGTGTCAAAAGGATGTTCATGATCACCATATCTGTAATGGACCGTTTGAGAGATTAGTACAGTGGATATATAAGGTTTCCTTATTGAATACTATGGATTGCGAAGAAAATAATGGATTTGAGGATAATATTGATAAGATGCTGAATGTTGCGTATGATAATGTGGGACCTGTGGGACCGAATGCAGACGCAAAGAAATTTAAAGGAATTGAAGATCAGTTTAGGACGTATAAATGTCGTATCAAGGCCAGCCATTATACTGCTTACCCATCAGATGAGGAGAGATTGAAAAATAGGCCTAGAGAAATTCCTCTTTCTGACTTCAAGATACTTTTAAATTATTGGGCTGATGAGAAAGTACATGTAATAATAACTTAAATCAACAGTCGTGTTTTTCAATTTATATCGTGTATAGTTTTAATCACTTTATGTCCTTATTTGTAGGAAAAGGCTGAAAAGAACATAAAAGCGCGAAGTAAAGTGGAAGACACACATACTACTGGTCCTAGGAGCTTCGCCCAAATTCGCAATAAAATGGTAATAAAATTCTTTTGACGTTAAAACTGAAGATGCTAACTTTATGAAAATGGTTTTGAAATTAATTTAATCAAAGATATAATTTAAAAACTTCCCTTGAGTATTAAGAATTTCTCAGCTTCAGTTTATCAGAACTTGTATCGTAGGCTTTTATTAAATAAAATTTGATGGATTATAAATAGGATAGATTTATAAATAAGACATATTTATAAATAGGATATACTTATAAATAGGATATATTTATGAATGGGATATATTTATAAATGGATTTATGAAGTAGGACATATTCATAGTTGTGATTTAGAAAGTAGGACATTTATAAAATACCCTATTTTTTATGGAAGGAACTTGAAAGGGAGGTGGATCCTGAGAATCCTGATGAGGAACTGGAAGTTGATTCTGAGGACCCTGATAAGGAACCTCCAGCACCGATATCAAATGCTCATATTTTTGTAGAAACCCGCAAACGAAACCCCAAGCGTGAGTACAAGGTCCCCACTGAGGCGGTTATGAAAAAAATTGTAAGTTAAAATTTAAACTCTGATTTTCCCTTTGAAATCTGGATGACATGTGAGATTGGGATATATGAAATTTGCTTCATCGTAATATTTTGCATAAATGTATGTGACTGGTCATAATTTTATAAAATCTGCTTGTTGACATCATAGTAAACTTGCAAGTAAAAATTTGAACTCATAATGTCTTGGTCAATTGTTACTGTATTTATATTCTTTACTATTGCTTGTGTGTAATAGTTCCAAACATTACGACTGTTTGTGTGTGGTTAGTTTCAGATACTTTAAGATCTCAAAAAGACATGGGAATGTTAATGTATGTAAATCTGGAATGTTTCTGCATTCTAGTTTCTGTAAATCTGGAATATGCATAAATGTGATCGGTCGTAATGTTTTGAATTATGCTTGTTCAAATCATAGTAAATTTTAGATACAATGTTATTAGATTTACATTTCCTCACTTTGAGAGTGTTGAGACTGGTCGTAATATATTGGTCTACCGGATGACATTGGCAAGATTCTCAAAACTGGAGGAAATTTTGAAGCTGCAAATAAATTGGTTTATGGTAGCAAGGAACATGGCCCATCTTTTATTATTGGGAGGGTTTCTTTGAAAAAAGAAGTTAAGGAAAAGGCTGCAACTTCAACCACAGTTCATGTTAGGTCACACAACACTATAGAAGGGGGTTGAATATAGTGTTTATACAATCAAATCGATTTAGAACACAAGTATGTAACAGTAATCAAGTTTATTCAATATAATAAGCTCTGTTACAAAGTAGGTTAAACTACTCTCTCAGTGATGAACAATATCACTAAGAGCTGCTAGGTTACAATGTATAATATTTCTCGTGAATGATAACACTTATAGTGTAAACCCTAAGTTGTGTTTATATAGTACACAGTTACAAGATATCTTCTAATTGATATGGAATATAATCCTGTCTCCTAAAATATATCAATCAGATATTATCTTCTACAAATCTTCTAGCTGTCCAACTCTCCATGCATATCTTCTATTGTTTTAGTTATGATCCTCTCCTGTAAATCAGCTACATTCCTTATCTGAAGTATCCGCACTTAAGTCCTGATATAAATCCTGACGGCCTTAAGTTCTGATATAAGTTCTGACTTCAGTAAGTTCTGACTTCAGTAAGTTCTGATTTCCAGTAAGTCCTGATATTAAGTTCTGAAACTAAACACAATAGATTAGACATGACATCTCAAATATATCTAACAATCTCCCCCAACTTGTAAATTATGAATTTTATACAAGTTAATAGATTTGATGATGTCAAAAATATTTAAGTACAAATGCAATGAGAATTTATATAGACAACTAACTACAACTTACAGTCCTTGTAGCTTTTACCAATCTTATTGAGTCAATCTGAATCCAAAGTGATTCTTGACAATGTTTGATATCAGCTTCTCTTTTGCATTCCTCAGGACTTGAGTTAATGTAGCCTTGACTTGCTTCATTTCTTCATCTTGACTTCCAATCTGGTAGATTGCAGTCCTAAGTGCTGAGATGTGATTTCTCTCCAATCCATCACCAAGTCTGATTACACTTGGATGAGAAGAGACTTCATTATAGCACATACATTTCTCTTTCAGAATAACTTCAAGTTTAGCAGAATCCTTCTTTATTGGAATTTCACTTCCATCATCTTCAACTATATTTGGAACAAATTCTGTAACCCTTGATCCAGAGATTCTGGCTTATCCCTTATGGTCTTCATTATGAAATTTGACCATCTCCTGGTAATCTCAGACTTTATCTCCAAAAGATAATGAAAGAATTGAAGTTCTTTCAGAGATTTGTTTAACACATCTGATTCTGACATTTTGTATGTTCTTCCATCTTCAAGAAATAGAATCAACTTTTCTTTGACATTACTTTTATCATGATCATCCAGTACCACTTGAACAGATTTAACCTTGTCAAGGTGTTTCTGTGTAACTTCCTCAAGTGGTTTGTCAGTTAATAAGAATGGATCTCTAGTAAGTACTTCAACTCCTGTCTTGATCTTGGCTTCTTCAGAACCTAATCCAGCTATGTCTCTTGCTTCTCTGGCTTTCAATCCAACAGTCATGAAATCAGATAGCAGTTTACTTTTCTTAGGATCTGATGGATTAACATTTTTCCATAGGAGTTTTCTCTTATCAGTAACTATCATTTTGTTCAAATCAACTTGAGCTTTGTCAGAGGTTGATGTCTTGATGACTTGATCAGGATATGTTATTTCTTCTGTAGCTTGTTGTTCTTCACTCTGAACAACTTGAGCTATGTTAGAGGTTGTCTTAGATTCTTCTGTTATCTTCCTTCTTTTCAGAGTTTCAACAGTTTCATCTTCAGCAGCTGTATCAGCAAAAACTTGAACCATTTTGCACACTAGGTTCATCAGGATTTGAGGAATCTTCATCTCCTGTGTCTTTGTTGGTTATCAATCTTTCCTTTCCCTTTTGCCTTGGGATCAATTTCAACTTGCGATCTTGTCTTGGGCTTAGAAGCCTCAGATGTTTCCTTGATCACAATGCCTTTTGCCTTAGACATTGGAGGTTTCTTTGCATTAGAAACTTTAGACTTAAGATTTATCTTCTCAGCTACAAATCTAGCTTCTTCCTCCTTGAGAGTCTCTAAATCCATTCCTGGATTATGCTTGAGAAATAATCTTTTAGCAAATTTTTTCATCAAGTGTCTGAATCTTGGGATCTTTATAGTAGGTTGTAGTCTCCCTTCCCTTTAGCTTCAGAGTTTGTAAAAACTTCTGAGAGTCTTGACTTTCAGCTTAAATCAGAATATCAGAACTTGATATCAGATTTTGATTATCAGAATTTTCTATCAGATTTTGAGCACTCACAACTTCTGAACTTGTATTCTTCTGTGTAGAAGATTTGCTACAATCAGGATTTAGTTTCTGTGAAGAAACTTTGCTGCTTTGCCCTTGACCTTGACCTTTTCCCTTGCTACTCCTTTATCATCCTTCTTCGTCAGTGTTTGAATGGTAGAGCATTTGGACTTAACTACCTTCTCCCCCTTTTTAGCATCATCTGGTAGTAGTAGAGAGAGAAGAAGTTCCACTGAAGATTGAATTACATTCAGTTGAGTCTGTTGAGAGGCTTGATTCTGCAGGACCTCAGTCAGTTGGGCCTGTTGCTTTTCTTGAACTTTCTCAATAGCCTCTACCTTTTCATGAATAGGTCTAATAAACCTGTTCTTTTCTAGCTTGAGTATCAGGTCCAGCTTATTAGCATTTTCATGTAGTTTATCAACCTTAGCATGAGTAATGGAGTGTTGACCTTGAAGACTTTTAGAACTGAGAGCTGTGACTTTAAGTTGAGCTTTATAGTCAGAGTTTGTCAACAACTCATCAGCTTTGGTAATATGATCTGATAGAACTTTTGAGCTTGGAATGAAATCAGATTCATTCCACTTCTTGGTCCATTCAACTCCTCTGTGAGTTTCTTCCCATGGAACAGGAGCATCTTGTTCAACAAACTTTTTAAGCAATGCCTCCTTTCCAAGAATTTGAGCTGGAGTGTTTACTGGAGCTGACTCTCCAGAACTTACAAGAAACTCATCATCTTATGACAACACAAGTGAGTGTGTGGCTGTAGGAGATTCTGGTACAACTTCATCTGTATCAAATTCAGGACTTAATCCTGAATCTTCAACTGTAATAGATTCTTTGATTAGAGAGACAGGAGGTGTGATCACTGTTTCATTAACAGTTTTTCCAGGTGCTGGAAGGGCTACAATTACCATAAGTTCTGATGAGATCAGAAATTCCTGATCCCCTTCCTCAGCTTCCTTAGCATCCTCAGAGTGAGGTTGTGCCATATGTCTTCCTGCTCTCATCTTCTTTGATCTTCTGCATGGTGGAAGAGTTGCTTGAGCAGCATCAGAACTTGAAGTTCTTTTCCTCTTTAAAATACCAGAACCCTCAGCATCAGTTTCCTTCTGAGAAGTTACCTTTTCAGGTGCTACCTCCTTCTGAAAAATTACATTTTCAGCTTCTACTGTCACAGGTTCTGATGTGGGAACTTGTACTTGTTCATCTTCATCTGATTCATCTCTAAGAATCATCCTTCTCCTTGGTGGAGATTTAGGAATAGATTTTGCTCTTGAAGATTTTACAACTGGCACTTTTTTGGAAGTACCAGAGGTTGGTTTGGTATTAGGTGCTGATGGTTGTGGTTAAGAAGATTGTGCAGGTTGGATATAAGTTCTGATGGTAGGTTGTGGTTGTGGTTGAGAAGTTTGAGTTGGTTGAGTATTGGTTGTAGGTGCTGATGGAGGTTGAGAGGGTGCAACTTCAGGAAATTTGGGAGTGTATGTGTTGGGGTCAGAGTTTAATAAGATCTGCTTTACTGATGTAAGAATTTGAAGGGGTCTTAGTATCTCTTTCTTATTATCAGTAGATAACAAGTCTGTGAAGACCCTTTTAGCAAGTTTAAAAGGTTGAATTGTCTCACTATAGTTTTGAGGCTTATCAGGACAACAAAAAATGTAAATTAATTGATAAAATCTAGCAAAGTACATAGTATTTGGGTAGCATATCCCCAATAAAACCAAGAATAGCAGTAGCATAATCAAAGTGAGTTTGATTTAGAAGTGCATACCCTATTTGCTGACTGAGAATGGGAATGGCATCAAAGTTGGAGCATTTATTGGCAAAAGCTCTGGTGATGTAGTCAAAGAAGTAGATTCACTCTCTTCTAATGTATGGCCTTTTCAGTTGTCCCAGCTTGGAAAAACCTTTCTCATAGCCAAGATTGGCCATCATACCCTGTAGAAGTGGTTCTTCAATCTGAGCATTGAAAGTGCAATTTTCTGGTAAGTGCAAAGCCTGTCGAACTGTTGACAAAGTAACCAGATGCTCATCTTCCCCTGTTGTGAAAATGATACATGGGGACCCAGCTTCACCATCATCATCATAAACACCACTCCTCCAAAACTCCAGTATTTGAGTTCCTGAGAGTAATTGTGGTTGGGTCATAGCATACCCAATCTCACTTCGAGCCAAAATGACTTGAATAAAATGAAGATCTGATGGAGCATCATCCTTGCTGAGAATAGCCATGTACTTGTTGGGAACGAACTTGGCTCCATTAAAGATAATGTCCTTGGGTGCCATTTCTGTAAGAACTTAAGTGAAG
The DNA here is from genome assembly GCF_009905375.1 of Apium graveolens. Lineage (NCBI taxonomy): Eukaryota > Viridiplantae > Streptophyta > Magnoliopsida > Apiales > Apiaceae > Apium > Apium graveolens. The sequence continues at coordinate 120,725,943 of NC_133653.1, forward strand.
AGTTGTGTGTACGAAAGGTGTTGGATAAAATGCATGTAAGATATAGCTTCAGAGAATATTAGAGAGTGAGAGAGAGAATAAGAGAGATTAGAAAATAAGAATAGTAAGTAAAAGATTATAAAATCTTTTAACTCTCTTATTTATACACTCCACGTGACAACAGCTAATTTTGTGAAGCAGAACAGACTTTTTAGACCTGGCAGCATGGAAACAGTCAAAAAAGTAATGAGTGGGCACGGTAAATGTGCAGTAATTATTGCTCAAATGCTGTTACCAAAACAAACACGCAACCCATTAACCAAATGATTATCATTGTTTTTATCTCACTTAAGTATTTTCTAACAAAATATAAACGTTACAGTAAATACTAAAAATAAGCCAATTAATTAAATAATGCCACGTAAGCATCAGAGTTTCCATCGGGATTTGCATCAGAACTTGACTATTATCAGAATTTAACGGTCATCAGAACATGGCTTCTGTACTCAAAAAGTGAATGACTGTTTCTGTGATTCTTCACACAAATATTGACTGGTTGCTTCAGAGTTTAATCATCATAACTTTCATCAGAACTTGTCCTTAGAATTTATGCAAATAATACTTAACTGTTTGTCAGAAATAACTTCATCACCACAGTAATTTTCATCATTCATATGGAGTGAAAGCATGTGCATTTGCAAATGATCAGATAAAGAATAAAGTCTGATAGACTTCTGATATCTTAGAAATAAGGGATAACTAAGAAAAATGCTTAAAATCTGTCTTTAATTTTGAAGTCTACTATAGAATAAATTTATGCAAGAGTCCACCTCAACTGTTTATGCTCATTTTATGCATATTTTGACATTCTTTTTTACAGTGGCTTATCAGTGTAAATGAGTCACAATTGCTATCAGAATTTATGCTATTATCAGAGTATTTCTCCAGTAATCAGAGAATGTGAAAAGTCACCAAAAAAAATTATTTGCTTTTCTAATGCATATAACTTAATACCAGCAATGGACTTGGGTCTTCCCTTTCACATATTTACTCTAGATCTCAAGGGAGTACCTGACTTCAATTTTTTTTCACACAACACTATAGAAGGGGGTTGAATATAGTGTTTATACAATCAAATCGATTTAGAACACAAGTATGTAATAGTAATCAAGTTTATTCAATATAATAAGCACTGTTACAAAGTAGGTTAAACTACCCTCTCAGTGATGAACAATATCACTAAGAGCTACTAGGTTACAATGTATAATCTTTCTCGTGAATGATAACACTTATAGTGTAAACCCTAAGCTCTGTTTATATAGTACACAGTTACAAGATATCTTCTAATTGATATGGAATATAATTTTATCTCCTAAAATATATCAATCGGATATTATCTTCTACAAGTCTTCTAGTTGTCCAACTTTCCATGCTTATCTTCTATAGTTTTAGTCATGATCCTCTCCTGTAAATCAGCTGCATTCCTTATCTGAAGTATCCGCACTTAAGTCCTGATATAAATCCTGACAGCCTTAAGTTCTGATATAAGTTCTGACTTCAGTAAGTTCTGATTTCCAGTAAATCCTGATATTAAGTTCTGAAACTAAACACAACAGATTAGACATGACATCTCAAATATATCTAACAGTTTAGGATGATCAGTATATGGCAGAACTTACAGTAAAGATCCGTGCTCAGCTTGAAAAAGAGATGGACGAGAAATTAGACAGGTTAATTCAGGAGACAGTGAGAAAGTTGGCCAAAAAAAATCCTGAACTGAAAATTAACTTTGCAGATGGAAATAACTCCAGTGATGGCAACTCTAGTGCAGAAGGCAACTCTAGTGCAGATGGAAATTCCAACTTCAGTGCCGATAATGATATTGATGTTTAAGTAGCTACTATAGCTACTTATTTAAGTACTTTTGTGAACTTGATATGGTATTAAGTAGTTAATGGCTACTTAAGACGTAATTTGGAACTTTTATTTTGGGTTGCTTTTGGAAATTTATAATATTAGGATGAATTTGTACCTTGGTTAAATTCTGAAGTTGACTGTATTTAATCCTTAAAGTTATGTATTGATCAAGTCATATCATTTCATTGGAAGTAGATTTAGGTTTTATTAAATTTTCAAAATCAGAAAGTGTAACCAATATTATATTTTGGTATGTTCTTATTAAAACTATAAGAGAGTGTAATAGTAGATTACACGAATGTTTAAAAAAGATGGTGTTACAATAGGCTATAAAATGTTACCAAAACAATTTAACTGTTTTACAATCTTGTGTTACAATAGCAAATATGGTGTTACAAAAGAGTCTATTCCAACACATATTTAGGTGTTACTATAGGGTTATGTATGTTACAACAGAACTGTGGTTACATTTTCAACATGTAACCATAGAAATAGAAAATGTAACTATAGGTACTCTATTGTAACACACTGAGAGGTGTTACCAAAATTTCAAAAAAATGTAGCCATAGACCCCTATTGTAGCAGGCTGAAATCCAACACCCCCTTATTTTCAAAAAGTGTAACCATAACCAATAATTTGGCTTTAGGTAACATTTTTTGGTCATTTCAACACTTTTTTTTGGTGTTGCTACAGGTCAAATATGGTATAGTAATTGGGGCAAAAGTTGTTGCTCTAGTTGAAGGAACTCAATACCTAATTTTTCCCATTAGGCGAGATTGAGAACTTGATAAATTGTTATTATGTGCCTGCCTTTAGTGGATACATTAAATCAATTTCTTGTCAGGACAAGAAAGTTTTTCATTTTAATTAAATAAACAATAGTTATTTATTTTATTTTAATGATAAGGCTTATAATGTTGCATAATTAGTTAACAATTTATATGTTCTAAGATGACTCAAATCAAACATTACCTCTACCATTGTCGTTAAGCCATATTAATGAGAAACGCATTTCTGAGTTACATATAGATGGATACTTGGATATGTTTGATTTTGAATCATACGGAAGATGCGAACTTTGTTTCATTGGCAAAATGACTAAAGCTTCTTTTACCTGATCAGTTGAAAGGGCCACCGAACGATTATGACTTATACATAATGATGTATGTGGTCGAATGCGTATGATGGCAATGGGTGGCTTACACTACTTCATAACATTTACTAATGATTTCAGTAAATATGGATATGTGGTTCTTATGAAGAATAAATCCGATTCTTTTGAAATGTTCAAAGAATATAAGGCCGAAGTAGAAAAGAAAACAAGGGAAAAGTATAAAAGTTTTACAATCAGATCGTGGAGGAGAATACTTAAACCTCAATTTCAAGAGTTTCTTGAAGGAGTATGATAGTGTATCATAACTTACTCCTCCTGGAACACCTCAATGGAATAGAGATTCTGAGAGGAGAAATCGTACCTTGTTGGACATAGTGCGATCGATGATGAGTCAAGCGGATCTTCCATTCTGTTTCTAGGGTTATGCTCTAGAAATGGTTGCATATACACTTAACCAAGTTCCGACTAAAGCGGTTCAAAATACTCCGTATGAGATATAGAGTGATAAATTTCATAGCATGTCATTTATGAAAATTTGGGGATGTGAAGCGTTTGTAAAATGTTTAGCCTCTGACAAGCTTGGACCAAAATTGGATATATGTTATTTTGTGGGATACCCAAGTGAGACTAGGGTATAGTTTTTTTAATCCTTCCGAGAACAAAGTGTTTGTTGCTCGGGCCGTTGTATTTCTTGAGGGAAAACTACTTTCTAAGAAAATCAGTGGGAGGATAATACATCTCAATGAAGATCGAGAACCACATGATAACATTAAACTAGAGTTGGAATAATATCAGGATGTACATCCAAATGTTGAAAGTAATCATGTCCAAGAAACACAGGTTATTCGTAGATCTAGTAGGATTCACCATGAGCCCGTGAGAAATTATGAATTTCTTTTGACTCAAGATGGTGATGTGATGTTTACGGATAATGATAAGCCTCTCACTACCAAGATGCTATGAACAGTTTAGACTCCGAGAGATGGCTAGAGGCCATGAAATCTGAGATGGAATCCATGTATCAAAATAAAGTATTGACTTTAGTTGATCCACTTGAAGGTGTAAAACCTATAGGGTGCAAGTGGGTTTTCAAGAAGAAAACTGACATGGATGGTAAAGTACATACCTATAAGACGCGACTAGTGGCAAACAAGTTTCAAACAAATTCAGGTATAGACTATGATGAGACTTTTTCACCGATTACTATGGTCAAGTCCAACAGGATTTTGTTAGCAATAGTTGCTTACTTTGTGTTAGATATATTTGATAATGTCATGGCAAATGTGATTTATGTTTAGTTTTCAGATCTTACTTAAACAGGATAAATCAGTACTTACTGAAAGTCAGGACTTAAGGATATCAGTACTTATATTATCAGGAGATAATCATCAGAAGATGGATATCAGAACTTAAGTACTGAAGGACGTTCAGATAAGGAAGTCAGCTGGTTAAAGGAAAAAAGATCGAGACAAACATAAGAAGAGATATGCATGAAGAAGGAATTCTATGAAGAATAGAATGCTTGGAAGAAAAGATATCTGATTGATATATTTTAGGAAGCAGAATTATATTCCATATTAATTAGCGATTATCTTGTAACTGTGTAGTATATAAACACAGACATAGGGTTTACACTTGAAGTGTTATCATAATCGAGAAGATTAATTATTGTAACCCTAGCAGCTTTCGTGATATTTGTTCATCACTGAGAGAGAACAGTTCCATATTGTAATAGAGTTTATTATTTCAATAAAGTTTGTTTTCTGTTACTTGAGTTATTAAAGTTCGATTTGATTGTACTATACACTGTATTCACCCCCTCTACAGTGTGTGTGTGACCTAACAAGTGTTATCAGAGCCTATCTGTTAACGAACAAACAGTTTAAGATCCAAACACAATCATGTCTGAAACAGAAACTCCAACTAAGCCCACCAAAACTGAAGAACCTCCAAAGACACAAGTTCAAAGCTGATATGAGACTATTAGAGTTCCCATATTGAGACCATCTGAATATACCATATGGAAGGTGAGGATGACCATGTTTCTGGAAGCTACAGATCCAGAGTATCTTGATAGAATCAAGGAAGGGCCTCACAAACCAACCAAGCTCGCTGTTGCAGTTGCAAGTGAAGCAGCAAAGTCTGTACCAAAGGAGAAGAGTGATTACATTGCTGAAGATATCACATCAATTGCTAAGGATGCTAAGGTACGACACTTACTGCATAGTGCTATTGATAATGTAATGTCAAACAGGGTAATAAACTGCAAGACTGCAAAGGAGATATGGGATGCTTTGGAAACAAGATGTCAAGGAACGGATACGATCAAGAAAAACAGGAAGACAATACTCACTCAAGAGTATGAACACTTTGACTCAAAGGCTAATGAGTCATTGACTGATTTATATGATAGATTTGTCAAACTCTTGAATGAGTTGTCACTGGTTAATAAGGAGTATGATCTTGAAGATTCAAACCTTAAATTCCTGTTAGCTCTTCCTGAATGCTGGGATTTGAAGGCAACAACAATAAGAGACAACTATAATCTTGATGAAACAACTCTTGATGAAATCTATGGAATGCTCAAGACTCATGAACTTGAGATGGAACAAAGAAGCAAGAGGAAAGGAGGAAAGTCAAGGACAGTTGCTCTTAAGGCTGAAGAAGAATCCCCCAAGGCAGCTACCTCAAGGAAAGACAAGGGTAAAGCTCTCTTCACAAAGTCTGATACTGAGTCATCAAGTTCTGAAAGTGATGATGACTCAGAATCTGAAAGCTTGCCTGGGACGGATGCTGATAAAGAGATGATGAAGCTGTGTGCTCTTATGGTGAAAGGGATCACAAAGATTGCATACAGGAAGTTCAGGAAGGGAAAGAAGTTTTCCAGGAAAGGCACAAGTTCTGATAAGAAGAATTTCAGAAAATCTGAAGGAAGAGGAGGAAAGTCTGACAGAGGAGATTATACAAATATTAAATGCTACAACTGTGGTGAGAAAGGCCACATATCTCCTGATTGCAAGAAAGTGAAGAGTGACAAAGGCAAGGCTCTTGTCACAAAGAAGAAAAGCTGGACAGACACCTCAGATTCTGAAAGTGAGGAGTGTTAGTGTATACTAAAAATATTTATTTAAAGTATGTACATTTATTTCTGGCCAGTTTATTTGAGAATCATTTGAATGTTTACATCTTATCTAATATTATATATTATGAACAATCTAGTATCAAATGGGATACAAAATATTAGATTGTTAAATACGGTTATATAATATAATAAGGTTCACAGCACAGGTGGTGTTGGACAATCCACTGGTATGGCTGTAGTATTATTTAGATTAGTTTATATTGACTAATAAATAATACTAGTATACTTTATGTATATTAAACAGGATCAAACTTAGAATTGTTCCCTTAATACTGATTAAGAAGGAGAACTAAGATTCTATGTTATTATTAATGCTTAGGTTCTTAATCCGGAAATAGTAATTGACACGTGTATATTATTTACATGCTTTGATTTATATATGAAATAATTGTTTTGAATTATATCATTATATTTTGGGTGATGGAATTATATACATGGTGGATATTATTTATTGAAGGAATCCATGTCCTGATAATATTCGGGTTAATGATGTCCCCTTGAAAGCTCAAAAAGATTTAATTATGTGAAACCCTACAGGTGGAATTTATTCTGGCATAATTAAATAAAGGTTGAGTGGATGATCAAGGATAAAAGATATTAATTAAATAAATTATCAGTAATTTATTTAATTAATGGACATGTGATATTTTAAACATGGGGAATTTAATAAGCAAATAATATTGGAACCGAATTAATTAAATTACGGTATTAGGAAAGGTAGTGCAAATATTAATTCTTTAGTGGATTGAATTAATATTTAATTACATTGGGCTAGGCTCAAGATGTAATTAGAAGGCCCAACCTAATTATCCATGGTCCCTATTGTAGCCTATATATATTCTTATTCTCTTCTTGCTTGGAATTGGGTGAAAACATATTGTAGCCACCAAGGAGCAAGAAGAGAGGATAACTTGAGAAGACGGAGGCCACACTTTGCTCAAGGGAATTTGGGAATACAATAGAAGAGCGTGGAATCAACCATTAACAGGGTAATCCTCTTTTCGTAATCTTTATCGTAAAACGTAGTAACACCCTAAGTCCGTGGTTCCCAACAATTGGTATCAAGAGCCTGGTAATGGGTTCTACGTTTTATGATATAATGTTCATGTCGTAATTATATATGTGTGTATATAGTGTTTTGCTTGTATTGGTTTTGATGCAGGTTGTTAATCCACTATTATGGCCATGTATATTGTAATTATGTGTTTGGATCCCACGTGGTTTAATCGTGGTTAATTTTTGTTTTGGTTTCCACGTGGTTTAATCGTGGTTGTAATTTACACGAGGGTTGATCGTGTTAGAATAGATTTTACAAAATTAGTTTTGTATTAGATCTATTTTTTTGTAATTGTTCCGGGTATTTTGTAATAGTTATGTGCGATCGGAAATCAATTCCGGTAGTTTTTTTTGTTCCGCTGTGTGATTACATGGGGCTGTTGGGGCTGCTGGGGGCGTCGGGGCGCGCTTGGGGCAGATTTTTTTTGAGAGCTGGATTTTTTTTCAAGGGCCATAATAGTGGAAAATTTATTTTAATTTTTTCCATTAAATTTTAATTATTGCTTTAATTTATTGATTATGTGTGTCGTTAATTATGTGTGTAATTCTTTTAAAATTGCATGTTTAACTTAATTAGGACGACATGGACATAAATTTTATTTATTGCTTTAATTAAATGTTATATGTTGCTAAAATTATGTATGTATTTTGAATGCATGTTTAGACATAATTATAACAACATAGGGCCCCATTTAATTTTAAAATTCCTCAATTTTAATAAAAAAAAAATCTAAGTGGGAGAGGGAATTAATATGAAATTAAATCCTATGGTCTCCATTATTGGTTGTAGGTAATTTAACATAAAGACGAATATAAATTATATATACGTCACCCATCGTGGCATGTAATTTATGGTGTCTAGAATGTTATAGAAATTACTAGAACAAACTTCTTAAATTAATAAATTTTAAAAGGAATAAATACGGATTTTCTTTATTTCTGATTTGGGGCGATTTTGTCAAAAACGGGTTCATCGAACTTGTAAGGCTGTGGGTTTTAAGCGAGACCGATGTGACTCCTCCACTACCTGAAAATCAAACCATTGATGAATATTGAATTGAAGTATTCTATTCAAGGCAAAATTACGAATATTGGAAGGTATACACGCCACCCATCGTGGCGTACCAAGTTCCATAGATTTCGAATAATTTAAGATTTGATGATGGTATACACTTAGCTATAAAAAATAATATAGTCCACCCCAACGTGGCATATTGTTTAGTAATAGGACCGAAGTAACATTTAAACAAAATTAGGTGGTATACATGTCACACATCGTGGCGTACCAGAAACTTATGGTGTTTAGATGCTAGTGCATTTAATTTTAAATAATTGTTAGAGGAATCAATAGCTCTTAATAATTAATGCACCCTTATTTATGTGATGTTTTTATGCATGATTCTCAGGATAAAATGGGCTTTAATCCACTATTCACCATACTTAAGGATAACAAACTTACCGGACCTAACTATATTAAATGGAAACGAAATTTGGACATTGTGTTGACTGCTGAGGAGTACAAGTTTTGCACTTATGAACCCAAGCCTGAACAGCCTGCTGCTGATGCTCCTGAAGATGAGAAAGAGTATTATAAATGGTGGATTAAGGCTGATGAGATGTCGTGATGTTACATTCTGGCAGCAATATCGGGTGTTTTACAGCATCAGCATCAGTCTATGGCCACTGCTTCGGATATGCTCTTTAATCTCAAGGAACTCTTTGGAGATCAGAATAGGGCTGCTAGGCAAGTAGCCATGAAGGCTTTAATGAACACTCAGATGGCTGAAGGCACACCTGTAAGGGATCATGTTCTCAAGATGATGTCGCATCTGAATGAGATAGAGATCCTTGGTGCTGAACTTGACGGGGAAACCCAGATTGACATTATCCTTATGAGCTTGTCCAAGAGTTTTGAGCAGTTCCGCTTGAATTACAACATGAACAAGAGGCAGTATAGTCTCGCGGAACTGCTGACAGAACTTCAGGCAGCTGAAGGATTATTTCGGCAGAGTGTTCAAGTGAATGTGGCTGAAAAAGGTTCTTCCTCTAAGCCGAAAGGTATTAAGAAGAAGAAAAAGGCTTAGACACAGAAAGCTGTGAAGGCAGTGGGAGTTCAGGGTGGTGTGAAAAAGCCTAAGGGAAAGTGCTTCAGATGCAAACAGTCAGGTCACTGGAAACAGGATTGTCCTCTTCCTAAGAAGACAAACAATACTGGTATGTCTCTTTCTCTAGTTACAGAAACATTTATAGCGGCTATATCTACGAGCACTTGGTGTGTAGATACAGGAGCCACTGATCATGTTTGTAATTCTATGCAGGGGTTCCAACTATCCAGAATTCTTAGAGATGGTGAGATATACATGTTCATGGGAGATGCTACAAAAGTAGCAGTAGTTGCAGTAGGAGTTATTCATTTATCTTTTGGTTCTGATAGGATTTTGGTTTTGAACAATTGTCTTTATGTACCTTCTTTAGAAGGAATTTAATTTCGGTTTCTAAACTTGCTTTGGATGGTTATAATGTTTGTTTGAATCGTAATGTTTCTATTATGATGAATAAATGAATTATATGTTCTGGTACATTGTAAGATAATTTGTATATAATTAATCCTAGTCAACCTGCACTGCAACTGCAATTTAGGGAATTGAACAACACATCTTCTAACTCTACTAAAAGAAAGGAACCTTCTAGTTTGAACCAAACATATCTTTGGCACTTGAGATTAGGTCATATTAACTTGAGGAGGATTCAAAGACTGGTAGTAGACGGGCCTTTAAGCTCATTGGCAGTGGAGCCATTTCCAGTTTGTGAATCCTGCTTGGAAGGTAAAATGACTAATAGGCCTTTCAAGGCAAAAGGGAATAGAGCCAAACAACTGTTAGAATTGGTTCACTCTGATTTATGTGGACCCATGAATATCCAAGCAAGAGGTGGTTATAAATATTTCTTCACTTTCATTGATGATTATTCTAGATATGGGTACGTTTATTTGTTGCACCGTAAGTCTGAGTGCTTTGATAAGTTCAAAGAGTACAAAGCTAAAACGGAGAAGCGACTTAATAAAAGTATCAAGTCACTATGATCAGATCGTGGTGGCGAATACTTGCTTGGAGAATTTAGGGAATATTTATCAGAAAATGGGATAGAATCCCAGTTAACTACACCAGGCACACCCCAGCAGAACGGTGTAGCAGAGAGAAGGAACCGGACTCTTTTAGAGAATGTTAGATCGATGATGAGTTATTCGGATTTACCCAAGTCGTTTTGGGGACATGCCTTAGAGACAGCAGCTTATCTTCTGAACTTAGTACCTTCTAAGTCGGTTCCTAAAACCCCCTTAGAATTGTGGACCGGGGGTAAACCGAGTCTAAGACATATTTGAATATGGGGTTGTCCAGCACATGTGCTGAACAAGAACGCGACTAAGTTAGAATCTCGTACAGAAGTAACGTTGTTTGTAGGCTACCCCATGGGAATGAAAGGATATTTATTTTATAGTCCGAAGAATCGGGATGTCATTGTTAGCACCAATGCAAGATTCTTAGAGGAGGAATATATAATGAATCACAAACCTATGAGTAGTGTCGTTTTAGAGGAACTAGTGGGAGGGACAAATAATACCCATGAAGCTGTAGTACAAGTAGAACAACCACAACATAATGTACAACCTGTCACTAATACCGCACCAGTGACTCATCATAGTGGGAGGGTTGTTCAACAGCCTGATAGATTCATGTTTTTGGGAGAGTCTTCAGACTTGGTCTCTGGTGAACATGATGATGATCCCCGTACATACGAAGAGGCAGTACAAGACAAAGATGCAGATCTTTGGCAAAAGGCGATGGAATCTGAGATAGAATCAATGTATTCTAATCAGGTCTGGGAGCTCGTGGAACCACCCAAAGGTATAAAACCTATTGGATGTAAGTGGATCTACAAGAAAAAGAGGGGATTAGATAAAAAGGTGAAAGCATGGAAAGCAAGACTTGTTGCGAAAGGGTATACTCAGAAAGAAGGTATCGATTATGAGGAAACCTTTTCACCGGTAGTCATGCTTAAGTCAATCCGTATTCTTTTATCTATAGCAGCTCATCTCGATTATGAGATTTGGCAAATGGATGTCAAGACAGCTTTTCTTAATGGAAGTCTTGAAGAAACCATCTATATGCAGCAACCAAAAGGATTCATTAAGGAAGGCCAAGAGCATCTGGTATGTAAGCTTAAGAGGTCTATTTATGGACTTAAACAAGCTTCTAGAATATTCGTTTTAATCAGGCAGTCCAGTCATATGGATTTGATCAAAGTCCAAGCGAATCGTGCGTGTATAAGAGAAGTGAAGGTAATGCAGTGGTTTTTCTAGTACTATATGTAGATGATATTTTACTCATTGGAAAAATGTTGAGATGTTGTCATCAGTAAAGGCATGGTTGTTCAAACAATTTGAAATGAAGGACTTAGGTGAAGCGGCATACATCCTTGGGATCAAAGTTATAAGGGATCGCAAGAAAAGGATGCTGGCTTTATCTCAAGAGCCCTACATTGATGAAGTATTAGCTCATTTTAACATGCAGAACTCCAAGAAAGGTTTTCTACCTTTTAAGCATGGAGTTGCTCTATCTAAGAAGCAGTGTCCTTCGACACCTAAGGATATAGAGAGCATGAAAGCAGTTCCTTATGCTTCGGCATGTGGAAGCTTAATGTATGTTATGTTATGTACGAGGCCTGACATCTACTTTGTTGTAGGCATGGTTAGTAGATATCAGTCGAACCCAGGTCAGGAACATTGGAGTGCAGTAAAAACTATACTCAAGTACCTGTGAAGGACTAAGGAGTATATGTTAATTTACAAGGCCTCAGATCTATTTCCTTTGGGATATACTGATTCAGATTTCCAATCAAATAGTGGATTAAATAAACACTGATGTACACATAGAATATTTTGAGTATAAGTGGGAGATTGTTAGTGTATACTGAAAATATTTATTTGAAGTATGTACATTTATTTCTGGCCAGTTTATTTGAGAATCATTTGAATGTTTACATGTTGTCTAATATTATATATTGTGAACAATCTAGTATCAAATGGGATACAGAATATTAGATTGTTAAATACGGTTATATAATATAATAAGGTTCACAGCACAGGTGGTGTTGGACAATCCACTGGTATGGCTGTAGTATTATTTAGATTAGTTTATATTGACTAATAAATAATACTAGTATACTTTGTGTATATTAAACAGGATCAAATTTAGAATTGTTCCCTTAATACTGATTAAGAAGGAGAACTAAGATTCTATGTTATTATTAATGCTTAGGTTTTTAATCCGGAAATAGTAATTGACACGTGTATATTATTTACATGCTTTGATTTATATATGAAATAATTCTTTTGAATTATATCATTATATTTTGGGTGATGGAATTATATACATGGTGGATATTATTTATTGAAGGAATCCATCTCCTGATAATATTCGGGTTAATGATGTCCCCTTGAATGCTCAAAAAGATTAAATTATGTGAAACCCTGCAGGTGGAATTTATTCTGGCATAATTAAATAAAGGTTGAGTGGATGATCAAGGATAAAAGATATTAATTAAATAAATTATCAGTAATTTATTTAATTAATGGACATATGATATTTTAAACATGGGGAATTTAATAAGCAAATAATATTGGAACCGAATTAATTAAATTACGGTATTGGGAAAGGTAGTGCAAATATTAATTCTTTAGTGGGTTGAATTAATATTTAATTACATTGGGCTAGGCTCAAGATGTAATTAGAAGGCCCAACCTAATTATCCATGGTCCCTATTGTAGCCTATATATATTCTTATTCTCTTCTTGCTTGGAATTGGGTGAAAACATATTGTAGCCACCAAGGAGCAAGAAGAGAGGATAACTTGAGAAGACGGAGGCCACACTTCGCTCAAGGGAATTTGGGAATACAATAGAAGAGCGTGGAATCAACCATTAACAGGGTAATCCTCTTTTCGTAATCTTTATCGTAAAACGTAGTAACACCCTAAGTCCGTGGTTCCCAACAAGGAGAATTATGCCTTGATGGCAAATGCTGATAAGGCAAGTGCTGAAAGCAGTTCTGAAGCTGCTGAATTAAAGGTACCTCAAACTACTTATGCCTTTCATACTGATGATATTAATGAGTTGAGAAGATATCTTAAAACCATGTTCATTAGTTATAGAGATCAAACTTTAACATGTGAAAGATTAACTTCTGAAAATCTTGCTTGCAAAAAGAGGAATGATTATTTAGAAAAATAGTTAGTCATGTTCCATCAAACTCAGAAAGATAGAGATGATGCTTTCTATGTTAGGGATGAAGTGCTTAAAATGAATGAATCTCTAAAAGCTGAGTTAGAAAAAGAAAGAGAGATTATCAGGACTTGGACTAACTCTGGCAGAACAACTCAGGATTTGTTAAGTAGTGAAAACTGGAAAGAGGGCTTAGGTTATGGAGAGGATAAGAATGATAAAGGAACTGTAGATGTTAAGCCTATAGCTGTTAAAAAAAATCTAAGCTAAAGCCTGTTAAGTTTGTAGCTGTAAAGTCTGATAATGAGAAATTAGAAGTTAAAAAGGAATTAACTTCTGACAAACTAAAACAGGAAAAGATAACTGAAGTAAACGTAGGCTTAATGACAAAGAAGCAGCTTAAGGATAAGCTGAAAGATGTTAAGAATGCAAACAAGGTAAAATCACCTAGGAAAAATAAAATGGAAAGGAAGGTGTGAATAAAAACAATGATTATAAGCCTGTTCCTGAAGCTCCTAGGAAAACATGTCATAACTGTGGAAGTTCTAACCATCTGGCTTCTTTTTGCAGGAAGAATAAGAACATAAACTCCTTACCTTCAAAGTCAGGAGTTAAGAATCAGTCTGTTAGATATAAGCCACAAAATCCTTGTTTTCATTGTGGTAGTTTATGGCATTCCATTTATACTTGTAAGGAATTTCATAGTCTGTACTAGATTATTATCAAATAAAACCTTCTTTAAAGAAAGTTACCATTGTTCCTTGTAGTGTAAGTTCTGATTCAAAGTCTGATAGTGTAAATTCTGATAAGAAAAATGTTAAAATAAACTTTGATGCTAAATCCGCTGCAAATGTTAACAGACTTAATAAGGCCAAAGGATCCAAGCATGTATGGGTCCTTAAAACTAATCATTAGTGGTCTTTGTGATTGCAGGGCAACAGGAAAAACATCCTAGTTCTGGACAGTGGATGTTATGGACATATGACTAGAAATAAAGCCCTGCTATCAGACTTTGTGGAGAAGGCTGGCCCAAGTGTTTCTTATGGAGATGGCAACATTGAAAAAACATTGGGATATGGCAATATCAATCTTGGGAATGTCATCATTAAAGAAGTAGCTCTGGTCTCAGGACTTAAACACAATCTGCTGAGTGTTAGTCAAATCTGCGACAGAGGTTATCATGTGGATTTCTTTGAAGAACGCTGTGAAGTTGTAAGTAAATCTACAGGAAAAGTTGTTCTGAAAAGTTACAGGCGTGGTAACATCTATGAAGCCAGGATTTCAACAAGTACTGATGGTTCTGCAATCTGTCTGATGAGTAGAGCATCAATTGAAGAAAGCTGGAATTGGCACAAGAAACTCTCTCATTTAAATTTCAACAATATAAATGAGTTGGTCAAGAAAGATCTTGTGAGAGGACTGCCAAAGTCAGTATTTGCTCTTGATGGTCTTTGTGATTCTTGTCAGAAGGCCAAACAAAGGAAATCTTCATTCAAGAGCAAGACTGAGTCATCAATTCTTGAGCCTTATCACCTACTACATGTTGATCTATTTGGTTCAGTAAATGTCATGTCTATTGCAAAGAAGAAATATGCTATGGTCATAGTGGATGAGTTCACCAGATACACGTGGGTGTATTTCTTGCACACAAAAAGTGAAACTGCATCTATCTTGATTGATCCTGTCAAGCAACTGGATAAATTGATCAAGGACTCAGTGAAAATAATAAGGAGCGATAATGGTACTGAGTTCAAGAATTTGATAATGGAAGAGTTCTGCAAAAACCATGGAATCAACCAGGAATTTTCTGCTCCTAGAACTCCACAATAAAATGGAGTTGTTGAAAGGAAGAATAGAACTCTCATTGAAGCTGCACGTACAATGCTTGATGAAGCAAAGCTTCTAACCTATTTCTGGGCTGAAGTTGTGCAGACTGCTTGTTTTACTCAGAATGCAACACTCATTAACAAGCAAGGAAAGACACCATATGAGATGGTGAAGAAAAAGAAGCCAAATCTGAAGTATTTTCATGTATTTGGATGCAAGTGTTTTGTTCTTAAGGCTCATCCTGAACAGCTATCCAAATTTGATCTAAAAGCTGATGAAGGAATCTTTATTGGATATCCACTTTCCACAAAAGCCTTCAGAGTCTATAACTTGAGAACAAGAGTGGTCATGGAATCTATCAATGTCTCTTTTGATGATAAGAAGATTACTGGACTTGAAGATTTTATTGATCATGATCAGCTGAGATTTGAAAAAGAAGACTCAAATTCTGATACTGAAAATCCTGACAATCTAAATCCTGATACTGCAAACTCTGATGGATTAAACTCTAATGTTATTGAAACTGTGGTACTACGACAAAGGAAGATGCACCTATGCAGGGGGAGCATACTCAAGATATAACCACATCTCAAGAAGCATCAGAACATACATCTGGCTCTTCAAGTTCTGATTCGTCAAGTTCTGATAAGCCAAATTCTGATAGTTCTGAAAATCTAAATTCTGAAGAATCCAACTCAGAGAGCATAGTTTCAGGGGGAGCATCAGAAAATGTTAATGAAGACAGCATGGATCATGGGGGAGCATCCAGTTCCAGAGAAAATCTTCCATCTGCAAGAAAGTGGACTAAATCACATACACCTGATTTGATAATTGGAAATCATGATGCAGGTGTCAGAACTAGAACAGCTACTTCAAGTGAATGTCTTTACAATTCTTTTCTTTCTCAGACTGAGCCAAAGAAAGTGGAAGAAGCTCTTCAAGATGCTGATTGGGTACAAGCAATGCAGGAAGAGTTAAATGAATTTGAAAGAAACAAAGTCTGGACCCTAGTGCCAAGACCAAAGAAACAAAATGGGTATTCAGAAACAAAACTGATAGTGTTGGCATAATTACAAGGAATAAAGCAAGGCTGGTTGCAAAAGGATATTCTCAACAGGAGGGAATCGATTATGACGAAACATTTGCACCAGTTGCTAGATTGGAAGCCATAAGGATATTTTTGGCGTATGCTGCTCACAAAAAGTTTACTGTCTTTCAAATGGATGTGAAAAGTGCTTTTCTCAATGGAGAATTGGAGGAAGAAGTATATGTTGAACAACCTCCAGGCTTTGTAGACTCCAAATATCCAGATTATGTCTACAGGCTTGATAAAGCACTTTATGGACTTAAGCAAGCTCGAAGAGCATGGTATGAGACTTTAGCTCAGTTTCTTCTGAAAAGTGGATTTAACAGAGGAACTATAGACAAAACACTGTTCTACCTCAACCATGGAAAGGACTTACTTTTGGTCCAGATTTATGTTGATGATATCATCTTTGGTTCTACAAATGACAGACTTTACAAGAAGTTTGCCAAACTGATACAGTCAAGGTATCAAATGAGTATGATGGGGGAACTTAGCTATTTTATGGGCCTTCAAGTCAAGCAAAATGAAGAAGGCACTTTTATTTGTCAAACTAAGTATACCAGAAATTTGCTGAAGAAATTTGGAACGCAAGATTGTTCAAGTGCATCCACTCCCATGGCCACTGCAACAAAACTGGACAAGGATACTGGTAAATCAGTAGACATTACTGATTACAGAGGTATGATTGCCTTACTACTCTATCTAACTGCTAGTAGACCTGATTTCATGTATGCTACATGTCTTTGTGCAAGATTTCAAGCAGATCCAAGAGAACCTCACTTAACAGCTGTGAAAAGAATTTTCAAGTACCTTAATGGAACAGCTGATCTGGGATTATGGTATCCCAGAGAATCAGATTTTAAACTAATAGGTTACTCAGATGCAGATTTTGCAGGTTGCAAAATTGACAGGAAAAGCATAAGTGGAAGCTGCCAATTTCTTGGAGGCAGATTGGTTTCTTGGTTTAGCAAGAAACAAAAGTCAATTTCCACATCAAATGTAGAAGCAGAGTATATTGCTGCAAGAAGTTGTCATGCACAGATTCTTTGGATGAAGAATCAGTTACTGGATTATGGGTTAACATATTTCAAAATCTCTATTTACTGTGATAATCAAAGTGCTATTGCTATGACAGGTAATCCAGTTCAACACTCAATGACAAAGCACATTAGCATCAGGTACCACTTAATAAGGGAACATGTGGATGAAGGTACAGTGGAATTGCACTTTGTTCCAACAGATCAACAACTAGCAGATATCTTCACAAAACCACTGTGTGAAGCTACTTTTACAAGATTGGTAAACGAACTTGGAATGGTTTCAGGTTCTTTCTTTAAATCTGCTTAGTTTTGTTCTGATGCATCAGACTTTATGATCAGTATTTACAGAAATTACTATCTTTGTGTATTCCGTGATTAATTGAAAATTGCTTAAGTACTGACTGGTGTCTGATGTGACTTTCTAAACTCTGATAGTGATATGTCTGTTTAAGTAACTATTCTATCCTATGAAGATACCTGTGTTAGATGCTAACCTAGTAGTCTTCAATAAACTAGAGATCCCATGTTTTAAGTAATTAAATCTGTGGAAATCTACTGACACAAGTAAATTCTGATATTGAGATTAGTTGAGTTTACTTTGTCTATCTTATTACTAAGTCACAAACTAGAATAATTCTTCTCATCTGTTAAGTTCTGATGCTAGTAAATCTGTCGAATGCACTAAGTGCTGATAAACCTCACTTATCAAAAGAAAAAGAAAAAGAATCAAGGAATTAAAATCAGGTACTCCTTTGAGATCTAGAGTAAAAATGTGGAAGGACAGACCCAAGTGCATTGCTGGTATTAAGTAATATGCATTAGAAAAGCAAATACATATTTTCTTGGTGACTTTTCACACTCTATGATTACTAGAGAAATACTCTGATAATAGCATAAATTCTGATAAGCAGTCGTGACTCACTTACACTGAGAAGCCACCGTTAAATGGAATTTAAAAAGATGCACAAAATTAGCACAAAATAGTTGAGGTGGACTCAAGCATGAACTCATTCAATAGTAGGCTTCAGAATATTGACAGATTTTTAGTAAAGTTTTAGTTATGCCTTATTTCTAAGATGTACTGAAGTGAATCAGACTTTATTCTTTGTCTGATATTTAGCTTAATGCACACACTAACCACTCCATATGAATGATGAAAATTACTGTGGTGATCTATGTTATTTTAGATGAACAGTTTATGTGTCACATTACATAATCTCTGAGGACAAGTTCTGTTGAACGTTCTGATGATTAAGTTCTGAAGAATCTATATCAGAATTTGTGTGAAGAATTACAAAGATAGGCATTCATTTTTTGAGTCAAGAAATCATGTTCTGATAACTGTTAAGTTCTGATATATAAGTCTAAGTTCTTATATTAACTTCTGATCCTTTACTTAACTTATTTATGGATAAAATCTAAAAATAGTCTCATTTTAAATCTGAATATGTTATGGCGGAATATTAACAGTCAATATAATTAGGAATAGGGGTACACGTACTTGCACAATAATTTTTACCTGTTTCTTGTGCGCATTAAACCTAGTTTTACCTTTCCAATGACTGTTTTTCGTCTTTCAAGTCTAGGGAGACGAGGTAGATTTAATTCTACCTGTCAGCATTAAAATTCCTTGCATCTCCTGGCATTCACTTGCCTATATAAACAAACACTTCGCAACAGCCTACACATTAATTCTTCTCTCCCACACTCACCTTCATTTTCTTCATACCAACAAAACCATGGTAAACTACAACATGTTTTTGAACTATGAAACATTCAAAATGGAGCTGAGCTGTGAAGCCTGGCAGCAGGAATGGCACGTCACTACCATTCCTGATGAGATTTGGGACTCGGTTCCCCAGGAGGTTCTCACCCACCTCCCGTTCTTTTACATGGACTACCATCGCCATCTGGAGCGATTGGAGGAGGAAAGGCTGGAAGCTCTCCGCCAGCAAGAGCGAATCATCAGACTCGCTATTCTGTTTGTAGAGAGTAGGAAGAAGAAATAATTTATTTTCTTCTTCCTGTTTTTCTTCATCGTCAGCATTGCCCTGCTTCTTGAGCTAGGACAAAGGCTGTTGATGTTAGGTTTAGAAGCTTAGGATAATCTTGTAAAGTTCTGATGTTATTTAAATCTCATGAATGTATTCTCTTAATATATTAATGGAATTTCTACTTTTTGCAAGTTTTTGTCTCTGAGATTTTTGTAATTTAAATGCACTGATAAATCCTGATAAATCCATATTCTGATGACCCTTTCATTTTAATTTAAATTAAGTTCTGATCTTACAATATCAGTACTTATTTACTTGATTTAATTTTGGTCATTCTCATATTTGAATTACTTCTCAAAATATTGGTGTTGTAGTGAAAAATAATTAAATAAGTGGGAACAGTTTCAATTTTGAATTAAAACTGATTTACCTCGATTAATGGAATTACTCGGTAAGTGGAACGGTTTTTCCTTGAAAAACTGCAAGTGGGTAAGTAATGATTACTGTTTTCTCGTGCCCATTAACTATTCATTATTACTGCATGTCTGATAGGTGTCTAATGGTTATATTTTTTTTCAACTATAAGTAAGACAGAGAGAAGATTTTCCAATCTTTTATTTACTTTTACACTTTATCTCTCTTTCTTTGCTTTTACTCTCTTTCATCTCCTGACGTTGGTTTTTCATACAGACATTTTCTCAAACACCTAACAGGCAACTCTAAATTTCGATTTTTCTCATGGCACCTAAGGATTTGATCATTGATGGAGCTAAGTTTGTTCCAAATAACTATGTTGCAATTCTCGATCATGCTGAAGCTCCGTCTGAGTTACATTTTGTGCAAGATCTTCTTGCACACAGTGAAATTGGGTATGCATTGACCCAGCCTTCAGTCTTTTCAAGCCAACAAGTTCTGACGTTTTGGCGGACTGGGCAGTTTGATAATGGTGGTAGACATGGTACTCCCAGTATTGTTTTCGAAGTGGATGATTCTACACATGTGGTTACTCCTGGTACAATTCGCAAGGCCCTGCATTTACCAGAAGGATGTACTTTTTCAACCCCGGATGAATCAGCTCTTCAAGAGTTAATGGCCAGTTTGGGGTATGAGCAGAGTTTGGCTAAGCTTGGGCAGTTGAAATGGGCTCATATCAGAAAGGAATGGAGCTTCTTTTTCGACTGCATCACTAAAGCTTTTGGGAATAAGTGTTCCAACTTTGACGCCATTCCTATAATGAGTCAGCACATCGGGTATGCTATCATTAACCAAACTCATTTTGATTTTGCAAGTGTTGTGATTGGTTTCATAGGGGATAGGATGACAGAAGATAGAAATGTAGTTTATTTTGCTAGATTTTGTCAGCTTATATATAACTTTTGCTGTACTAATCCCCCTCAACTAGCCAGTACCTTAATTCCACCAGTCAAAATTGTAACCATCAGAATATACCACTCATCCATCTATACCTCAACCATCCCTCAGAACATATCTCAAATCATATCTCTAACTTCACAGACAGTTCAACCTTCATCCTCAACACCTACTGTGAAGCCTTCATCTTCCAAGCCAAAGAGAACAAAGACTGTTCCTCAAACACCTCAGAAGAGAAGGAGGATTGTTTTGAGAGATGAATCTGATAGTGAGGAACAGGTTTCTACATCAGAACCTGTTGTCAAAGAAGCTGAGAAAGTTCCTTCTCAAAAGGATTCTGGAATTGGGGGATCTAAGCTTCTCAAACGGCTTAGAAGAATGACTTTTGCTGAAACTCCCAAGGAATCCCCACCTTCTAAGAGATACAAGAAATAGAGAGCTAAAAGGCCAGTTTCAGATGATGAGGAAGCAGCAGCTAAGGAAGGAGATCAGGAATCTCTGATCTCACAAGAACCAGAATCTGCTGAAGCCACTGCTTCTCCATTAACTCCACCTCAGGAAGCTACTACTGAAATGGCAAATACACCATATGTGTCTCCTGTTCAAAAGACTGTATCTCCTGTTGATCCAGGCACAAGTGCTGAAATTGATATTCAGAACCTGGTTGTGCCTGAGGTACTTTACTTAGAAGCTCCAACAGCACTTCATCCATCAACAATACATGTCTCTGATGTTACTCAAACTCCAGAATTATCTACTACACCTTCTCTACATCTAGATGATGATGATCAGATTCTAGGTGATCATCAGAATATGGTTGTTGATCAGAACTTGGAACCAAATCAGCACTTAGAGGATGATGCTGAAGCCTCAATTGCTTCTCATACTGTTGTTTTATCAGAAGATGTTGATTCTGTAAGTTCTGATGCTGCAAATGCTGATGAAACTGGTGATGCTACTCCAAATGCAGATGCTGATGAAGCAGGTCCTTCAGGACATGCACCTCAACAAACTGTTCTTAAATCTGAACTAGTTAAGAAGTTTGTTATCAGAGAAGCACCAGTGACTTGGAGTGAAACTCCTGCAGGACAGGAGTGGACTAAGGAATGGAACTCAGTTACCTGTGTTCCATCTGTAAAAAAATCTTGCTGAGCACTTGACAAAAGCTTATGAGTTGTTAATTACTGATGATTTCAAAACACAGCTTCGAGTCACTGCATTGAGTACTAAACATCTGCAAGGTCTTCATTCCACTACTCATGCAGAAATACATAAAATTCAGGAAGAATTACTCAAGCAAGAACAAGTTCAGAAAATTGACAAGAAAAAATTATTCCAACCTACCTTTGACAGAGTTGCTTATATTGAGAAGACTCAAGAGAAACAACAATCACAGATTGATGATATTTTGAAAAATCAAGCTTCTCAGCAATCTCAACTTGATGAAATCCAAGTCTCAGTGGAATTGCTTGTCTCTCTTATGTTACCTGTTGATGCCAAAAGGGGGAGAAAGTAATAAATCCAAATGCAAAACTGATAAGACGCTGAAGGGGAAGGATGATGAAAAAGATGACCAAGGAACCTCTGGAATGGGTGGAGGTCATAGTCAAGGTAGAGGTTTCTTATCAAGAAAAGCTGAAATCACAAGTCACAGAACAAGTTCTGATGCTGGAAAAAGAATTACTTCTGCTACTGGTAAGAGGATATGTTCTGATGAACTTTTAGATCTTGATGAAGAAATGTCAAGACAATTATTTCTTCAGGAAAATCCAGGAATGGACTTGGAGAGTCTAATGGAAGAAGAAGCCAGACTTAAATCAGAAAAAGTCAAATCTAAATCTGAATCTTCTGGTAAAAAGAAACTTCCAACACTCAAAGGCATTGTGATAAAAGAAAAGACAAATCCTGAAGCAATCATGGTTAAATCACAACTGCAGATAGATCCAAGGTCCAAGGGCAAAGAGAAAGTTGGTGAACCTATCAAGGTTTATGTGCCTCCTGTGAATGAAGAAATTACTGATGAAGATGCTGATCTTGCTCTGACTTTAAGAAAAGTTTATAAGACAACCTCTGACATGGCTCAAGTTGTTCAGAGTCAAGAGATAGTTAGTTCTGATAAATCAAAGACACTCCTACCAGGATTCACTAAAGCCAAACAGACTCAACCTTTGAAGACTGCTACAAGTGGTTTTGAAGCAAGAGTGGTTACTGGAAAGGAAGCAAGAGATAAAACTGGATTGGGAAGTGTTGATGAAAGAAGAATACAGAACACTACCAATGATCCAACTTTCTTAAGTGAACCAGGTATTGGAGCAACTCCTGAGAGATTGAATCAACTGGAATCTGTACAAATGGTTTACCATACCTACTTGAAAGAACACATTTTGTTGTACTTCATGACAGATGGTAGGGTTTATCATATAAGGGAAAATGCCATTCCACTGAAGTATTTTGAAGAACTGGAGCATGTATTATTCTTACTTCAAGTGAATGACAGAATAACATAAAGTGCTGCAAACTATTTGAAGAATCAGATTCAGAGACAGAAAAGGCTTTATTCTGTTAAGTCTGACAACACATATCTTCCAAAGTACAGAGATCACAAGGGTGATATAGTTGAGATGCAGCCCAACACTGCCAAGATTATAACTACCTTTCTGGGTTACAGGGCTGTGGAATTCAATCTTGAGTCTGATAAGGCATATTTAATCAGACTGGATCAGGACATAAGGAAAGCTAAAATTAATGATCTCAGGGCTGCAATCTTTTAAACTGGTGAAGATTATGCAGAACTTAAAGATGCTAAAAGGAGGATGATTGATGAACTCAGATATGCTGAGAGATGTTTGTTAAAAAATTATCTCAGAACAACTCCTGACAGCAGAGAGATCAGAAGATGAAGCCAAGTCAAGATCTATAACTGTTTAAATTCTGATATGAATACAGACTGAAGTTGTTATCAGAAGTTAATGATTGGTAAAGCTTTAAGGACTGTAAGTTGTAGTTATCTAGTCAAATTCTCATGCATTTGTACTTAATTTTTTGACATCATAAAATATCTGTTAAACTTGTATATTATGTTAATTTACAAGATTGGGGGAGATTGTTAGATATATTTGATAATGTCATGGCTAATGTGATTTATGTTTAGTTTTCAGATCTTACTTAAACAGGATAAATCAGTACTTACTGAAAGTCAGGACTTAAGGATATCAGTACTTATATTATCAGGAGATAATCATCAGAAGATGGATATCAGAACTTAAGTACTGAAGGACGTTCAGATAAGGAAGTCAGCTGGTTAAAGGAAAGAAGATCGAGACAAACATAAGAAGAGATATGCATGAAGAAGGAATTCTATGAAGAATAGAATACTTGGAAGAAAAGATATCTGATTGATATATTTTAGGAAGCAGAATTATATTCCATATCAATTAGCGATTATCTTGTAACTGTGTAGTATATAAACACGGACATAGGGTTTACACTAGAAGTGTTATCACAATCGAGAAGATTAATTATTGTAACCCTAGCAGCTCTCGTGATATTTGTTCATCACTGAGAGTGAACAGTTCCATATTGTAACAGAGTTTATTGTTTCAATAAAGTTTGTTTTCTATTACTTGAGTTATTAAAGTTCGATTTGATTGTACTATACACTGTATTCACCCCCTCTACAGTGTGTGTGTGACCTAACACTTTGACTATGAGATTTGGCAAATGGATGTCAAAACTGCTTTCTTATATGGGAGCCTCGAAGATGATGTATATATGATACAACCTGAGGGTTTTGTCGATCCAAAGTTTGCTAAGATAGTTTATAAGTTGCTTTTATATATTTATAGATTAAAGCAAGCCTCAAGGAGAATGAATATTAATTTTGATGAAATGATCAAAGAATTTGGCTTTATTCAAAATGGAGATGAACCATGTGTTTACAAGAAGGTTAGTGGGAGCCATGTGACATTCCTAGTATTACATGTAGATGACATATAACAAATAAGGAATGGCATACCTTCTCTACAGGCTGTTAAGACTTGGTTGAGATATAATTTCTCGATGAAAGACTTAGGCGATACTACCTATATATAGGGATCAAGATCTATAGAAATAGATTGAAAAGATTAATCGATCTAGTCGGAGTACATACATTGATAAAATATTGCATCATTTTAGGATGCAGGAGATAAAGAAAGGATATGTTTCGATCTCTCATGGGATAGTGATCTCAAAAGATAATTGCCCCTAAATCATTAGATGATAAGGGCCGTTTGAGAAAGCTCCATATGCTTTAGCAATTGGATCTATGAAGTGTACAATAATATATATTTAACCTGATGTTTCATATGCTTTGAGCATGACATGACGAGCAGATACCAGTCTAATCCAGGTGAGGGTCACTGGATAATTTTCAAGAATATTCTTAATTACTTAAAGAGGACTAAAGATTTATTTTTGGTGTATGGAGAAGATAGGGAACTGGTTGTAAAGGGTTACACTGATACTAGTTTCTTAACCTAATTTCTGGATAGACAAGGATGATTATGTGTCTATGTGTGGTTTGTGTTTTGTCTAAATATAAGTTATGTTAGCTGGAATGGTTCACAGCAAGAACATTGATGATTCTATAATGGAAGCCGAATATATTGATACTTTTGAACTAGCCAAGAAGACTGTTTAGGCATGTCCTTAGGCGATATCACCTTATTAATGAGATTAATGATCAAGGAGATACAAATGTAAAGTGCATAATAATGATAGTGTTGCAGACCCACTGACTAAGGCTTTGTCGTAGTAGAAGCACGATGGTCATACTAGTTCCATGAGTATTAGATAAATGGGTGATTGGCTCTAGTTCAAGTAGGAGATTGTTAGTGTTTGTGCCCTAGAGAAAACACTATGATGTTTTAGTTTAAGACATTAGGATTATTAATGTTTATGTTCTATCGATTATTCCCTTTATAATTTATTAATTCTTAATTTACTGCGATATAAATGTTAGATTAATAAATATTCTTGGAATATGATATGCAATTCTATATCTCTAAGTACGTGACTTAAATATGAGATTATGAGAATAGTATCAATATTCCTAAAGGTCCCTAGTCGAGTATTATTATTAAGGGACAATAATAATGCATTAAGACTGGTGTGTTTGTTGACTGATGATCACATCTCATTGATCATAGGTATGATGATACTAAAGTCAAAAACACAGGAAAATGTATATGTACAAGGTTCTGGACAGACCCAGTGTGAGATTCTACATGTCTGTTGTGTCATAAGTAATTCTCACAGTGATAATGATGTAATGGTCATTAGACCTGAAGTCATTATATTTCTATACGAGAATTAATATACATTGATTCCATTAAAAGTTGTCCTTGACCGGGTAATGATAAAAGTTGACATTGGGTATATTATGAATCGTATGAGAAATATGAATGATTTATATGGGTTTTAACTCTCCAATTTTAGGATTGACACTATTGGCCTCTTGTGTGAGCTAGACTATGAAATGCGTGGCCACGCTCAAATGTTGATTTGATATGATAGTCTACTCATTGATCAAGGAAACTTGGATTAAACTATGATGAGGATGACACATTACATGCCTCTAGTTTAATCTACAATATTTGGTTAAAGGGATTATATTACATTTTATATTATTCACGAAAAGTTTAATTGATCACTGATTCAATTATTATTACTTGGGAAGCAATGATGTATTACTAGATGACGCTCATTATTTACGATTTTAAATTAGATTTAAAATTCGTTGCCAACGTAATAATAACCTATAGGGTCACATACTAAGAATGCTTGAAGGATTATTTAATTTAAATTAGATTTAAATTATATTAAAGTAATTCAAATTCTTTATAATATTAATTAAGTATGACTTAATTAATTAGATAAATATTGATATTCGAATTTACTAATATTAATTATGAAATTCATTTGTTAAATAATTAAGTGTGACTTAATTATTATATAAATAAGAATTTCGAATTAATAATAACTCCTAATTAGTTAAGAGTTATAATTCTTATTATAATATCCATATAATATCTCTTGTTTGACTGATTTTGTATGCAAGACTTTTACTAAAACCCTAGCCACCAAGGGAGAAGATGGAGAGAGCAAGAAAAAATGAGTTTGTGCTAGTACACATTCAATCTTTGCATTCAAGCGTTCGTGTGGATACCGATAGAGCATAGATCGCGAGAGCGGGATGCGTGGTGATTGAACAAGCTTTGGATCTCCATTAGTCAACCAATTTGTAAAGCTTCTTAAGGTAAACAATCTGATCTAAGAATTGAATATCTATTTTTCGCATGGATCCTGCGGTGGGTTTCGAAAATTCTGATTTTTCACGTTTTAAATTACTGTTTCTGTTGCGTTTATGTGCTTGAAAACCATCACTATCATCCGTTGATATTTCATCATCCGTTGATGTTGTCATCAACATCTGTTGATGTATAAGTTCTGAAATGAAATTCTGATAGTTTATGTTTTATATCATCAATTACTTTAACAATCTCCCCTACTTATTTATTATGGAATTATGGACAAGCTCCAATTGATGATGTCAAAACTATCTAAATGCAGGAATCAAGTATGCATATCCAATTTTGCTTCAGTGAATATCATATTTTAACTCTTCATCCTGAACTGCTTCTTTAACTTGAGCAATGTCATAGGTTAACTTCACTTCCTCATCTCATAATGCTTCCAGAAATCTTCCTTTTTTGACTAGCTTGAATGATTTCTGTTTTATGTAAATTTTCTTTAGTATCAAGATCTTGACCTACTGTATAAAATAAATCTACCAGATTTTAAATTCAGATTCCTTAGATACTGACTCCAGCTTTTACTTTAGTCTTTGAAAACCTTGACTTTTCTTCTATCTTCTCCTTTCCTTTAAGCTTCATATTAGCAGTTCCAATAGCTTGTGATATTAAAGATCTTTCATCTTCTGCTTGACTGATTTCCCTTATAACTATACCCTTGGTTGGTCTGTTATAAGGATCATCTTCATAAAGTACTTGAGAAACAACAGCAATATCAACATTTGCTGTCTTCATAGAATTTTTAAAGTCTTCCTCCATTTGCCTTAGTTGTTCACGATCAACTCTAGGATTTTGCTTTTCAAATATTCTTTTACTTACCTCAGAATCAAATAATTGAATCTTTGGATCCTTGTAGAACATAGTTGTCTTTCTTCCTTTAACTTTCAGAGTTTGAAGATATTGGCTTGCTTCAGCACCAGCTTCTTTCTCCAAAATACCTTGGTCTTAGCAACAAGTGTGACTTGTGAAGATTGTTGTATTTTAGTAGTCACATTCAATTCTTCAACTCTTCTTTCATTCCTCTTGCTTCCTCTTTTACTCTCCTTATGTTCCCCCTTATTACCTCCATCAAAATTTTCATCATCAATACCTATCAATGACAGTTGATTGCATTTAGATTTATTAATTTTCTCCCCCTTTTGGCATCATCACCAAGAAGTAGAGAAATAATCAACTCCATTGAATTCTATACTTTGGTAAGTTGATCAGACATTTGAGCTTGATGAGCTTCCAATCTAGCTTGACTGGCTTCGATTGCAGTTTGTCTGAACACTATTGGTGAAATTTGTTTCTGAATTTCCAGATGTGTAAGAAGTTTTTGAAGCAATCAATGATTCTTTAATCTAATTGATTTGACTAGTAGTTGCTTCATGAGCTGTGTGTAAGGATCTGACAACCAAATTTGATGCTTTCAGATGATTCAACACATCAGGATTTGTAATCTTATGTTCAGCTGTTTCCAGATGTTCAACTACACGTGTTCTGGAAATATGATATGTATTTTCTTTCCAATAAGCATTCCAGAGATTATCAGAATAATCATGCTTCTTCTTAGCATCTAACTCTTTTATTTTCTATTTTCTCACATGCATAGGCATATCTTCAGGAAAGAAAAGATCATCCTCAAGATCTTTCATAGCATTATATACATGAGTTTCTTTACTATAATTAGATTCTTCAATAGCAGCTGGATCTTGCACTAATTTCTGAAGTTTATCGTCAGCTTCAATATGCAGAATAGAATGAAAAATTGATCTAGTGGCTTCAGAAGCTTCAACACCTTCAGCAGTTATCTCCACATCTTCAAGGATTGTAGATAAATGAATTGGAGCTTCAAGATTAACTTCCAGGAGTGCAGGTCTCGTAGAATGTTGTGATGATTCTGAAATGGATGAACCTTTATGAATGGACTGTTGTGCTACTACATCTTCAGCAACAACATGGATTTCTTCAAGTGATGGAAAAGATGAATGAATGGACTGTTTTTTAACAAAAACAGGGATTATCTTATGTGGTGGAATAGTATAATGTATGGATTGCAAGAAAGTATCAGTACTTAGAATTGCAGGGAGATTAACAACCTTTGATAAATCAGAGTTTTCGTGAGATTCAACAGACCGTTGTTCAATATCTTTTCTTTTAATACTCTGAGCATCTGCAAACATATAGCAAATAAAACTTAATCTCTCTATTCTTTTAAACTAGTCTCACTACTCCTCACACCACACATCTCATGACTTCTAATAGTTAAAGCTTGCTCACAAGGATTACTAAAATCATATCTCTCATATACCTCTCCTTTTGCCAGGAAGGATCCTGCCTCTCTTAAATTCTATTATTCTCTCAATCTTTTCACATATCTCACAGAAAAAGGCTTAGAAAGATTGTCCTACATAAATAAGAGGTGGCTAAAGAAGGGTGATATGTGATCATACAACTAGAGGTAGTCCTTAACTAAGGTCTAGATGTAATCATGTCAACAGGATTTATCATGAAAAGCATACTATAAATGCTGAAAAAACTAAATCAGTATTTAAAATAAATGATGATAAAGTAACACCAATATTTATACCTTATGAATCTGAAGATGCAGATTTCGTGCGAACATTCAGTTGTGGTACTGATAAAATATCAGTAGTCATTTGAGACGGATGAACTCTGCCTTCAACATCAATAATGAGAGTTACTACAGCAGGAGTAAATCTTGCATTACAACTTTGATGCAATGGTTCTTGTGTAGCTCGAGAATTGGGAGTTGTTGGATGACTTTGACTACTAGGTTCTTGTGTACTCTTCTCCACAATTGCAGTAATAGACTCCTGAGCAATTTCAATCAGAGGCTCTTGTGCCTCAATATTTGCTGCACCACTTTGAGGTGCAGGTTCTTGTGTGATTGGATCAGAAGATGTAGTTACTGTACCCACTTGAGATACAGGTTCTTGTGTGATTGATCCAGGAAAAAGTCTTTTCTCTTGCAGCCTCTTGACACTAGCTTCTACTTGCTCATGAGATACTTCCCTTGCTCTCTTGTTATTTTGCATGACAGGATTTTCAGACAGTTCTACAAGTGCCTCAGCAGTAGACTGGATATCAGAATTTGATTTGATGCACTCCGTGTCTCCTCAGCAATTTTCTGTTTAAGCTTGACCAATCTTCTTCTCTTTAGTCTTGAATTTGTATTAGAATCAGCAGCTCTGTCTTTTTCAGTTGATGAAACAACTAGTTTTGGAAAAGAATCAGATGAAAGATTTGGAAATCTGTAAGATAAGGTAACATTATCCTCATTTGAATCTGATTCTAATCCAACAAGTACAAGTTTCCTTTTTACAATTTCTGAAGGTTTTGAAGAATGAGGAACTTGAGATGCTTCGAGTGTTGACTTAGCTACAACAGGATTTGTAGCTTGTTGTACCAAGTCTTTCTTTCTTTTTACAACAAGTGTCTTTTAAGAGACACTTGAGGTGGCTTCTGTTTGAGATGGTTTTTGTGTTTGAGTTGTTATGCTGAGGTGAGCTACAGGGGGTTTCCAATGGTTATTTCCTGCAGCTTAGCACTTTGACTGTTAAGCAAACCATAAGTCTCAGGAAGTCTTACTAAGATCAAGTTTCTTGCAACTAAAGGTAACCTCAAGGGAGCTAAATGCAACCGCTTTTCATCTTGTGAAATTAAGTCAGAAAAAGCCCTTTTGTCAACTTAAACACATACACTATTTGATTAGAGGGGATAAGGATATTAGGAAAACAAACACTGAAAAACAACTGACAAAATCTAGCCCTATCACCAATAAAAGACAGAACTACTCTACCATAATCATAATGTGAACCATGAATTAGAGAGTACCCTATATGCTATGTCATAATGGGCAAAGCATCAAAATTCGAAGATTTATTGTTGAAAGCCTTTGTGATGCAATCAAAGAAGAAATTCCATTCATTCCTTAGCCCATTTCTTTTTAATTGACCAAGGTTATTCAGATCCTTGTCATAACCAATCTCAGTAAAGAATCTCCTCATCTAATTATCACCTACCAAACTTGAGTAGGAGGTATGAGTAGGCAATTGCAACGCATCCCGTACCGTTTGAGGAGTTACTATCCTTGTTGTGTTGTCAAATTTAAAAACAAGGCTTGGAGATCCATTATCTCTTCCATCATCAAATATGCCAGTTCTCCAGATAGCAAGCACCTGTCCAACGAAGATTGTGGGTGTAGCTGTGAGAGAAAACCCAATCTCACTGGATCTAAGAAAGTTCTAAAAGATGTGAAAATCAACTTTCACGCCGTTTTTAGACAAAATAGCTAAATAGTTGTTAGTCACAAACTTTGCACCACCATAATCAAATGGTTTAGAAATAGCAGGTGAAGTCATGGCTAATTTTTCAAGAAGAATTTATGAACAATAGTTAGGGTTTCAGAGTTTACGATTTTGAGAAGGGTAAAGTAGCGGAGAGTTAACAACACAGATAAGCAAAGTCTCATCTGGAATCAAAAATTAATTTTATACAATACTTTTATCCACTAATTTAGAACCGTTCAGTTTAATAGGACACGTGGCAACATACGATTGACTTAAGAAGTAATCATGTAAACGTGTGTTACTGTATACAGTTCCCAAGAATAAGGTTAAGCATTAAACGAACATGTTCCAAAACTTTCTCAATAGTAAACACCTGTAACCATGAAAAATTTCCCATATGAGGCTAACTTCAACCTTGTAATTACAATGCTAATTTAAACATTATTCTCATAAAAAATAATCAATCAAAGTTCGACCATTAACAACAGGTAATCATAATTATCAGGATTTATCAACTACTGACATAAACTATTAGTCAAAACAAGTTTAACTAATAACAGAATTTATAAGCATAATCAGTAGTTCAACATGCAATTATCACATAAGATCATTTAGCACAGTTTGCATGTTATCATGGCATCAGGCTTTTAGCATAAAAATCAGTATCTAACAAGTACTGACAAATAATAAGATACCACGCTTCAAGAATATCAGCAGACTTAATTATCAGAGTTTGAGAACTATCCTGAAATCATTCCCAATTCATTCACCAATCTTGTGAATGTAGCTTCACAGAGAGGCTTGGTAAATATATCTGCTACTTGTTGATCTGTTGGAACAAAGACCAATTCCACTGTACCAGCTTCCACATGTTCCCTTATGAAATGATATCTGATACTGATGTGCTTAGTCATTGAATGCTGCACTGGATTTTCTATCATTGCAATAGCACTTTGATTATCACAATATATAGGAATAGAAGAATAGTCTAACCCATAATCCAGCAGCTGATTCTTCATCCATAGAATCTGAGCATAATAACTTCCTGTAGCAATGTATTCTGCTTCTGCAGTTGAAGTGAAAATTGACTTTTGTTTCTTGTTATACCAAGAAACCAATCCGCCTCCAAGAAATTGGCAGCTTCCACAAGTGCTTTTCCTTTTCTATTTTGCATCTTGCAAAATCAGCATCTCTGTAGTTAGTTATATCTACTGAAGAACCAGTATTTAAATCGTGGCTATAGGAGTTGATGCAGTTGAGCAGTCTTGCATTCCAAATCTTTTGAGTAAGTTCCTCTTGTGAAACCACTCTCTAGTAGAAATAGAGCAACTGTTTCATGACATGCCCTTGGAGCTTGCTTCAATCCATAGAGTGCTTTATCCAGTAAGTAGACATGATCTGGATACTTTGGATCAATGAACCCTGGAGGTTGTTCAACATAAACTTCCTCTTCAATTTTTCCATTTAAGAATGCACTTTTCACATCCATTTGGAACACCTTAAACTTCTTGTGAGCAGCATAGGCAAGAAAGATTCTTATTGCCTCTAACATTACAACTGGAGCAAATGTCTCATCATAATCAATACCTTCTTGTTATAAGTAACCCTTTGTAACTAGTCTTGCTTTGTTCATTATAACAATGCCATCATTGTTAGTTTTTTTCTGAACACCCACTTTGTGCCAACAACGGATTTATTCTTTGGTCTTGGCACAAGAGTCCAGACTTTGTTCCTTTCAAATTCATTGAGTTCCTCTTGCATTGCGGTGACCCAGTCAGCATCTTGCAGAGCTTCTTCAACCTTCTTAGGTTCAGTTTGAGATAGAAAAAAATGGTAGAGATATTCATTTTGAGTGGCTTTTCTTTTTCTTACACCAGTGTCAGGGTTTCCAATAATTAAGTCAGGTATGTGTGACTTAGACCATTTTCTTGCAGATGGAAGTTGACTCCTAGAAGAAGAGCTTCCCCCTTAATCCATGAATTCTCTGTTATTCCCTTGAGTATTACCACTATTGTTTCCTGATGCTCCCCCTGAATTAGTGTCCCCATTTTTATCAATATTTGACTCATCATAGTTTGAGGAAGATGAGTCTGATGATCTTTCTACTGACGTTTCTTGAGTTGAATCACTTGTAGTAGTCTCTGAATTTGAATCATGTTGCTCCCCCTCAACATATGCTTCTCTGTCAAAAGAATTTCCACTATTTTGTGGAACCTTAGAGGTTCGAGTGATATCAAGATTTATTAAATCAGAGTCAGGATTTAGAAGTTCAGCATAAGGTACTTCATTTTCAAATCTCAACTTGTCATGGTCATTTGCATCTTCTAAACCTGTTATCTTCTTGTCATCAAAAGATACATGTATAGACTCCATGACTGTTCTTGTTCTCATATTATAAACTCTGAAGGCTTTTGTAGACAATGAATATCCCACAAAGATTCCTTCATCAGCTTTAAAGTCAAACTTGGTAAGCTGCTCCGGATGAGTTTTGAGAACAAAATACTTACAACCAAATATATGAAAGTATTTCAAATTTGTCTTCTTCCCTTTCACCATCTCAAATGGTGTCTTTCCATGCTTGTTGATCAATGTTGCATTTTGTGTAAAACAAGCAGTTTGCATAGCCTCAGCCCAGAAGTAGGTAGGCAATCTTGCTTCTTCTAGCATGGTTCTTGCAGCTTCTATCAGAGTTCTATTCTTTCTTTCAACAACTCCATTTTGTTGTGGAGTTCTAGGAGCAGAAAACTCTTGTTTTATCCCCTTGAGTTTGCAGAACTCTTCCATAGAGCTATTCTTGAATTCAGTTCCATTATCACTTCTGATAATCTTCACTTTGTATGTTGACCCTTTTTCCATCTCCCTCACATGATCAAGAAGAATGGATGGAGTTTCATCCTTGGTGTGCAGAAAATACACCCATGTGTATCTTGTATATTCATCAACAATCACAAGTGCATACCTCTTCTTGGAAATAGACATAACATTCACTGGACCAAAGAGATCAACATGAAGTAGATGATATGGTTCAAGAATTGAGGATTCAGTTTTACTCTTGAAAGATATCTTCCTTTGTTTGGATTTCTAGCATGAATCACATAAGTCATCAGGAGTAAACACTTCATTGGGAAATCCTCTTACAAGATCTTTCCTCACAAGTTCATTGATATTGCTAAAGTTGAGGTGAGAAAGTCTTTTATGCCAGTTCCAGCTCTCTTCCATAGATACTCTACTCAGTAGACAAACTTCTAAATTTCAATTCTTTTGGAGACCCTGGATTTATATAAACTACCATGTCTCAGACCAGTCAATGCATGTGATCTTGCTATTAGACTTACTGACAATTTCACAATGCTTCTTATAAAAAAGTTGACATGGTAACCTCTGTCACAGATTTGACTCACACTGATCAGATTATGCTTGAGTCCTGCAACCAGAGCTACATTTTCAATGATGTCCATATCCCAAGATTTTTCCTAAGTCGCCATCTCCATAAGAAATGCCTGGGCCAGCCTTCTACTCAAATTCTGATAGCAAGGATTTATAACCAATTATATGTCCTGAGCATCCACTGTCCAAGACTAGAGCATTCCTCATGTTACCCTGCAATCAGAAATTTGAATCAGTTAGTATTTTTAAGGATCCAGACTTGCTTGGATCCTTTGGCCTTTTTAAGTTTGTTAACATATGCAGCAGAAGACTTTATATCAGAATTTATGTTAACATTCTTACTATCAGTATTTATACATGCAGAAACAGATTTTTCTTTAACTAAAGAGGGTTTCAGTTTATAAAAATCATAATATAAACTGTGATACTCTTTACATGTATAAATAAAGTGCCAAACACTGCCACAATGAAAACAAGGATTCTGTGTTAATATCTATATGTTCTATTCCTAAACTCTGATTTAGAAGGAACAACTTTTATCTCTTTATTCTTCCTGCAAGAATTAGTAAGATGATTAGTGCTACCACAGTTTGAACAGGTCTTTCCAGATGTATTAGGTGGGGTTACATAATTTCCATTCTTATTAACACCTACCTTACCATTCCTATTTTTCCTAGACCTTTTCCTCTTGTCTTCATGTGTAGATCCTTCAGCTTTTGCTTAAGCTGTTTCTGAGTCATTGAACCAATATTTACTGAGTTTATATGAACTTGTTCACTCTTTTCAGTAATTAAGTTTGATCTAGGTGTTGAGGTAGTACCTTCCTCATGGATTGAATTAACATTATGAGCACTTGGATTAAATTTAATGGTCTTTATTTGAACATTGTTCAATTTGACCTGAAAATCAGTTTTTATTGGTTCTATTTTCTCAGTTTCCTCTCTACTTTTCTTATCAGAATTAGATCTAGCTGAATATCCTAATCCTGATCCCCAACAACCATTCTCTAAGATTTCCTGAGTTGTCTTTCCTGAGTTAGTCCAAAGTTTAATGACTTCTCTCTCTTTAGCTAGCTCCTTTTCTAGATAAGCATGTTTTTCTAACATTTTTTCTTTAACATAAACATCATTATCTATTTCTTTTTGAATTTCTAGCATGGAAAGCAACTCAGTTTCTAGGTAATCATTCCTTTTCAAGAACAGAGTTTTCACTCTTGGTTCTATTGTTCTCTAAGGTTTGATCCCTAA
This sequence comes from Apium graveolens, assembly GCF_009905375.1. Lineage (NCBI taxonomy): Eukaryota > Viridiplantae > Streptophyta > Magnoliopsida > Apiales > Apiaceae > Apium > Apium graveolens. The sequence continues at coordinate 120,762,033 of NC_133653.1, forward strand.
AACTAACATGCGGAGTCTTAAGAAATAATCTTAATTCATAGATATCATCAGTATCAAATGCAAGAGTAGACTGAGGTACCTTTAATTCAGCATTGTCGGTCTCAACATTAGCATTTGCCATGAGAGCATAGTTGATCCCATCATCTGATTCTGATGAATCATCCCAGTTTCTCTTCTTTGAGATCAAAGCTAGTTTCTTCTCAACTATGGGTTTTCTGCAGTCAACTGCAAAGTGTCCAAGTCCATCACAGTTGTAACATCTCTCTTTTGACTTGTCGGGTTTTCCAGATCTAGCTTCCTTCCAACCAGTATCTCTTATGTTGTTACTCTTATCAGAGTTTGAGGAACTGGAACCTTTTCTGGAAAATCTTCTCCCTTTCTTGAAGTTTCTGTAGACCATCTTCTTGAAGCTTTTAACCAGTAGGGCAGCCATTTGATCTACATCTTCATTTTTGTTATGATCACTATCAATATCAGATTCAGTATCAGGATTTGAGTCATCATCAAAATTTGATGATTCAGTATCTGACTTAGCAATCATGGCTTTCCCTTTGGAGTAGCTTTTCCTCCTAGCTTTCTCCTTTGGCTTCGCTTCAATGTTGAGTACAATTGGTATAGCTTTTGATCCTTTCCTCTTGCTCCTTTTCTCCATCTCTAGTTCATGAGTTTTTAGAACTCCATAGATCTCATCTAGAGGTGTGATGTCAAGTTAATAGTTATCCCTGATTGATGTGACTTTAAAGTCCCACTTTTCAGGAAGAGCAATTAGGAACTTTAAGTTTGAGTCCTCCAAATCATATTCTTTGTTTACAAGGGATAAGTCATTCAGCAACTTCTGAAATCTGTCATAGATCTCAGTTAGGGATTCATTGTCCCTTGAGTCAAAGTGCTCATATTCTTGAGTAAGTACTGTCCTCATGTTCTTCTTAATAGCAGTTGTACCTTGACACTTTACTTCTAAAGCATCCCATATCTCTTTTGTTATTTTACATTCAATGACTCTATTGAACATAATACTATCAAGACTATTGTGCAGGATATGTCTAACCTTATCATCCTTCATGATAGACGAGATATCTTCAGGAGTATAGTCCTTCATGTCTTTGTCTATCATCTTCTCTGGTTCTCCTGCAAGCGAAACAACCATTTTCATTGGTTTGTGAGGACCATCATAGATCCTGTTCAGATATTCAGGATATGTGGCTTCCAAGCACATGGCTTTCAGATTGGATATACATGCACTTTCAGGATGGGCACCTTAATTGCTTTATACCTACTCATGTTGCTACTTATCTGTGATGTGGTTGGGGGTTGTGGCTTTGGATCCAGATTCTGTATTTCTTCTTCACCTTTGTCTGACATAGTTGATTAATCTTCAGATCTTAAACAGTTTGTACGTTAACAGCAAGCTCTGATACCAATTGTTAGGCCCTTAATCAACTATAGAAGGGGGATGAATACAGTTACTATAATCAATTGGATAAAGCTTTAACAAAATTAACAGTTTTTATATTAATCTTCTAAAAACTTATTACACAAGTACTCTCTCGAAAGGATGAACAAATATCCTTGAGAGTTGTTAGGTTATGCGAAAGATATAATAATGTCGCAATGCTTATAGCATGAACTTAATCAGTGCTTTATATAGAGCACAGCTACCAATGTATAAGAAATCATATTCTATTAACAACAAGCAAACCTATACTATTGCTTCTGAGATAAAGTCCTTCACCGCCTTGAAATTCTTGTTTCCTTTTCCTCCTTGAAGATCAACCGATGTGACAAATACTGATTTCATTATCTGTTGACATCATCATCCGTTGAAATTATCATCCGTTGATATCCTATCATTCATTGATATTTCATCATCCGTTGATGTTGTCATCACCATCCGTTGATGTATAAATTCTGAAATGAACTTCTGATAGTTCCCGTTTGATATTATCAATTACTTCTAACATTATTGACTATTTTCTTGTAGTGCAAAACCTGCACAAGCTGAAATTTCAAAAATTAAACGTTATGTATTCCGAAACATTGCTAGATAATGACCTGTGTCGTAAGGGCCGTAAAATTCCAATTTTACCCTTATATATTGTAAAATTTCAAATATGGTTTTAATTTTAGTAAGAAAATAACAGAAATCGTGCTACTATCGAGAATCGAATTGTGACCGCTTCCTTGATAAGTTTATCTTGGAACCATTATTCTAAAATGAATTTTGAACACTTATCTATATTAAAAATATTTACTATTAATAACATATCACTAAATTGAATGATTTAAAAATATGTAAGTTGATTATATCCACAAATTACTAATTTATACTATATAACTATTAATACAAAGTACAAATGTAAAAGAAAAAAGATCATTAAAAGTTATTAGTTAGTCTCAATATATATTATATCAAATATTTATTTTTTAAGACACACAAGGACACTCAATATGTGTATGATAAACAACATATATTATTGAGTGGGTTGGTGATATGATATTGGGTAGAGTAATTTCAAGTCAAATCCTAATTACAATATTATATAGTTTTTATTAAAAAAATTGATTTTAATTCTTAATTTTGTTCATTTAAAATTTTAAATGATATAATGATAATTATGTTAGTAGACATATATGTTCATAACTTTTTATAACCTTTAAACTTATTTAAAGTGATAGCATTGGTAAGGGAGTAAATATTATTATAGCGAAATTATTATTTTATTGAGGTTAAAAATATAATATCTCAATTGTTGGGAACTTAAAAAATATTATTTTAGCATGATGATTACTTAATCGATTAACCATAACTCTATAAAAGATATTTGAAAAAGATAATTTACTGATTGAATTATATAGTTTTATTGATGAACAAGAAGAGAAAGAACTTGTTTTATTGCCTGGAAACAAGACATAATACATAATTTTAAAACGTAAGAAATAAAAAATAGACATACCATCAAGTTAAAGTCTTTGGTAACGAGAGTCGCATCTTCTTTTTCTCTTTCTTGGTGTTAGAGCTTGTGAGTGGGTGAAATAGACACCTCAGTTTGTTCACCAAAATGGTTTCGAGAATAAAGTGTTGAGATGAATACTGTATTCCGGCTTTTAGGGATACATGTATAGATAGATTAAGGCGGTTAGCTTAAACAAAATGACCCGCGTCATAAAGCACGATTTTTTTAGTAAAATACGCGGGACTATTTCAATTTTTGGCAAAGTAGGAAGCGGGACATTTTTTCTGTTACCATGTCTTTACAAATTTATGATTTAAAATTAAAACTTATCTAAAATTTTTATACAGGGCATTAATTTTACCCAAAAATAATATTAAAATTAATTAAAAAGCACTCATTCATGTCATAATGTTGAAAATACCTAATTTATTTATTTGGAGCTTACGAAAAGATTTTGTTTAAAATTGAGTTTTTTTCTTTTTTTTTTAACAAAAACAGGTTTGATTTATTTAATTTTGCAAAATACTATGTTTTGAAATTGTTTGACAAAAATATAACTTTAACTAAATGCAAAAAAAAAATCATTTTTTATACCTAATGTTGAAAGTTTGGATTGGGGTTTTTTTTTCAAATTATTTTGTTTACGTTATAATGCTCATCTCTTTGATTTTTTTACATAATTTTGTAAATACAAATGATACAAACATATATTATTATTTAATCTTTTTAGAAATTAAAGTTCAGTATTCACAATTTTTTTTGCTAAATCAGTATTCACACTTTTAATCACAATAATCTACAATATTTATGCGGTGCTTTAAATATTGTTGACTAGTCGGAGTACTTGTTTCGAACCTAAGTCTAAGTCCAATCCGATTTTATAAAAACTTGGTTCGACTCTGAGTGTGTCAATCTCGGAGTTGACTTTCATTTGGTGGTTAAAATTCAAATTTTATCACACGACTTTAGTTTTAATAAAAAAAATCAAAGAATAGCAATATATTAAACCAAAAAAGGTCTATTATTGTTAATTAAATTTCAAGTTTTCACACATTTATAATAAAAATTGAACGAAATCAGTGTTATATATATATATATGGTTAGTCTCAAATATGAACTAGTTACCCGGAGAACTATTATGTCTCTAATTATGTTTTAAATGTTCTGCAAAAAAAAAAATCACTTTTTTTCTTGAGTTGCATCAAAAATTCTCATAAAAATATAAATCCACATTCTTTTTTTTAAAAGAAATATATTTTCTTAAATTAAAATTTAATATTTATATAAAAAATTAAAAATTAATTTTTGAAGCTATAACTTGTTTATCTTAAAATACACCTAAATAAAGAAACTTATATTTTGAAAGAGATATAATAATTAGAAAATTGAGGGCTAAAATAAACCGGCGAGGAATCCTAAATTGGATGAACAACAAAAACTGCAACAAGGAGATTTCACAAAAATCGTGATGATACTGTTGGGAGAGTAGACTACCTATTATGTCGAGACAGTTACACATTCTTCATCTGTTCCTTTGGCATATACTTCTATATTCATAGCTTAACTTTTTCGGATAATTACATTTATATAAATTTCTAAATTTTCTTAAATTAATGTAAAAATTTTGTCCTACCAAATTTGTTGTACCTTTTCTCTATTTAATTAGTTTAATCACTAATTTATTATGAGCATTTGACAGATCACATATATATCATCTTATTTTCATCTAATAAAATATGGCTTATAAATATATTCACATTCAAACTTTTTTTATTCAATTCATAATTTGATATAAAAAATATTAATTCATTATTTATTTTAAAAATTTACCATAAGTTACTGTTTGAATATCAATTATTGTATATTAATGGAAATTAGATAATTATAACATGATTTTTTTTAGGAAAAAGTAAAAACACCGTCAACTGTCAAGTATTGCTAATGATAGGATAATGTGGCAATAATCAAAGATAAATTAGTAAATTAACAACTTTGACACGTTGCAACAAACAAATATAAATCTAATCTTGACATTGAAAAGCATGGGGTCCAAACTAAAATAAGTTTATCTATTACTTGTCGTGTATGGAAAATTTTACACCTCCCCACATTTAGATATTTAGCTACCGATAATCTTTACACTTACACTGTACTCCAGAGTTTAAAAATGGAGAGAAGAGGAGAGAAAATAAAAGATAATTTTAAAATTTTCCTTCCTAGGAGTGCTCCCGAGTTTTTTTGCGAGAGAAGAGAAATGATCGAGAGAGAAAATTTCCTATAATTTCCCCCCAAAACTTTCCTATAGTATTATTATTTTATCTTAGCCCGAATCACACAACTAAATATTAATAATTATATTTAGTTTGCTTAAATTTAATTTAACCCGAAGTAACATATTAGAATAATATAGAACTCGATATGAAAAAAAAATTAAATTGGTATAAGAAGTTGAATTTAATATAAATTATAATGATATAGAATTCGATATAAAATATAATTATAATTGATAAAGTAATAGAGAAAATTGACTTCAATATCAAATTAGAATTGATCGACCCAATAATTAGAATTAGAATAATTAAGTAAGAAAATTAAGTAATTTCAGCAAATACCGACCAACCACTACACTACCAAATTTTTAATATTTCGTCTATTATAATATAATATAGATAGATAGCAGCAGACTAATTATTTAACCATGACCACCAAACCCTATCATTTAATCTCCTTTAAATAGTCTTGTCATTTTGACATGGTGTGAAGTCTGAGTTTGTGTCGTGTGTCTTGTTTTATAGAATCGTTTCTTTTAGTCCATCTTTCTTTCATTCAGAAATTTCAGTATGAGTTATACAGAGAGTTTAATACATGGCATGGAAATGGTGTCGTTAGAGGACGAGGAGGAAGTTGGATTCGAGATCTTAGTAGAGGAGGGAGAGCATAATCAAATCATTCAAGGAGTTGATCCAAAACTATGTATTGTGGGTCGTTTCATAGCAGAAGGCAAGGTAGATTTTTTGGCAATGCAACATACACTAGCCGCATTATGGAGATCAGGCAAAGGTGTATACATGAAGGAATTAGATACTAATCTGTATCTATTTCAATTTTATCATGACTTAGACGTCAAACGAGTCATGGAAGGTTGTCCATGGTCTTTCAACAAACGAGCTTTGGTAATGGCACGCCTAAAAGAAGGAGAAAATCTAAGATTGGTAGATCTGAGCACTATGGAACTCTGGGTTCAAATACATGACCTAAAAATAGGGTTCATGTCAGAGAAAGTACTAAAAGGAATTGGTAATGTCATTGGGCAGTATATCAGCAGCTGTCCTAGCAATTTCAAAGGCGTATGGAGGGAATATATGCGGGTAAGAGTCAGCATCAATCTTAATTCTCCATTAAAACGATGTATGAAAATTAAAATGTCAAGAGAAGAGTGGTTCTGGGTGAATTTTAAGTACGAAAATGTTCCAACATTCTGCTTCATCTGTGGTATGGTAGGCCATTCAGAGAAATTTTGCAGCAAGTTATTTGAACTCACTGAAAAAAAAGTAGTGAAGCCTTATGGTTCTTTCATGAGAGCACCTGGTTGAAAATAGAGATGGCAGGTAGTAGCAGTACATCGGAAACGGCGAATCAAAGTGGTTACAGGAAGGAGGAGACCAGAGTCAATGTTCCACAATCAGAGCCAAAAAATCTGGAAGGTAGTTTGGGAGGAGAAAATTAAGGAAAATTTAAATTTCAAGTAGAAAATTGAGGAGCGGGAACAGAATCTGTTACGGAGAAAAATCTTTCAGCTACAATCACGGAGAGTGGAAATATCAGAAAAAATTTTGTGGTAATTGAGACCAAAAAAAGACGAACTGGAGATGGGCTGGACTCATACAATGATATGGGCCTAAACAAAGACGTGATCATGGAAGTACATGATTACTTCAGCAGCGAAAAACAAGATGACATAATTTCACAGGAACTGTCAAAAAATGGAATAAAGGCGGGTATCCAGAGGAATGCTCGCCTATCATCATGACAACCTTAAGTTGGAATTGCCACGGGCTTGGGACCCCGTGGGCTTTCCAATTCCTAACGGAGATTATAATCCAAAAGTATCCCGATTTTGTGTTCTTAAGTGAGATTCTATGCAAGCGTAATACAGTGGAGAAGCTTCAAAATCGAATAGGTTTTGAAGGGATGGTAACTGTTGAAACTCAGGGCCACAGTGGAGGTATTGCCTTTCTATAGAGAAACAAGGATGAGGTGAATTTAAACTCATACAGTAAGAACCATATTGACTTGACAATTCATAATAAGTAAGGCCAATTGTATAGAGTGACAGGAGTGTATGGTGAGCCAGATAGAAGGAAAAGATCTGAAACATGGAATTTGCTTCGTACTTTAGCCATGGACAACAATCTACCTTGGTGCCTAATTGGGGATTTTAATAATGTGGTCTCCCAAAATGACAAAAAAGGTGGTAGACCATATCCACACAACTTAGTTCAAGGGTTTCGAGATGTCCTAGAAGAATGCCAACTCATAGATATGGATTTGCAAGGTCATCAGTACACGTGGGAGAGAGGGGTAGGCACTTCACAATGGATAGAAGTACGCCTTGATAGAGCACTCGTAAATGTTTCTTTCCAAGCAATGTTTGAGGTAGCCAAGCTGATTAATCTGGAGATTTTGACGTCCGATCACTGTCCTATCTTACTAGCACTTCAAGATAACAATTATATTGCCAGAACTCAGAGGTTTAAGTTCGAAAATGCATGGCTTCATGAGCCAATGTGCCAGCAGATTGTGGCAGAAGTATGGACAGAGCACGACCATCTTTCACTGTTTGATAAATTAAAGGAGTGTTCAAATATTCTGTCAGCTTGGGGTCAGGAAATCACAGGCAACTTCAAGCAGAGAATTAAAAGTTGTAAAAGAATTTTGAAGGCTCTGAAAGGACGACGAGATGATAACTCAGTTGAATTAATTAAACAGGAACAGAGGAAGCTATCTGAAATCTACGCACAACAGGAGGTGTTTTGGAGACAACGTTCTAAGCAATTGTGGTTACGTGAGGGTGACAGTAATAGTAAGTTTTTCCATGCATCAGTTAAAAAGAGAAGAGCAATTAACAAGATCACTGCACTTAAAGACAGAGACGGTAGACTAGTTGATTGGAATTCTGGGCTAGAAAATGTGGTAATCAACTATTTTGATGATCTCTTTACAGCATCTCAGACAGAATGGGAGGAAGTTACTAATTGTATGGAGAATAAACTGAATGCTGATCATAATGAAATGCTGCTCAAACCTTTCGAGGAGTTTGAAGTCAAAGAAGCACTTTTTCATATACATCCGGACAAGATCCCGGGTCCAGATGGAATTACACCAGGTTTTTATCAGAAATTTTGGCATATAGTCAAGGAAGATGCAGTCAAAACAGTTCAGAAATTCTTTGAGGATGGCAAAATTGACAATCATTTGGTTGCCACTAATATAGCTCTCATTCCAAAAAAGAGACACCCACAAGCAATGACAGACATTAGACCAATATCCCTCTGCAATGTTCTTTACAAGGTAATGTCTAAAGTTTTGGTGAATCGCCTCAAGAAATTGATTGATGGCCTGATTTCTGCAACTCAAAGTGCATTCATCCCCGGTAGGCTAATTACAGATAACGTAATGGTGGCCCATGAACTAATGCACTTTTTAAACAGAAAATCAAAAGGCAAGCAGAGTTGGATGGCCCTAAATATCGACATGAGCAAGGCGTATGACCGTATAGAATGGAGTTATTTGGCTGCGATGTTAGAAAAAATGGGATTTGATCAAAAAGTAATTACTCTATTCATGTCTTGCATTTCCTCAGTTGAATATCGGGTGTCACATGCAGGCCGAATGTTTTGCTCAATTACTCCTTCACGTGGCATAAGGCAAGGAGATCCATTAAGCTCATATTTATTTCTACTGTGTATAGAGGGTTTTAGTTCTCTCATTCAAAAATACGAGTCTCGGAAGCTGATTCATGGTATCAAGGTAGCACAGAAAGCACCATCTATCTCTCATATTCTTTTTGCAGATGTTTGCTATGTCTTTTGCAAAGCAAGTATGGATAGTGCCACTCATATTCTTGAAATGCTCCTTATCTTCGAGAAAGCTTCTGGATAGCAAGTGAATGTAGACAAGTCATCAGTATTGTTCGGAATATGTGTATTAGTTTGATGATAAGTTAAACAAAACACTTAAGTAGAAATCTGGTGTTTGTAGTCTCAACGGATAAGACCATTCTGGCTATCCGTTGATGGAGTAGCTTTACTTAGAAATAAGTTTAGTATTGTAGCACATTTCAGTTTCTGTATTCAAGTTATAATTCTTAGATATTGGGGGAAATTATAAGTTATGTTGACTACTAGTTGATATGCAAATAGGAGGGCTAAGTGTAAATATTTCATGTCTTGTAATTTTGTATAAGTGAAGTAGTATCAACTGATAAGTTAAAGGTCTTCAACGGATAAGAAACAAAGCTTCAACGGATAACATCCATCAACGGATGAGTGCATCAACGGATAAAGCTTCAACTGCTAATGCATCAACGGATAAAGCCTTCAACGGATGAAAGCTTCAACGGATGCTAAGTTCAATAGCAGTTGACAGTGACAATTCATAAGCTGACAGAGGCACATGGGTTGACAGAGACAATTAGAATGTGGCAGCCTCTTGGAGGAATCAAGAAAATGCAGCATTTCCATTCTGGTGCAAACAAGGAAGTATTCAAAGATTCACAGATTATCCTAGATTGCATTGGATAGAGAAATGAAGAAGAAACATGTGAAGAATCTTTTCAATTGTATTTTATATTTTTTGTCTTCACTTGTAAACTTGGTGATATATAAACCAAGTTGCAGCTAGTAACTAGAGTGTGAATTTTCCAGAGCTGTTTAGAAAAACATTGAGAGAAAATCATCTAGTTTGTACTAGGAAGCAGCTGTGATCAATTTCTTGAATCACAGATTTTCTAAAATAACACATCTCTGGTGGAACAACAAATCCACCAGAAATTTTTTTAAGTATTTTGTGTTCTTTACATTTGTGTTTGAATATATATATGTCTGCATTAGCTCAAAACAATTCACACATACTTGTCCATCAAAACACACAGCCTTTGAAACTGCTCAAAACTTGAAAAAGTTTTGAGATTTACATTCAACCCCCCTTCTGTAAATCTCATTGTTAGTTCCTTGAGAATAACAATTGGTATCAGAGCAAGCTCTTAACTTACAAAGAGTTTAAAGATCTATTCTACTAACATCATGAGTAAGAAGGATATTGGTGTAAAGATTCCAATCCTGGAAAGAGATAATTATCATCAATGGAAAGTGAAGATGCATCTATATCTTCTCTCTCAAGATGAAAGCTACATCAACTGCATTGAAAATGGTCCTCACATCCCTCACAAGGTGGCCACATCTGCAACTGCCACAGTTGCTATTGGACAGTCTATTCCCAAGCCAAAAGCAGAATGGACTGATGAAGATATTGAAGAGGTTCACAAGGACAAGAAAGCCATGAACATTCTGTTCAATGGTTTAGATCAAGATATGTTTGATAATGTCATTAACAGCCAAACTTCTAAGGAAATTTGGGATACTGTGCAACTTATCAGTGAAGGTACTGAACAAGTTAGAGAAAAGAAAATGCAGCTTCTCATTCAACAGTATGAATACTTTCACTTTGAAGAAGGAGAATCACTGAATGATACCTTCAATAGATTTCAGAAACTGTTGAATGGATTGAAGCTATATGGCAGAGTGTACCAAGTCAAGGACTCCAACTAAAAATTTCTGAGGTCTCTAACAAAGGAATGGAAGCCTATGACTGTTTCACTAAGGAATTATCAAGATTATAAGGACTTCACACTTGAAAGATTATATGGAATTTTGAAGACCTATGAACTTGAGATGGAGCAAGATGAGCTGTTGGAAAAGGGAAAGAGAAAAGGTGGATCAGTTGCACTTGTAGCTGACAATGAGAAGACTGAAGCCAGGAATGAAGAAAAGACAATGTCAAGTCTCAAAATCGGCACAAGCAAATCAGAATCAAGTAAGGGAAAGGAGCAAGTAGCTGAGGTTGAAGATAATTCCAGTCAAGATGACTCTGATGATGTTGATGAACATCTGGCCTTTCTGTCCAGGAGGTTTGCAAAGATGAAATTCAGGAAAAATGCTAAATTCACTAAGTCAAACAAGAACATGGTGGACAAATCTAAGTTCAAATGTTATAACTGTGGCATAAGTGGACACTTTGCAAATAAATGCAGAAAGCCAACCTCTGATAAGAAGAAATTTGAGCAAGTTGATTACAAAAGGAAATATTTCGATTTGCTCAAACAAAAGGAAAGAGCTTTTCTGACTCAAGATGACTGGGCAGCAGATGGAGCCAATGAAGATGATGATATGGAATATGTCAACCTAGCCCTGATGGCTAATTCTAATAAAAATAAAACTAGTTCATCAAGCAACCAGGTAATTACTACTGACCTCTCTCAGCTTTCTAAGATTGAATGCAATGAAGTCATAAATGATATGTCCAATGAATTATATCATTTGTGTGTTTCCCTTAAATCACTAGCTAAAGAATACACAAGAATCAAAGAGAATAATTTGTTTTTAAGTGATAGGAATGTTGTGTTAGAGGGTAAGGTAATTGAGCTTGAAAAGATTAAAATCAAATACTTAACTGTTGAAAGTGAACTAGAAGAATCTGTTAAGAAAGTAGAAATTCTTTCTAGACAACTAGAACGTGTGCAAGAGGTAATCAAGGCCTGGAAAACATCTAGGGATGTTAGTGCTCAGATTGTCAAGGTTCAGGGAATTGAATCACTCTGTGAGAATGCCTGGAAGAAAAACAAAAAGGAAGTAGAATTAATTGATGGATTATCAACGGATGATGAAAGTTATCCGTTGAAGGAAGAAAAGGAGCATTCGTTGAAGGCTCATCAATTAAAACAGGCAAGTGATTCTAAAAAGAACAATTTGAAAAATCTCAATAAAAAGTTTGGTTCAACTTCCAAGAACTTTGTCAAAGAAGAAGCTAGCACATCCAAAGATGCCAGTAAGGTGAATATAGGACACATGACTATAGATCAGTTAAAAAATAGGCTTAAGATGGTTGAGGATAAAAAGGAAACTAAAAGAAAATCAAATAAAATGGAACGATAGGAATTAACAAACACAACAATTACACACCTGATAAATATGCTCCTAGAAAAAGTTGTGTGCATTGTAAGAGTGTTAATCATCTATCTTCCAACTGCAAGTCAGTTAAGAATGCTCCCATGCCTTTAACTCCTTCCATGCCTAACATGTCTATGTCACCTCTGCATGATATGCCTGTTATGTCTCAACAGAATCTGCATGCACATTTTGCAAACATGCCATATGTTAATAATCCTTATTTTGCTGCATTTAGTATGCCTTAAATGCCATACAACATGCCTATGTGGAATAATGTGTTTGCACAATCTATGCCTTATCAAATTCAACCAAATGTGCTAAATAATTCTGTGACTAACCCTACACTTCAACCAACTACATCTGAGACCAAGGTTGATCCAAAGTTACCTAAGTCAAAAGATGTTGGAGGTATGAAGTCTAGGAAAAAGACTAACAAGGCTGGACCCAAGGAAACTTGGGTACCAAAATCAACTTGCTTGATTTTATTGTGTGCAGGGAAAAAGAAGGAATCTATGGTACTTGGACAGTGGCTGTTCAAGGCACATGACAGGAGATTTCACCCTGCTCACAGAGTTCAAGGAGAGAGTTGGCCCTAGCATAACCTTTAGAGATGACAGCAAAGGGTTCACTATGGGATATGGCTTGATTTCAAAAGAAAATGTCATCATTGATGAAGTTGCATTAGTTGATGGTCTCAAACACAATCTATTGAGTATCAGTCAACTGTGTGACAGAGGGAATACTGTTTCCTTCAATTCGGAAGCCTTTGTTGTTACAAGTAAGAAGGACAACAAAGTGGTTCTAACTGGAGTTAGAAAAGGGAATGTGTATTTGGCTTACTTCAACTCTACAAATGCAGAATCAATTACTTGTCTTCTCAGCAAAGCAAGTCCAGATGAAAGTTGGCTATGGCACAAGAAGCTGTCTCATTTGAATTTCAAGACAATGAATGATCTAGTCAAAAAGGACTTAGTTAGAGGAATGCCTCTAGTGGAATTCTCAAGGGATGGACTGTGTGATGCTTGTCATAAAGGAAAGCAAAAGAGAGCATCATTCAGTAAGAAGCTTGAATCAGCAATTGATGAACCATTACAACTGCTACACATGGATCTTTTTGGACCAGTCAATGTATTGTCAATTTCAAGGAAAAGATATTGCCTAGTGATTGTAGATGATTTCTCAAAGTTTTCATGGACCTACTTTAATGGATCAAAGCATGAAGCTAGTGAAATCATCATCAATCATATCAAGTCAACAATCATCCAGATTTCAAAGTAAGGAATATCAGGAGTGACAATGGAACCGAGTTCGGGAATTCTACCATGAGGTTATTCTGTGAAGAAAATGGGATCATGCATGAGTTCTCAGCTCCAAGGACTCCACAACAGAATGGTGTGGTGGAAAGAAAGAACAGATCACTAATTGAAGCTGCAAGAATAATGCTTAAAGAGTCAAAACTCCCAACATACTTTTGGGCTGAGGCTGTTAACTGTGCATGTTACACTCAGAATATTTCTCTAATCAATCAGGCAAAAGGCATGACTCCCTATCAATTGTTCAAGAGAAGAAAACTAACTTTAAACTTTCTTCATGTCTTTGGTTGCAAATGCTACATTCTAAGGAATCAACCTGATCACAAAGGGAAGTTTGATACAAAGGCTGATGAAGGAATATTTGTTGGTTATTCTGCTGGAAAATCATATAGGGTCTACAATCTAAGAACCAACATTGTCATGGAATTTGTGCATGTTGTGTTTGATGATAAAAAGATTGATGGACTAACAGATGAGGGACATCATGAAGGACTCAAATTTGATAACATTGAGATATATTTTGATGATAGTGAAGATGATAATGATGGAGAAGGCACCTCGAAAAGAATTCAAAATTTGCCTTTGGATAATGCACAAAGTGCTGCATCAGTTGAAAGTCACAATTCAGCATCCGTTGAAAGAAGTAATGCAGCATCCGTTGAAAGACAAAGTGCATCATCCGTTGAAGTATATAATGAAGCATCCGTTGATCATAGTCTGTCAACGGATAATCAATTCACTTCATCAGTTGATAGAACTCCCAGTTCCTTTCAAAGGATCAATAACTCAGGGGGAGTTTCAGCCAATCAACACTCTATCTCACATCATGACAATACTGAGGTAACCTCATCTAGAGCTAATCTACCACCTCAAAAGAAATGGACCAAGAATCACCCTTTTGAATTGATCATTGGTGATGCAACATCTAAAGTGCAAACTAGAAGGGCTACTCAAGATGAATGTCTATATAGTAGTTTTCTATCACAGGAGGAACCTAAGAGAGTGGAAGAAGCTCTATTGGATCCAGATTGGATTTTAGCAATGTAAGAGGAGCTAAACCAATTTGAGAGGAACAAGGTATGGAAGCTGGTACCCAAGCCAAAAAACAAGAGCTCTATTGATACAAAATGGGTATTCAGAAACAAGATGGATGAAAATGGCATTGTCATAAGGAATAAAGCCAGATTGGTTGTCAAAGGCTATTCTCAACAAGAGGGAATAGATTTTGATGAGACATTTGCTCCAGTTGCAAGACTTGAAGCCATCAGAATCTTTCTAGCCTATGCAGCCCATGCCAATTTCAAAGTCTATCAAATGGATGTCAAGAGTGCATTTCTAAATGGAGAATTAGAGGAAGAAGTTTATGTAAGCCAACCTCCAGGATTTGAAGATCCAAATTTTCCAGACTATGTGTATTATCTATTGAAAGCACTCTATGGACTAAAGCAAGCACCTAGAGCCTGGTATGAGACTTTGTCAAAATTTCTTCTAGATAATCACTTCACAAGAGGTACTGTTGACAAAACTCTTTTCTTTAGAAATGTTAATGGCTCTACAATACTTGTTCAAATCTATGTAAATGATATTATATTTGGCTTTACAGATGATAAGCTTTGTAAAACATTTGCTAAGTTAATGCAAAGTAAATATGAAATGAGCATGATGGGAGAGCTAACTTATTTTTTTGGTTTACAAGTTAAACAAGTTAGTGGTGGAATTTTTATTAGTCAAACTAAATATATTTATGATCTTTTAAAGAAGTTTGACTTAATGGATTGTTCATCTGCAAAAACTCCCATGGCCACTGCCACCAAGCTTGAATTAAACAAGGCTGAAAAGTTTATGGATATTACAAGCTATAGAGGCATGGTTGGCTCACTTCTATATTTAACTGCTAGTAGACCTGATATAATGTTTTCTACATGTCTCTGTGCTAGATTTCAAGCTGACCCTAAAGAATATCACTTTGTGGCTATTAAAAGAATTTTCAGATATCTCAAAGGGACTCCAAATCTAGGAATTTGGTATCCTAGAGAGCCTGGTTTTGATATAATTGGCTACTCAGATGCAGATTATGCAGGTTGTAAAATAGATAGGAAAAGTACAACTGGCACCTGTCAATTTCTAGGGAATAAGCTTGTGTCATGGTTCAGCAAGAAGCAAAATTCTGTTTCTATATCAACAGCTGAAGCAGAGTACATTGCTGCTGGTAGTTGCTGTGCACAGATACTTTGGATGAGGGATCAACTATTTGACTATGGGATAACTGTTGACAAAATTCCAATATTCTGTGACAACACAAGTGCCATTGCCATTACTGAAAATCTAGTACAGCACTCAAGAACCTAGCACATTGACATCAAGTACCACTTCATAAGGGGACATGTGATGAATGGTACAGTGGAACTTCATTTTGTTCCAAGTGAAAAGCAGATAGCAGATATATTTACCAAGCCACTTGATGAATCAACATTCACAAGATTAGTAAGTGAGCTAGGTATGCTTAATTATTCATAAATTCATGTCCTTATTATAATCTGCTTTGAAGCCTGAAATGAATTTGCTGCAAGAACAAAGTTGGCTTTAAGTAAAGATTATTCTATCAATGGATATTCCCTATCCGTTGAAAGCCAAAATTGTTCTATCAACGGATGTCCATTATCCGTTGAAAGACAAATACATTTCTGGTAATTTTATCCTTCAACGGATAAATCTGTGTTAATCTTTAACGGATAACTATTTACCTCATCCGTTGAAGTGTCACATCAGTTGTTTTAAGTAAGTCACAACTGTTGATTCTTTTACTTAACCGTTGATATATATATACATATATACACAGTTGTATGTATTTGTATTAAAGGCAGTTTTTAGAATACATACAGTTTTCTTTATTCTCAAATGGCTGTAATTTCCTTAAAAGAATTATTTAATCATTCTCCTTACGTTTTAATTCGAGAAAGTATAAAAGCCTTTTGAATTCTAAATTTCACTTTACGCTTTCTTACAATCTTTCAAAAGCTTTTACTCTCTTTCTCTCCCAAAACTCTCAACTTTTCTCTGCAACCTCTACTCACTACAATGGCACCAGTAGTAAAGATAATGTCCCAGTCTGGATTTGTCTATGAGAAGAACAATTTCGTAGCTTTAGTGGAAAATAATGAAGCCCACTCAAATTATCACAAGATGATGGACTTCATCAAAAATTGCAAACTAAGCTATGCAATGCTGGAAGCCCCAACCATTTACTGTGAGGTAATTGAGGAGATTTGGACAACTACAGAGTTTAATCCCATAGATATGACCATCACTTTCTCTTTCAAAGGTAAGGATTACTGTATTAACTGTGATGATATACAGTCTTATTTCAAACTACCTGAGAACAATGCCATGACACCACACACTGATAATGATGTATCTAGCATGTTAGATTCCATAGGCTATTCTTTTGATTCTGCTAGTTTAGGGAGTATTAGAAGAAAAGGCCTTAGGAAAGAATAGAGTTTTCTTAGTGATGCCGTTATCAAGGTTTTCTCTTGGAAAATTAGTAATTTTGATGCTATAACTTCATCTCTTGTTAATATGCTCTATATGCTAGTTTCTGATAGGTACTTTAATTTTAGCAACTATGTCATGCTAGAATTAGGTTCCAGGTTAGGTAACAAAGCTAATAGACCTCATAACATCTACTATTCTAGATTCTTTATGTTATTGGCTAACCATGTTGTTGAAGGTTTGGTCATAAATAATGAGAGTAATAAACTCAAGTGCTGGGCACAAGAGAAAAGGGTCTTTGCAGACCTTTTGAGAATTAACCTCAACAGTCAGGTGCCATTGGTATATTTGCCAATAATGAATGCACCTCAGGTAAGTGAGGTAAATACTTCTTCAACTCCTACTACTTCCAACCCCATTATTTATTTGCCTTCAAGTGTGGCCATGGAATCTGTGTCTTTGTCCCAACAGGTTCCTACCAAAGCCACCAAACCTAAAGTTTCAAGAACAAAGTCAAAGAAAGTCACCTCTGTTATTTCTCAAAAGACAACAGTTGTAACAACTACCATCAACACTGAGGGGAGTGAACAGGGTGTGAGTGGTGAGGAGAGGGGTGAACATCAAGAAACCCCCCAGGATAAGGTAGGAGAGGTGAGTGGTACCCCAGCTAGCCAGGCCACAGTTTCTCAAAAGACTGTGGTGGTTGAAAAGGATTCAAACTTATCCCTAGTTGCATCCTCTCAAAAGGGTGCAGCTATTGAAAATAGTCCCCAACCAGGGACACAGAACAAAAGAGGGAGGGACACTGAAGCCACACACTCACCTGTCAAAGCCTTTACAAGAAAAAAGAAGGTTAAAACCTTAATTTCCACACAGGGTGCACACACTGCACAGATACACCTACATGTATCTATGCCTTCTCAAATTCAGCTTGATGTGACTCCAACAAATGTGGACTCACAGCCCCATTCTCTCAAAATTGACACACATCAATCACCAAATTCTCCATCACCATCTCTTGATGTGGACATGATATTCACATCAATTCCTGATTCTCCCTCTTTACAACTCAGGGAGGAGCCCCACTCAAATACTGGTGATCATCATCTTTTAGATGATTTGTTGGATCATCAGCCAATTCTTTCAGACTTGGTTGAAGAATCTGTGTCTCCTAAATTAAAATCAATCCACACAGATTCAACAATCATGTCACTTTCAATTTCTACTTCTTTTCCTTCTTCAACGGATATTTCTCATCCGTTGACAAGTGGTTGTTCTTCGACGGATAAGCTTAACAGCAGTTATCCGTTGATACCATCAGTTCCTACTTCAACGGATACTTCCTATCCGTTGATAGTCTCTACACAAATAACTGAATCAATTCCAAGTGTAGAAGACATGGTTACTGTACAATCACTTCTAGGATTGAGGGAAGGGAGTGAAAGTTTGAGTGAGAGGCTGGGTTGCTCCCAGGCAAAAGGAGAGCTTGAGAGTCTAAATATGCATGCTATTTCTTCCAGCATGGCAAAAGAAAGTGAGAGGAGTGCCACCTTAGTAGGTGAGGGTGAGGGTGTGAGGTGTGTGAGCCAGGGGGAGCCCCTGATGCAAGAATATAGAGAAATTGAGAGAAAAGCAGGTACAGAAGGAATAAGGATGGATCCAGCCATTGCTAGTGAGTCAATGATTGTGGATGATGCTGAAAAGGAAAGACAATTTCAGCAACATTACAAAGCTGTAATTAATAACATTTCCTTGGATGCTGACACTTTTACTTATCCTGTGTCAGCCTATCAACTGTTGGCTGCTCAGGGAAATGTGGAGGCAGAACAGAATTTGAACCTAGTACATACTTCAGAATCTCTACAAAGGGATAAAGCTGCTGTCAATAGGATGTCTTCTCAAGCTGGTGAGCCATCTGAAGAATTTGGAGTAAATTCTAATGATGATGACTCTGTCTCATTTGATGGAAGCATGAACTCAGGGGGAGATGCAGGCCCTAGTTCAGTTCCAAATCTACTTGACTGGGCCTTGACTAAGGAATCTACACCAGGACAATTCAGTGTCTCCTTGGTCAAACAAGTTATGGCTATTCAAAAGGCCCTTCAGGAAACTTCATATGCCGGTACCAAGGCTATTCTTCAAGCCCACCTAGATTCTCTACATCTCATGAAGCTACAACAACTAAGACAGAATCTGAGTGTGGATGAACTCAAGAAGGATATAGCTAACTTGAAGTCCTACAGTTCTGAGAAGCTGGATTCAGTCATGCCCTATGGTACCATGCAGAACTTGTTACTGAGATTGAGAAGAGAATCAGATGCTGAAAAGAGGCTGGCCAAGTTGGAAGACAGAGTTCAAGTCATTGAGAACTCTGTGGTCACCATTCTTCAGAATCAACAGTCTCAAACAAGTCTACTCATGCAGCTGGCAAAAGCACAAGGCTTGACCCCTCTCCTTGATGATAACAAAAAGGGGGAGAATAAAAGGGAAGGGGAAGGAGAGCCATCTACAAACATCCAAATATCTAAAGTGCTAGTTCCTGTCATCACTACTTCTCCAACACTTCAAATCAAAGGAAAGCTTGATGGAATTGATCTAATCCAGCTAGCAGCAGCTGAGATGAAGGTGAAGGAGCAGAGGAGAAAAATTGATGAAAGGATGCAACAGGTGTTTGGCTCTACAACTTTAAAATCATTATCTGTGAAACACAGCACAAAGGTTGAGCCAATCATTATGGAGCACAGGCCAGTAAGGAGGAATAAGTTTGAAGAGACTTCCTTAAGGAATTTGAAACCTATGGTACTCAAGCCATCCACTAGACTCAGCAGGGACTCTACAAAGAACCCTCTAAACTTTAGTCAGTCAAAAGAAGTAGATTTTCCTCTTCCAAAACCTGATGAAGACAAAGTTTTGGGTGGCAGCATCATAAAGCACAAAGAGACCAATGATGTAGTGGAAAGAATGAATATGGATATCATTTATAGAGAGGGAAAGAGTATCTGTGTGATGCAAGGACATCCCAAATTCTCTAAAGCCAAGAGGGAAGAAACCATGAGGTTGAAGGAAGAAGCTAAAAAGCTGAAGGCTGACAAAAGAGCACAAGCAAAGCTTGAAAAATAGCTAGAGTCAAGTCAGACTGAAGAAAGGGAGAAGATTGAAGACAAGAGTGAAGAAAGCAAAAATGTGGATATTGGGAATGTGGTAGGTGAGAGTGTAGAGGAAAGAAAGGAATGGCAGAAAGGGAACAGAAAGAAGGTCAATGCAAAAAGGAAGAGTGGAGATGACACTGAAGAAACCCAATCTAAATGCAAACCACTACCTTATATTCCTGAACCCATTGTGCCTAATCCCTATTTAAATATCCATGGTAAAACAATCATTCCTAAGGAGGAACCCATTGATTGGGACACCATCAAATTGCCTACCTTCTTAAATACTTCTCCACCACCAAAGAAACAGAAAAGAAAAACCAAATCAACACCTCCCCTAACCTCAAGCAAATTCACTCAGAAACCCAAGCCTAAGCCACAAGCCTCAAAGGATGTGTATGTTCACATTTGTGACATAAAGGAACAGACAGACATTGAACTCTACCTGGATGAGCTGGAGGAAGTAAGGGGAATAGATGCCTACAGACAGCTACCAGAAAGATTAGTGTTCAAGTACAAAGGAAATGGGGAAAGGACTTGCCCCCTTTACAGAATTTTGGATGAAGGCTATTCTACCTTGGTTAGAGTCTACTCAGCTATCAAAAGGGATTAAGGCTTTACCAAGATTGCCAAAACTGAGATTCTCAACAAGATTGCCAGCATAAGGAAAACTTGGTGGGAGCCCAATTCCTTGCCTAGAACATTACTCATCCCTGAGCGTGGAATTACAATTCACAAATCACCTCATTGGCTGATGGAGTTCAGAGACAATAAAGGGGTCGGAAGATTCTTCAGACTTGAAGATCAGCTTAAAATTGCCAGTAATGAAACTCTCAAGGACATGCAATCTAAGTTGGACATCAGTGAAGAAGATGAAGCTGAATTCTACAGACAACTCTAACTTCAAGTCGAGAAAAATGACAGGAGGCTAGGGAAGAAAACAAGGGATCAAAGGAAAAGAAAATAATCTGCTCAGTCTAAAGGAGCATCCTTGGAAATAATGTAATCCTTCAATTATATCTCAGTACATACACTTTTGAAGCACTTTTGAATTTCTACTTAATTTCAATTCATATATTTATTAAGTGTTTTGTTATCATCAAGTTAAACCCAAATTTATGCCTACAGTTCTAGTAGACATAAATAGGGGGAGATTGTTAGGAATATGTGTATTAGTTTGATGATAAGTTAAACAAAACACTTAAGTAGAAATCTGGTATTTGTAGACTATTCTGGCTATCCATTGATGGAGTAGCTTTACTTAGAAATAAGTTTAGTATTGTAGCACATTTCAGTTTTTGTATTCAAGTTATAATTCTTAGATGTTGGGGGAAATTATAAGTCATGTTGACTACTAGTAGATATGCAAATAGGAGGGCTAACTGTAAATATTTCATGTCTTGTAATTTTGTATAAGTGAAGTAGTATCAACTGATAAGTTAAAGGTCTTCAACGGATAAGAAACAAAGCTTCAACTGATGTCTCTAAAGCTTCAACGGATAACATCCATCAACGGATGAGTGCATCAACGGATAAAGCTTCAACTGCTAATGCATCAACGGATAAAGCCTTCAACGGATGAAAGCTTCAACGAATGCTAAGTTCAATAGCAGTTAACAGTGACAATTCATAAGATGACATAGGCACATGGGTTGACAGAGACAATTAGAATGTGGCAGCCTCTTGGAGGAATCAAGAAAATGCAGCATTTCTATTCTGGTGCAAACAAGGAAGTATTCAAAGATTCACAGATTATCCCAGATTGCATTGGATAGAGAAATGAAGAAGAAACATGTGAAGAATCTTTTCAATTGTATTTTTTTTGTCTTCACTTGTAAACTTGGTGATATATAAATCAAGTTGCAGCTAGTAACTAGAGTGTGAATTTTCCAGAGCTGTTTAGAAAAACATTGAGAGAAAATCATCTACTTTGTATTAGGAAGCAGCTGTGATCAATTTCTTGAATCACAGATTTTCTGAAATAACACATCTCTGGTGGAACAACAAATCCACCAGAAAAGTTTTTAAGTCTTTTGTGTTCTTTACATTTGTGTTTGAATATATATCTGTCTGCATTAGCTCAAAGCAATTCACACACACTTGTTCATCAAAATACACAACCTTTGAAACTGCTCAAAACTTGAAAAAGTTTTGAGATTTACATTCAACCCCCCTTCTGTAAATCTCATTGTTAGTTCATTGGGAATAACAAGTATTCTTTAGCAGAAATATCAGATCTGATCTTAAACACGAACTGTGTAGAAGGCTTCATTTTGAAGAAGCAGGTGAAAACAGCACATATTTGGGATTACCGAGCATTATCAAAAGAAAAAAGTCAGATATGTTTGCCTAAATTAAGGAGAGTCTTTAGGACAGAATACTGGGGTGGGATAAAAAGCAAGTGTCAAGGGCAGGAAAAGAAATTTTAATTAAAATTGTTGGTCAGGCACTGCCAAATTACGCAATGAGCGTTTTTTTGCTACCGCTGGAGGTGTGCAAGGACTTAGAAAGAATCATGTGCAGATTTTGGTGGAGGTCGGATAATAATAAGGAGAGAGGAATCTATGGTTCTCTTGGGATCGAATGTGTGCAAGAAAAGCTAACGGAGGAATAGGCTTTCGTAATGTGCATGATTTTAACCTTGCTCTATTAGGCAAACAGACATGGCGATTGTTGCAGTTCCCAGACAAGCTAGTATCCCAGGTTTTTAAAGCAAGGTACTACTCCTCAAATACTTTTTCGGAAGCTAAGCTTGGTTATAATCCAAGCTTAATCTGGAGGAGTGTTTTACCAGCTCAAGAATTAATTAAGCAACGAGTAGCATGTCGAGTTGGAAGTGGAAATACCATTAGTGTTATTGGCGCTCCTTGGCTACCAACAGAAGATGATCCGTATGTTCATACGAGACATCCAGCTCTGACAAACCAGAATATAACATCATTGATGATCACAGGTGAGAAACGGTGAGATAAAGATCTGATTAACGAGATTTTTGAAAGAAGGGATGTTGATATTATTCTTAATATTCCTCTGAATGGTGATGATAGGGATAACTGGTTTTGGAGACTCGATAAGTTGGGTATATATTCAGTAAAAAGTGGCTACCTCCTGCTGCAAAAACTAAAACAAAGAACCTGGGGAGATTCTAATACAAAGTTCTGGACAAGACAGTGGAATTTAAAAGTTCCACCGAAGGTTAGAAACTTCTTGTGGCGAGCTTCAAACAACTGCCTTCCAACCAAAGATAAATTACGAAGTAAATCAGTTCCAGTTAACGAGACGTGTCCAGCCTGTAATTTGAGTCTGGAAACATTGCTGCATTCCTTAGTCGCTTGTCCTTTTGCACAACAGTGTTGGAACAGTGCTTCACTATCAACCATAACAGGTACATTCTCATCCTTTTATGAATGGTTACAGCTGGTTTTTAATCAAAGAAACCAAGTAGAAGTTGATCACACAGCAATGATTAGCTGGATGATTTGGAAAAGCAGGAACGAAATTGTTTGGAATCAGAAATTTATGGATTGCTCAAATGTTGTAATGTTGGCGTTATCTGACCTTAACCAATGGAAGTTTGTTCAAGACAGAAGTTTTAACAATTCTTTGGGTTATATAACTCAAGAGGATGGATTAGAACAATGGAAAATACCGAAGGAAAATAGAGTTAAGGTTAACTCCGATGCTGCATTATTTGAAGATCCTAACAGATATAGTTATGCTTTTGTTGTCCGTGATCATCGAAGTGCACTTGTGGAAGCAAGATCATGGTGTTACGAAGGACGGACCTCCTCGGCTCTAGCGGAAGCCATGGGAATCAGAGAGGCACTGAGTTGGACTAAGACAGCAAGGCAACAAAATGTTGAAGTTGAAACTGATAGCCTGCAAATAGTTGAGTGGATACGCAGTTCCTACAATAGTTTATCTTATGTAGGCCGCTTGGTGTCAGAATGCAAGGAACTATTAGCAGAGTTACATAGCCAAAACGTTATGTTGAGATTTGTTAAACGATCTGCAAATAGAGGGGCTCACTTTCTAGCGAGACATAGCTATTTACCAGCTGATCGTATTTGGCGGTTGGATAATATCCATCCGGATTTTTATCATGTATTGTGTGATGATTTGAAGTAATAAAATCTCTATTTACTGCCAAAAAAAAATTTCCTTTAAATTGAGTTAGACCTGTAAAATGAAAGAGCAAAAATAGAAAATGCAGAGGGAAAGGCTAGAAAGTTGAGTTGTAACTAAATCAAGTGAGACTCGGTACAAACAAGCAAACTTGTCCATAAATCATCACTAAAACCGGGCTGATTAACCTATTTTACGCGTCAAACCATTATTGGCATGTTGTCTTTCAACAAATAGGACTAAATTTGTGTGATATTAATTGACAATGGCAGCTGCGGATGTAGAGTTTCGATGCTTTGTGGGAGGATTGGCATGGGCCACCACAGACAGGACTCTCGGAAATGCCTTTTCTCAGTTCGGAGAGGTTGTTGATTCCAAGGTCGGTGCAGCGTTTGTCATTGGAATGGGCAGCGCAACCTGATCATGTGTTATTTGTTACTAATCATCATCATCGTCATCATCATCATCATCATCATCATCATCATGTGTTACTCCTGTTCTGGTTTTGTTTTGTTATCATCATACTCTCTAGCTCTCTTTATGTTACTTTATCCCCCTCATCCTCACTTATGGTACGTTAACATCGGATAAATTATATATATAAATAAATACACACACATGTTTACACACTTACAATGAGTACACTTCCAAGGTTTAGATTTGATCTAAACTTGTTGGGATTTTCTATGGTGTGCCCAAGGGCACACAATAGTCACTAAATAGATTAGTGAGTAGAATATATAAATATATAGTATTTATAATTGGCAAATGATCCATATCCATATCATGTAATCACTAATGATTTGTGATAGTATCATTGAATGCTTTGATTCAATATTTGCTTTTGCACTATGATCCAATTTTAATCAATATATTCTTCTTATGTTTTTGGTAGATTGTGAATGATCGTGAGACTGGCAGATCGAGGGGATTCGGATTTGTAACATTCCGAGAAGAGCATGCATTACGTGAAGCAATTGAGGGAAATGAATGGCCAGAGTCTAGACGGACGAAACATTACTGTTAATGAGGCTCAGTCAAGGGCAAATGGAGGTGGTGGTGTTAGTGGTGGAGGTTTTCGCCATGGTGGTGGAGGTGGCGGTTATGGTCGTCCTGACAGCGGACCATCTATACGGTGCAAGTGGTGGCCTTGGATACGGTGATACTGGGTCTTCAAGGTACGGTAGCCGTGGTGGTGGTGGTCCAGATAAGAAGTGGAGGAATTGATATTTCTGTTGTTGCATTTTTTGATGCCTTGTTGATTTTTTTTGGATATAAATAAAAATAAAGTTAGCATATGCGTTTGTTTCTTTTGGCCTTGGGTTCTCTCATCCCTCATCTATTCAGATTTCAAATATCAAATTCTTGCAATTTTGGTGTCGACACTAGCATTTGAGATATAGATAATTAAGTGCACTGCAAAAGTGGAATGTTGAGCGTGGTGTGCACAACATTCTCCAAAGTCAAGGTAGAGGTTGTAAGAATTTTACAAAGTCACTAGTTTAATTGGGACGTTGTCTGTGTTTGACTGGAAGTCCGGCATGTGTTAACAGCTGTTGGGACAATCTGAGGGGTTGAATTAATGCTGGATGCCATAAGAGAGGAAGGTGATAATTTTGGCGTTGCAATAGGTAATGACTGTTAGGTAGCCGGGTAAAAGGCTATTTGGGAAGTTGTGTTTGTGTTAGTTTTGGCATAAATTCGGCTTTGTACTTTAGATTTTTTTGCTCCAGGCAGGTTTATCTACTGAAGGGTATGTTGGAGATTGAGTTGGACAGAATTGACAAATATATTCATGTAAGTTTTAAAACAGCCGGAGGTTGTATGCATATTTTCTTGTGGAGGTCAAGGGAGGTGCCTTCTTCTTCTTCTTCTTTTTTGCATAGGTTCCAATATAAGGCTGGCCTCAAGGACTGCAAGGTTATTTTGTTAAGGGGCGCGAGGAAAAAAGAGTTTACTGAAAAGAGGTCAATTGTCAGTGAATGTCTACTAATATATAGTCAAAATATAATGCACGGAGCTACTTTGATGAAACCAACGTGTAATGATGAGGTTTGTTAAGTTTGAATTGGCAGCACCAAAAGATACAATGGGAATGGCTATTAGATTGTAGATCATTTTCGTAATTATTTTTAAGTTACAAGGGGGGTTACATATTAAGATGGTGGATCCGAACAGAGTTGCTGAGTAGAGATGATGGTGCACAAGAATATGAACACAAATATATCAGCTACATAATTAAAATTTACTAAGTGTTTATAAATATTTAATTTCTGGTAAAGAGGTCAACATTCAGGCACATATATATATATATGGATATATTCAAACAGGTAAACTAGCACACAATGTAAGCATAGATATAGTAGAGCCAGTGAGACATGTTTTAGTTTAGTAATTGTATATAAATATCTGTAATTCAGGCAACATTCCCCCCTAGGGCAGCTACCTCATCAAGCCGGGGATGTTCCATTTGGTTCAGCTGCCACATGCACATTCTGAACTGGGTTGTGTTCTTAGAGCTTCACAACAGTGTACTCTTCATAGTCTAGGTTGGTGTTGTAGCCATTAATCTTAATATCATAAGTGCAAGTTTTTCCAATGACTTTGTTGAGCACTTCTGGTATTGCAGCCGGTGTGTTGGCCTCCAAGATAATTTGTAGAATGTATTTGTTGCAATAGGCATAAAAGGTTGGGTCTTAGTTGCTGGATGGCATTTTTAAGGGCTAATTATCATTTAGGTCATCAATTAAATCCAAAAGTATCACTCGAACCATTCTTTTAATTTTGGTCTCAATCGACACATTAATTAATTTAAAAGATTCACTCCGTCTAAGTCAACTTTGAATCGGGTCAGATTTAACGGTTTTCATCCATTGCTCCGTTATGTGGTGAAGTGTCATGTGACACGGCAAATAAAAAATAAAAAATAAAAGAAATTAGAATGGACACATAAACAAAGAAATCAAATGAAAACAAAAATAGGAAAACGTGAATTAAGAGCGTATGAAAGGGGTAAACTGAAACCCTAATTTCTCCGATCAATTAGAGCTGGATATATGTTCTGGATCAATTGAAGATTACTTACACAGTCAATACAAGGTATATGTTCCAGATCTAGTATATATTATTCATATTATGTGTGTGTTTCTTGAATCGTCCCGTCTTTGTATAGTGTCTTCATATGTCTATCTTGTTTTGTATACATGTGTCTTCATATTATGTTCTTGTATGTATTCTTGATGGTTTACTTCTTACTTGCCTATCTTGTGTAATTGTATGCTTTAAATTTTTTTAGCAGAATGACATCTAGGATTCCGATTCATCTTCACCACCATGGTAAATTTACACCTAATGCGTTTAATGGTGAATGTGGTTATATTGGAGGTCGTATTGACATAATTAATGGTGTTGATACGGACATATTTTGTACTCGTGATTTGGAAGATTATGCAATTACATACAACTACTCGAAAAATGATTTTTACTACTTCAAACGTAATGGTCAAAATTTTAAAGATGGTATAAGGTTGTTGTATGATGATGCTAGTGTTGGAGCTCTGACTTCTCTGTGTTTACCTTATGGGAAGATTGAGTTATATGTTGACCATGGTAGAAACTCAATAATTGAGGATACTGAAATTGTCGATGAGGGGGGTAGTAAAGAATTTGAGGAGAGTGAAGAATGTATTGTTGAGGGAGTTGAAGACGAAGATGATTGGGATTTCGACGATGAGGACAGTGAGGATTCTGAATATGAACTTGAGGGAGAATGTGGGGATAATGGAGATGATGAAGATTTTGATGAAGAGGGCTATGAGAAAGAAGAAGAATTTGATTTTGGTAAAGATTGGGATTCTGATGACATGAGGGAGGAAAGTGAGCCTGAAATTCCAGAGAAGCTTAGTAGAGAAAATAACAGATCAGTGGAGAGAAATGATGACAATAATGACCACCTTCTATGTAGTGAAGATGAGTTTGATAGTGATGAGCTGAGATCACTTCCATCTTCCAGTGAAGATGAAAATGTGAAGAAAGGGTATGTTGGAATTCCACCTAGTAATCGTAAAAGGAAGAAGCTACCGGTGCATAATCCGCACAAGCTGGTGAATGTGAAATTTAGTGCTGGAATGAGATTCGAGTCAATGGAAGAATTTCGAAAAGCTGTGAAAGACTACGGAATAAAAGAACGAAGGGCTCTCCACTTCATCGCAAATGATAAAGACAGAGCACAGGTAGCTTGTGAGAAGGGATGCCCTTTTTATATATGGTGCAGTAGATTACAAGATAGCCATGTTGTTCGAATTAAGACACTGGTAGACAGCCACCTATGCACTAAACCCTACCACAACAAACTTATCACAGTCAGATACCTTACAGAACTATATGGTGATAGGATCAGAAAAAATCCTCAGTGGAAAGTAAAAGAAATGATGGAGACTGTTAGAGAGGATTTAGAGGTTGAAGTGCCAAAGATCAAGCTTATAAGAGTGAGGAAGGTTGCTTTGGAAGGTGTTGCAGATGCTTTGAAGGAACATTATAGCAAAGTTTGGGATTTTGGATATGAATTACTGAAGAACAACCCAAAGAATAGAGTTGAGATCAAAACAAACAGGTTAACTGATGACTCTCCCAACACCTTCCAAAGGCTCTACATTTGTTACTATGCACTGAAAGAAGGTTGGAAAAGTGGTTGTAGACCAGTTTTGGGGTTAGATGGTTGTTTTTTGAAGACTGTGTGTGGAGGCCAACTTCTAAGTGCAGTTGGTAGGGATGGGAACAATCAAATGTTCCCTGTAGCCTATGCAATAGTTGAATCTGAAAATACTAGCAGCTGGAGATGGTTCCTAGACCTGATGAGAGATGACCTTGATCTTGGAAATGGAAATGGCTATACAATTATTAGTGATCAACAGAAGGTGACATCTAAATCTTTATATGTTTGTTTGTGTGTTTGGTTCATATATATAGTACACTTTTTAAATGTGGTATTTGAATAGGGCTTGGAGAATGCTATGAGGGAGTTTTTACCAGAAGCTGAGCATAGGCTATGTGTAAGGCACCTGTTTGCAAACTTTAAAAAAAGGTAATGTATGTGCAATTTTCACATTTTATTTCAGTTTCTTAATTCTTGCAGTTACTTAATCAATTTGTAATTGCAGGTTTGGTACTGGACTGTTGAAGAGGCAATTTTGGATTGCAGCAACAGCCACCTACCCTACAGCTCATGTGAAAGCAATGAAGGGTCTTGAGAAGCTATCCAGGAAAGCTCATGCTCACTTGGCTAAGTTTGATGCAAAAAGCTGGACAAAGGCTTACATCTCAACAACTCCAAAGACAGACAATGTTGACAACAACATGTTTGAGTCATTTAATTCATGGATACTTAATGAGAGGTAATTCATTATAAATTTGTATTTTATGGTGCTTAACTAGTCTTTATTTATGAATAATTTATAATATATGGTTTTTTAATTAGTTTACTTTATTTTGCAAGGTTTATGCCAGTGCTTAACATGCTTCAGGAGATTCATTTTAAACTAATGAGAAGGGTGAGACTGAACAAAGAGAGGATGGAAGCTAGCCAACATCAGATATACCTAGTAATTAGGAGGAAGCTTGACTTTGCAGTTAGAGTATCAAGGGAGTGGCAAGCTACATGGGATGGTCACAGAAGTTTCATGGTTAGAAAGGGAACAAGGTCTGTGACAGTTGATTTGGAGGAAAGAACATGTGCTTGCAGAGTTTGGGACTTAACAGGTGTTCCATGTGCACATGTTGTTGCAGCTATACATGACAGGAGGCAGCAACCCATGTCTTGTGTGTCACATTACTTTACAAGGGAACTATACTTGAGGGCATATGGTCATTCAATAGAAGCACTTAGAGGAGAAGATTTTTGGGAGTTACACAATACAGCTGAAATGCTTCCTCCAGATATGCCTAAGAAACTCAGAGGAAGGCCAAAAAAGATGAGAAGAAGGGAGGAGTGGGAGGATGGTACTCAGAGTAGGAGTAAAACTCAAGATGCAGCTAAACTACAAGGTCAACCAGAGGTGCAAAGATACAATAAAGGGAGGATTGTGCATTGCTCTATCTGCAAGGAGGCTGGTCATAAGAGGCCAACTTGTCCAACAAAGGATGTTCCAAGGCCAGAATCTGAAGGTCAAGAAAATATGACAGAAGAAGAAAGGCCTCAAACAGATAACCCTAAAAAACAAGCAACAAGAAGCAAACTACCAGTGAGGAGATCAACTGGCATTGTTATAAGGGAACCAGTGAGTACAGTTTCAGCTACACCTACTATGAAAGACCAAACAACTACAAAGGGCAAAGAGAAAGCAAAAGAAGTTAGTAAAGAGAAGGTATTGTACAAGTCTCAAACAGAGAGAAGAGGAAGACCATCTTGGCTAGTCAACCAAAGGACAAGGGCAACAAATGGCCATGATGCTGCTAGCTCAGAACAGGTAATTCCTAAAGGTAATTTGTTCATGCCAACACCTGGTTTTAACATAGGAAACCACCTGCCAAGAGGAACACCTAGTGCAGGGACACCCCCTGTTAATCACCCTGCAATATCTCAGCCACCACTAACAGAGCACAATGATGACACTGAGAATAATGAAGAGAAAGAGGATGACCTTTTATCTGTGAATGCTGGAGGTATTGAAGATAGTGAGGAAGAAAGCTTGGAGGATAGTTTGGAGGACAATGGAGATGCAGATGTGCAACCAAGGAGAAGCAGCAGGCTTTGGTTGAAGAACAAGTTCACTTTCAAGAACACACCTGATGATCCAGTATCTCTTGATGATGATTAGATCTCATTAATCTGTTCTAGCAAGAAATATGTGAATTGCAGTACTTTTGCAAGGGCAAGTATTTTGTTATGTTGCTGCAACTTTAGACAGTACTAATGGTTATCTTCTAAAAGATTACCTTTTCGAAAGAGAGTATTCTCTTTGATATTTATGGTATGTACATTTGAAAACTTGTGAACAATATGAAATGCCAATGACTATCGAATATTGCAAATTGTGTTTCAAACACAAAAATAATGGTCGACTGGTTGCATTAGTTTTTAACATTAATAGTACAATTACATAATAGTTGACATTGTTCTCTTCATTTCTACCATTTAACATCACATCCCCATTTTTAACACCTACCAGCACAACCAACTACATTTAATTTCACAACTACAAATGACAACAACCACGAACCTAATTAAGATAGAGCCAACTAGCTGCTATTTTCTCATGCCTCCCAAAGAACATAGCAATTAATATGACAAGAAGAATGCCACAAATTTTCAACACTATGCAGAGCCTCTTGTTCAGAACCTTCAACATCTTCTTTTTTTCAACCTCCACACCAAGTCTCTCCTCTACAAGTTTCAATTTTTCCTCCAAATATATTCTTCTATGATTCAAATCCGTTATAACATCTCTGGCTCTACCATGGAAGTCTGGATCAAACCACTCAAAAAACCCGCATCCATTGATATCCTACAATAATTTTTAACCAAAATAAGAAAAACTCGTTCATTTAACCAAAATAAGTACATATTAGCATATAATGTACCTTAATCTGGGGACATGTTAAGAATCGCTTTCCAGGATTTTTCAATGTCCATGATACTCGAACCCTAGCTGGTGTGCCGCAAAAACAAATTTTCTCTTTTACTTTTGCACTTGAGTGCACAGCAGAACTGTCCGAGCTGTGAACAAAGGGGATATTAGATGACATGCTCTTTGGATGCTATTGTTATAAGGGATTGATTTGTTATGCAATTCAACATGTATATGAATGAATGTATATATATATAGACACAAATATATATGTTGATTGGCCATGTCAGCAACCACTCAGCAAAAAAGAGCCGTTACTGTCATATCATCATGTTGACCGTTAGTTTTTAGATTGACTTAGACGGAGTGAATCTTTTAAATTAATTAATGTGTCGATTGAGACCGAAATTAAAAGAATGGTTCGAGTGATACTTTTGGATTTAATTGATGACCTAATTGATAATTAGCCCGAATTTTTAATTAGAGTTGTTCACGAACCGAACCGAGCCGAGTTTTGATCGAATTGAGCCGAGTTATAGTTTTTTCTGACAAACCGAGCCGAGTTTTCGTAACGAACAGAAAACTGTGTTCGAGCTCGAACTCGTTAACGAACGAGCCGAACACAAGCTTTTAAAGAACAAAATCGAGCCATTCGAATTGACCCGAACACGAGCTTTCTCCATCAAAACGAGATGAGCCAAGCCGAGCTAAAGTAAAAAATTCTGATAAAAACACCGGTTGAATGTTAAAATAACAAAACAAAACTTTTATTTTTAAAATTTTTTTTTGTCATATCACTAAAATATATTGATCTTTACATCCGTACGGTTGGATCATTCAAAGATATTTTTACAAAAATTGAAATATTAATATGAGCTTAAACACTAGTTACAAGTACTGTTAAATTCATTGGTTGACTGTCAAAATAACAAACAAAATAAATTTATTTTTTTTAAAAAAAATTTGTCATATCATTAAAATATATAGATCTTAACATCCATATGGTTGAATCATTTATAAATATTTTTAAATATTAATACGAGACTAAACACTAGTTACAAGTATTGGTCAAAACACCGGTTGACTGTTAAAATAACAAACCAAATATATTTATTTTTTTAAGAAAATTTTGTCATATCACTAAAATATATAGATCTTAACATCCGTACAGTTAGATCATTCATAAATATTTTTAAAAAAATTGAAATATTAATATGAGCCTAAATACTAGTTACAAGTATTGTTCAAACCATTGGTCGATTGTCGAAATAACAAACAAAATAAATTTATTTTTTTTTCTAAAAATTTTGTCATATCACTAAAATATATAGATATTAACATCTGTACGGTTGGAGCATTTATAAATATTTTTTAAAAAATCGAAATATTAATACGAGACTAAACAATAGTTACAAGTATATGTCAAAACACCGGTTGACTGTTAAAATAACAAACCAAATACATTTATTTTTTTCTAAATTTTTTGTCATATAACTAATATATATATATATATATATATTAACATGTGTACGGTTGATCATTCATAAATATTTTTTTAAAAATTGAAACATTAATATGAGACTGAACACTAATTACAAGTACTATTCAAACATTTGGTTGATTATCAAAATAACAAACAAAATAAATTTATTTTTTTCTAAAATTTTTATCATATCACTAAAATATATAAATGCATCCGTATGGTTGGATCATTCATAAATATTTTTAAAAAAATCGAAACATTAATACGAGACTAAACACTAGTTACAAGTATAGGTCCAAACATTGGTTGACTGTTAAAATAACAAACCAAATATATTAAATTTTAAAAATTTTGTCATAACACTAAAATTAATAGATCTTAACATCCATACGGTTGGATCATTCATAAATATTTTTTAAAAAATTGAAACATTAGTATGAGACTGAACACTAGTTACAAGTACTGTTCAAACCATTGGTTGATTGTCAAAATAACAAACAAATTAAATTTATTTTTTTAACATTTTTTTTAATATTACTAAATATGGATCTTAACATCCGTACGGTTGAATCATTTATAAATATTTTTAAAAAAATCGAAATATTAATACGAGACTAAACACTAGTTACAAGTATAGGTCAAAACACCGGTTGACAGTTAAAATAACAAACCAAATACATTTATTTTTTTCCAAAAATTTTGTCATATAACTAAAATATATAGATCTTAACATTCATACGGTTGATCATTCATAAATATTTTTTAAAAATTTGAAACATTAATATGAGAGTGAACACTAGTTATATGTACTATTCAAACCATTGGTTGATTATCAAAATAGCAAACAAAATAATTTTTTTTTTCAAAAAAAGTTTATCATATCAATAAAATATATAGATACATCTGTATGGTTAGATCATTCATAAATATTTTTAAAAAAATCGAAACATTAGTACGAGACTAAACACTAGTTACGAGTATAAGTCAAAACATTGCTTGACTGTTAAAATAACAAACCAAATATATTAATTTTTTTTTCTAAAATTTTTGTCATATCACTAAAATTAATAGATCTTAACATCCGTATGGTTGGATCATTCATAAATATTTTTTAAAAAATGGAAACATTAATATGAGACTGAACACTAGTTACAAGTACTGTTCAAACAGTGGTTGATTGTCAAAATAACAAACAAAATAAATTTATTTTTTTCTAACATTTTTTTAATATCACTAAAATATATAGATCTTAACATCCGTACGGTTGGATCATTTATAAATATTTTTAAAAAAATCGAAACATTAGTACGAGACTAAACACTAGTTACAAGTATAGATCAAAACACCGGTTGACTGTTAAAATAACAAACCAAATACATTTATTTTTTTCTAAAAATTTTGTTAAATCACTAAAATATATATATATATATATATATATATATATATCTTAACATCCGTACGGTTGGATCATTCATAATTATTTTTAAAAAAATTGAAATATTAATATGAGACTAAACACTAGTTACAAGTGTTGTTCAAACCATTGGTTGATTATCAAAATAACAAACAAAATAAATTTATAATTTTCTAAAATTATTGTCATATCAGTAAAATATATAGATCTTAACATCCGTACAGTTGGATCATTCATAATTTTTTTTTTAAAATCGAAATATTAATACGAGACCTAACACTAGTTACAAGTAGAGGTCAAAACACTGGTTGACTGTTAAAATAACAAACCAAATATATTTTTTTTTTCTAAAATTTTTGTCATATCACTAAAATTAATAGATCTTAACATCTGTGCGGTTGGATTATTCATAAATAGAAGTATTGTTCAAACTACTGGTTAACTGTTAAAATAGCAAACCAAATATATTCATTTTTTCTAAATTTTTTATTATATCAATTTTATATATAGATATTGACATTCTTACGGTTGGATCATTTATAAATATTTTTAAAAAAATCAAAACACCAATCAAAAAGTAAATATTAGTTATAAGTAGTAGTCAAATAACTTGTTAATTATTAAAATATCAAAATAAAATTTTAATTTTTACTATTTGAATTTTTTTCAAATTACTAAAATATATATATATTTTGACATTTATATGGTTCAATAATTTAAAATTATTTTAAAAAAATCTGAATAAAATTTATAATAATCAAATATATAAAAATTATTTTTTTTGAATATTTTTTCGAGCCGAACCCGAACATGCCAAAAACTCGGATCGAGCTCATTTTTTTAACAAATATATTTTTGTATTCGAGTTCGAGTTGGAATCCTTAAAGAGCCGAACTCATACTTGTCCGCGAACGGAGCTCTATTTTTAATGGGCACATGTATCAAGCGTTCAACTTCTTCGTTGAAAAGAATAAATGTAGTAGTTCCAGTAGGGTCCGCTGTACGAACAATGAGATGGAATCTTCCGGTCATGGTAAGTGGTAACTATTGTCATGTTATTTTTGGGCAGTGAGCAAGCTAGTTTTTTAGAAAACTCACAATATGTTTAAGTAGAATATTTCAATCAGTTACAACCAAACCATACCTTTGGCTCGCGTCAGTAATAGTTGTTGTGCAATGTGCGCAGTAGCTGCTTGGCCCAAACACGAAGCAGCAGTTGTAATACCACCCTTCCGCCCAGGGGTATACGCAGTTCGGATCGGATCGATTTTGAGTTAAAAGTCGAACCAAATCGTGAAGAGCGGTTTTAGAAAATTGTCATCCGCAACCGCATTTGCGGATGCGGTTAACCGCGTCAATTGCGGTTGCGAATTTGCGATTATTGCGGATCGATTTGCGGTTCAACCACTTATTTTAAAATAATTAATAATTTGCAAAAAAATAAATTCGGAATATTAATAAATTGAAGTTTAAGTTACGTGATAAATTACATTCAAAAATAAAATATAAACTAATGCTCCGTGTAGAGCAAGGATATTAAAAACATACAAAAATGTGGAGGCGAGAGAAAAAAAAAAGAAAAGGATAAAAAAATTACATGTTGATTACATTTTTCATTTGTTTGGTTATATATCTTACAATGATTATGAATTTTATGAACGATGTCTTAACATTAACCTAAGATTAGTTAATAAATGTGTATACTTACTAATTTATAGGATATCAACTACATTTTTGGAAATATAATTTATTATAAATATATGTTGCGAGTTGCGGTTGCGGTTGCGATTTTGTGATTTTCAAGAATTTAAACTGCATCCAAACCGCGAATGAGCAGTTTTTAAAATTTGAATCCACAACCAACCCGCATTTTACGATTATTCGCAAATGCGGTTCGGTTGCGAGCGGTTGAGCGGTTGGATGCGATTGAACAGTTTGTCTGTACAGCCCTACTTCAGCATCCATAATTCCAACAACTTTAGCAACGCACATGCATCGAGCTACCTGCGTTTGGGGGGAAAATTGACTTAACAACTGAGTGGTGAAACACTGGAAATATGACAATTTAAAACAATAGAAAGCCATAACAACAATTGTTATATTGTCTGGTCTGCAATAGAGGAGACCAGCAAGGAACAATTCAACCCTGTTTAACATAAAAATTTAAATGCATGAATATTTATGGAACAGAAAGGTTAGGTCCCTAATACTCGTGCACTGTAATGTAAGAAATTCTACGATTAAACACCGTTTATTGGTAGTGCAAAGTCGGAACACGTACCCTCTGCCCAGCAGGGAGCTCGTATGCTAAAATTTGCTCGATTAAGAGCTGTCTCAAGCTTTGTGCATCTGCTGCTAGAAAATGTGCTGGGGGCGGTCGGAGGTCCACGGACTTGCCTGTAGCTGCCGCTATTGTTGCGTTGAGGTCATTGAGCGGATTGTGGTCTATGTTGAGGTAGGTATACGTAGCATGGCTGCGAGAGCGTACCATTGTCTGTATAAAGGGTTAGAAATGTAGGAATAAATTTTAAAAATAATTTGCAGAAATGGTACATTTATCAGATGTAATATAGTGTTAGGGCGAGCTGAATATTATGATGTAGGTATTTACACGCACAAGTAATCTAACTGCAGAAAATACATTAGTCATCAAATGACCATTTCATAATAAACCAAAGATCAAAATAAACTTTAGCCCAGAACCCAGTTACACAGCAAAACACTTCCTATACATCCATTAAATTAAAGCCAGTAATAAGCAGAATAAGCAAAGGTTGCATAGATAAAAGTTGCTTATAATCTACAAAAGTTTAGCCATTTACAAATTATTGGTGCATTCAGCCGTTTTACGTTCTAGCTTGTAAGTGTTTTAGGATTAAATCTCAAAGTGGTCACCAAATTAAAGGGCATATATTAAAAAAATACTCTAATTATTCGAGACTCATTAATATCTATTAGTTGCAAGTAATGATCAACGGAAAAGGTTAGATGGAGAGACATAATCGTTGACGAGGATTACACGTACATGACAGGTAGAAATAACAATAATAAATTAGCACGGATGCCCGCTTCGCGGGGCGTAAATTTTTAAACATTTTAAGAAAATCATCAACTAATCATCCGTAAAAGCCATGATATTCTAACAACTTGCAAAATGAAATAACGTTTACATGGCACGATCAGATATTACATAGCATAAACCATTCCAACAACCTGGAATATTACATAACGATTCCCTTTTTACAATACAAAAACCACTAACTAAATTAAAAACACCCATTTCTTAACCACATGTTCATTACTGAGGGCTCGTTTTGTTGTTAGCAGGTGATTGAAACTTCAACTGAGACATTCCATCCAAGTGATATGAAGACCCTGATGCCTGCATGTAAATATTTTAAATTAGCTGCCCAATTTTAAAAGCTGTATCTTTTGAAAATAGGAAAATACACAGAACAAACCTGTGACGTTAGCTGGCAATCAGAGTCATGAGGTTGTTCCAGATGGCTATTTGGATCAATAAAGCCCTTGCAAATATTTGTAACCCAGTATATTGTAGCTTTGTTAACCACATTGATTTCCTTTATCAGTAGCTTAACAGTGTATTTTTGTTTAGTCACGCTCTTGAACACTAAAGGAAAATCTTCTTCCTCAGTACTCTAAATGTGAAAAGCAACACCATTACAAAATATATCGGAAGGTTGTATAGTTTAAGCAAGTGCACTAACCTGCTTTAGAAGCTGTACAACCCTTATTCCAAGAAGGGTACGAATTTGCTGGTCACCAAGTAAGAGTTCGATCGCACCAGTTTTATCAGATGCCACAGTAATAACTTTGTACCTGCATCATCTCACATGCACAACATACTCAAATGCATAGATATAATCACTATAAATAGATAATTATGATGTAAATACACCTGTTATCAGGAAACGGAACTATCCGGTTGCAACTACCACAACACCACACATCCTGAGCCATTTCTACCTCATCACCATAACCAGTGCAAACAGTAGTGTACCATGAACCAGTTTCTTCTATGTACTTAATGTGCAGATGCACACAAACCTGTCTCTGGCACATAGTTTCCATATGTAAGCTAAACACAAGAATACAGTAAAGAAAATGAGCTGAGATTACCATAATATACTCTGGACCAAGCTCCTTTATAGTTGCAGCACTCAGTAGCTCAACTTTCACATGCCTATCAGCAGCATACATTTGTTCCTTAAAGCCTACCTGATCAAGCCTAACCAATGCAGGTAATCAGTACTGGAGCAAATAAATGCGTATCACAATAATCCAGCAGGTTAGTCACTCACTTGCGCCTCAACTGCACCACACTATAATGATCGTAGTTGAGGTAATACTGAGTTCCTCCAACACTTGATAGATCAACTTCTCCTATATAAGCATGATCACAAAACAATAAGGAATATGTGTAAAAAAAGAAACTACTTTATGAAAGAAACATTATCTTAGTCATACCATTCCACAATCCAACCCTACTACTTGCTATTATTAAGATTTCTGGTTTTTCCTTAAGTTCATTCATCCCCTGATCAAAGTTCTCAGCACAAGCATCCCAAAACGTAACATTGATAGATGACCTACATTTAATAGGACCAAACAATTATATATGATAAAACTCATTTGGACAATAACTAATCATGACAGATGTAAGGAAAAAAATAATCCTAAAAGTATCTTACTTTCCATCAGTTATAACCAGCTTCACCTGCCTTTGTGCATCCCCATGTTTGTTCACCAAAGTGGCCAAAGGTTCATACTGCTTTATTATTCCAACAACATCTGCAGAAAATGAAAGGATCATAACAAGATCATAACAAAACCGGTATACTATAAAATGCAATAAGTCATATATAAACTCATCAACCTGCCAAGTATGTTGTTTGTTTGCTTAGTTCATAAAGCTCGAAATGGTTATAGAAATCAAAAGCATTGTTCTCAATACTATTTTCATCATCATCAATAGTCTTTATCCGAGTCTCCACTACGCCATAGATGGCCTATCACAATGGTTTAATCATGTATGTTACAAAATTATGTTACCTTAGCTATGCTCATCTTAGCCTACCGCAACGTAGTGTTTTTGATGTTACCATAGCCTTTGTAACATGTTACGATAGATTCAAAGTGTTACATACGGTAACATGTGGAAACTTATGTTACAATAGGGTGTTAATGGATAAAAAAGTAACATTTTACAAACAATTAAATATATATAATTATTTGACTTCAAAATTAATCTGTTTTGATAATATAATTAAGCAATAGTATTAATATTAGCTATGATTGCTAAAATATTTTTTTTGTTAAATTTTGTAAATTGCACTATATGGTAACTATAATTTTTTATTAATAAAAATTTGAACACTATTTAAATTTAAAAAATTATTAAAAATAAAAAAGGTGAAATTAGCAATGTTGGGCTCTGTTGGGCTTTCTATCAGGCGGGCTACAGTAGGATTAAAACTTTTGGAGAAGCGGCAATTTTTTAGACAAGTCAAAATTTCACACTCTCCTCTCTCTCGGTTGCTCTCTCTTCTCGCTCTCTCTTCTCACTCTCTCTCTCTAAGTTTTCAATTGAATCGAATCTAATCATCGATGGACATACTACCTCACAGATCGATGATTCGAGCTAGGGTTTTATATTGATAAAATCTCTCAGATTCGATCTTCAAACTAAACTAGGGTTTTAAATTGGAATTGGGGTTTTTTTATTTACTGCGAATTTGTGGTCAAATCAGCTTGCGGTACTACCTCTCTCACTATCTCTCTCTCATTTTGTGTGTATATGTATATACTACCTCAAGTTGGAATATATATATAGTAACAAATTGTATTGCATTGTGTGAACTATTCGGGACTGTTGTGTAATATTTGATTTTATGAGAGGGAGATGTTCTTCTTATGTTTTCAAAATGCTGATTTTGTTATTCAAGTTAAAGTTATCTTTAACTAGTTTGTTATGTCTTTATCTGGTGTCTTGATATACTTGACGTTGAAGCTGCTTCTATTAATGAATTAATACTTAGGTTATTTTGGATTGATTTTTTTGTTAAGAGTTTGTTTGCTTATTGCTCGTAATTTTAATGGCTACTGCAGTTGAGAAGAGAATATATGTAATTAAGATGACTAGTTTAAAACCTGATAATAGTTATGTGAATTGGCGAAAAGAGAATAATATGTAAATTTAAGTTTACTAGAAACTATAATAATCTGTAATCTGTCATTTAGCCAAGGGTTGTAGTCTATCTGTTTAAAGTGTTTATAAAATCATAATATAGGAATGATATTACAGTAAAACTAACTTGTGTGCATAATGCAACAGATTCAATATATTGATGTGATACTTGAAGATACAGATATAGCAAAATCATTAACAGAATATGTTAATTATACTGCTATAGAGAACTTGGTTCTTGGAGCAGGGAAAGACCCTGCTCTCCTTGCTCAAAGTAGGGAGTTTCTTAAGGTACATTGTAGTTTATATTCTTAGAATTTTAAGAGCATTGTCCTTGTATCTAACACTGCTATGCCACTAATTTAGAGTGGATTTCCTTTCAGAACTTTGCGTCAAGAGCAGACACGATATTTAGTGGTGTTTTTGATGGACATGGGCCTTATGGTCACATGGTTGCTAAGAGAGTCAGAGATTCTCTCCCATTAAAACTGAGTACGCACTGGGAATCTGTGTTCCTAGTTCTGGAATCACTAAGAGTCAGAGACTCTTATTGTCCTGTTATGTACATGTGAATCTGTCAACTTGATGAAAATAGTCTTACTAATTAGACACCGTGATAGAACTTGAAATTGAGAATTTAGTGTTTTAGTCAGAGTGATGGCTGACTTGTACTGTTATAGCCACTTTGCTTACTAAAAGACGCATTTCGGTTCCCTAAAAGACGCATTTCGGTTCCCTAAAAGACGCATTTTGGTAATGTTTCTTGACATCAAAACTTTTTTGAATATTTTGTTGTTTCATTATTTGTATTGATCAGGAAGAATTGGAAGAAAAATTGGTTATTGCAAGAGAAGAGTCTGCCAAGCTTACTGATTGTCTTAACGTAAAACCACTCCCCTATTGTACTATGTAATTGTTCTGAAATTGAATTTCTGTGTGCTTTGTGAAGGTTTTATACATGCTTGCACAACTATCACTACTTAGTCTTATTTTCTGACCCCCTTCTTTTCCTTCTTTTTTTTGTCCATCTCAATAAATTATTAAATGTCAGGACTATCTGATAATCCTCGTATTAAATATTTGTGTTAAAGAATGACAATATGGAAAAATATTACAATTTCTTGTGGATCAGCAACTGATTAGGTTCTACCATTGCAAATTTTCTTACAAGCAGTCTTTATGCTGATTGAAAGTGGCAGTCAAATTGGAACTATCATCAGTGTGTTGTGACTTTTGTCCAATTTTAAAGTGCGTGTGTGTTTGTGTGTGTGAAAGAGAGGGGGGAGAGAGGCTTGCAGCTAATTTGTACGCATAATTCTAAGATTTTGTGGTCTCTATATTGACTAGGATGTATTTGAAGCAGCGGAGATATTAAAGAGAGACAAGGAAGAAATCCTTACAAAACTTTCAGAGGCTGAAAGATTGGTAGGCGACAGTAAAAGTAGAGTAAATAAGGTCGAGGAAGACAATGCAAAGCTACGGCGTGCTCTTGAGTAGAGCATGACAAGGCTTAACAGGATGTCAATGGATTCAGATTATTTTGTTGACAGGTTTGGTTTATGAACTTCAGTCTTTGTTTGCCCGCATGCTTATGTTTAGATATTTATCACTTGACACGATCTTTGGCTTCCGACTACATTTATATTGTAACACGATGATCTCAATATTATGCATGTGTATTAAATTTGGATCTTAGGATAAATGAAATGGTCTTGATTTAGCATCGATCATTATGTTCAAATGTTATATTGATTTAGCTCAAGTAGCAAGTACCTTGCTACTCTTCTGACCCCAAATTAATAAATGTGATAATTCATAATTTTGCAAGGCTCGGTAAAAAAATTGCAGCTGTCAACCACATACTGTTGATATCTTCTCAGCAGTTGGAACCGGATAACTTATATGTATCTGCGTTTAGTTTTGTTGCCCTTGTATTCAGACATTTTATAATGGATTTATCCGTAGATGCATGCAAGCATTGTTTAAAAGCCACTTTGAATTACATGCCTACTTTGACTGTACAACTTTTGCTTGAAGGTCTTTGGTCCACGATGGATCAACAGTCTTGCCTCCTATATTTGTAAATGAATAATCCTTTCTATCATCTGATATTGTTTAGGGTTATACGATGTAATGTACTAAATAATGTATTTATCCTTGTTCAAATGATATACATATAAATATAATGAGAAATTTTG
The DNA here is from genome assembly GCF_009905375.1 of Apium graveolens. Classification (NCBI taxonomy): domain Eukaryota; kingdom Viridiplantae; phylum Streptophyta; class Magnoliopsida; order Apiales; family Apiaceae; genus Apium; species Apium graveolens. The sequence continues at coordinate 120,805,161 of NC_133653.1, forward strand.
AATAACAAATTTTCCCCATTATGGCAGGCGCATTGTGATTAAATTATTGGTGACCTACTTCCAGAGAAACCACAACAAAGAGGTAATAATAACCACAATATGAGGATTTTTCCACTTAATAAGAAGTCGTGCCCTGTAAAGATTATTTCCCTGTTTTTTTTTATTTAGGTCAAACTATCAGTGTTACTATATATTTAAATTTTGTTGGCCGGATGGACTCCTCTACTTTCAGCTCAAATATATGGCAAACTTAAGTCTACTAAAGTTCAGGTTGACATTCAATATCTCTTTATATTGGTTATTCCAAAATTTATAATTTTCATAATAATTTGCTTGATGTTGAAACTTTTGCAGTCCAGTGTGTTCAGTGGATGGATCTATGACTATAAAGGCAAGAGATGCTACCATCACAAGTTTACCGAGGATCCAGAGTGCGAGCTTGAAAGGAGGAGGGGTTGCACTTAATCTCACAGTGGCATCACTATTTTTACCTATCTTCTTTTGCGTACTCCAAGTGTTATCGTACTAGAATCCAGATGTTTATTTATCGCACTCTAGACTATACACTATGTACCTGTTTTTTGGATTATGTGGAGTTGATGGTGAAATGTGTGAAAACTGAAGTAGTATTTGGTGGGGGTTGTGAAAACCGATTTGAAGTTTGGTGGTTTGAATTGTTTATTTGTTGACTTGTATGAAAAACAGGTTTATGGCATGTTCAATTTACAAACAAATTTTGTCAATTTGTTTTTGCGAAATATGTTACATTACATACTTCAATGTTATAAACAAACTAGTATAATATAATATAAATCATTATAAAACTGTTACAATAAGGAAAAAAATGTTATAATGATTTTGTGGCCCACATGTGGGGCTCCATGTGGGCCCCATTTCTTTTGAAAATTCTAAGTCCAAAGGTAACATACATATTGTGATACTATAGCATAGATTGATGTTACTTTTGACAGCTATTGTAACACAAATGTGAATGTTACACCAGGACAAAAGTAATGTTACCTTAGGGGTCAAAGGTAACTCGAAAAAAAGCAACTTAATTTTTATGTTACCTTAGGGCTTTTTTTGGCTGTGGTAACACTTTTTTGGGCCTGTTGTAACATTTTCTTGGTGTTGCTGTAGGCCATTTATGGTGTAGTGCTTGGAGGAAAATATCAACTGTACATCACTTCTCAAGCAACGAAACTTGTCATCAATCTTATACCTTTGGACCTGGAATTTCCGTATAACGTAGCGTCTTCCAAGAACCAACTTATTATCCAGGAGACCAGAACAGTTTCCCGGGACAAAAGCATGTATCATGTCATTCTTTTAGGCATAACAAAATATATTATTTCCGTTTAAGCACATAATATCTCAAACTAATTGTTATAAGAAGAAAAGATTATATACCATGTTATCAAGCAAGATAATGTTGAAGCTTTTAAACACAACACCAAGCTTTGTTACTCCTTTCCAATACCTGACAACCCTTACTTTTATTCTACAATCAGAGTTCCCAACTTTCAAGCTTGATAGCTGAGTGTACCTGTTTCTAGGCATATTTGTTTTGGTGTAATGTAGTAAGACTTGGTACTATAACATATATAGCCAAGCCTAATGCAACCTGCCTTATCAATAAAGCAGTTAAAGTATGCTAGGTAGATTATTTACTATATGAACTATCAAAAGATAAGATGTTAATTTGATTTGACAATGGCAATCACTTCTAACATAAACTAATATTAAGCAACAATAAATATAATTATATATCATAAGTATAAATGAGATATAAATGAAGCTGCATTAAAATTAAATCTCTTAAAGATACTTGAACATACATATTCTAAATAATAAATAAAAATACATAAAGTTCATTTAGATACGTAACATACAAAGGTCCAAATCGACCAAAAATACGCAACATACATATGATCTTAGACACACTTAGATACGCAACCATATCAATCCAGTCTCATACAGAAACTAACATAAATGGTATGTAAACAAAACCTTCAACCCACTTAAATACCATTGACATCCCAAAACCTGAAGAAGCAAAATGTAAATTAGCACAATAAAAACTTAAATACAGAGCCTTATTTAACCAAGGTCCATACAATTACCTCTTACGTAAGACCTCAACCCTTGCACAATTGGAGTTCAAATCAAACGACGTAGCTGCCATCGTGCTCAAACTAAAAGCACCACTGTATTCATTTCTTACCACCTTTGCTGAGTGAATTATTATAATAACTGGATGCTCATCAGTAGCATAGTAAAGGGATTCAAAAGCCTGGGCTAATTCATCCCAGAAGCGAAACCTGACTTCAGATCTGTCTTACAAGAACAATCAGTCTAACACACATTAGAAGGAAAGCAACCAATAATATGAAACAAATACTTACATAAAATCTGAAATGGTAAAGTCAAGGTAAAGTTGTTGATCTTCTTTCCTATTAGTAATTGCCTGAACGAGCTTCACATTATCCACAATCCCAGCAACATCTGAAACAAAATAATATATTATCCCAACATAATACAAAATATCACAAAGTGTGATTACTTGACAGTACAAATTTTTTTACCAATCAAATAACTGTCATACAGCTCAACTTCTCCAATATTGCTGAGATTTGTAAAGGAGCAAATATCTGAAGGTATTAACCCCCAGGTATCTGGCAGAGGTAACACTTGAGTAGCAGCAGTAAGAACAATGTGCTTGTCTTCATTCATACACCGATATCTACCAATAAAAGGCTCCACAATGAAATCCTCTATTTTATAGTTTTTTCCCACCTCAAACACTCTTCTGCATTGGCAACATCCTCACAATCAACCCAAAGATGCATACGCTTGTGCTAGAATATGCCAGATAGAAACTGAATTTAATAAAAAGCAAGTATAAATCATAGAATATATACACTCTATAAGGAAATAACACTTACGCATTCATCAATCACAATAAAATTGAATCCCTTAACGTTACCAAACAGATCATTGCTAGGCCATTTCCTTGCAACACGAACCATTACCAGATAACAGCTCGAAAGGGTAATTTCTAGATCAACCAAATAATCATAATTTGTCTCAAGAAACTGCACACTTGAATCCATATTTTCCATCCCAAAAAAGAAGACAGACTTCTTACTTTATGAGGTGTGAATACCAATTCCTAGTGCAATATAAATAAGCAAAAGTAATAGCTTGGACTTTATGATGTAGCAGGATAATACATATCCACATAAATTATGTCATATAATGAATTAAAAAATAAAAATATTACAGCATGATAAATACAAGAATGGCCATCGTATTTATCCATCCATAGTTAACAACTGATCAACTGCACAGATTGCAACAACCCTTTTTAAAATAAAAGATGCAAAGATGAAATTACTAAGAGCATCCCCACAACACATAAATTGTTTAACAGAACATCCTGACATAATTATAGAAATACATATAGTTTACATTCTAAACACATATCCATCTGAACGAAAAACAAAATAGTACATAATCCAAAAGATAACACGCAAATCCAATCATGCAACACCATCAAAAGCATTCACCATCTTCATAAGCACCATTCAATTATTTAGCCTTCTTTTTCTGCACAATCAAAGTAGCAATCTCATCAAATACATAACAGCAACCAGGGTCATAATAGTCAGTATACAAAATAATTAACTTACCCTGTCATGTCTACCTTTCGTCCCAATTTCACCATGTTCATCAAATTGTACAACTGGTACACCTTTTCTAGACCTCACTTTACTGTTAGCAGATTTTGCATTTGGCGGAGTTTGCACAGGATTCTGCTGTATTTCTGATTCCTTCAACAAATAATTAAATAAAAAAATCACGATCAAAAGTATATAAACTTTAAAGACAAAGATTTCTTAAAATTAAATCCACACTAACTGACATATTATAATATGGCAGATTGCATAATTTTTATATTCAATACATTCATTGGCGAGTAAACATGCTGATCAACAGTTTCCTGTCCAAAGGGAGTAAACTGGCCCGATGACTCAATGACATCCCGTATTTCTGTTGCTTCATACACAGTCGAACCATCTCTTATATTTTGTTCCGAAATTAGAATTGTCATAACATATTTTTTCCGCTCAAACAGCTGCAAAAAGGGTGGGAAAAAGTGCTCTCCTAATTCCTTCATCATAAGTTTAACGTCAACAGTTACATCACCACGAATAAAAAATTGTATTACTATATGAGAATATAAACAATTCCAGTATTTAACCTCTTTCTCAGGAGAGTATAAGTCCTCGACATTTTTTTGAGCAATCCTAACTACTGAAGAATGCGGCAGCATAATTGTAACTGATCCAGCTTGATCAGAGCACAAAGCTTCCATGCAAAAGCTGGCAAAGAAAATAATCAACACAAGGTCGGAAAAATAATCATTTACAAATCACACAATTTTGTACCTTCTTCTTGGGTGAGATATCAGTCTACTACATTTGTTACACTTGAACTTGTCTTCGGCAAAGTCAACAACACCTAGACAGCTAGTACATTTTATCACGTACCATTTCTTAACCCGATCCAATTTGTCTACCAAGAGCTCACAACAAACCTCCGTCTGCATTAGGCAACAGTATTTAAAAAGTAGTAAACAAACGCACAATATCACAAGCTCAAACCATAAAAATATAAGGCAACCTTAATGTGCTCTTCCGTTAACTCCGCAATTTCTTTCAAATTCAGCATTAGGCCAATGAGCTCCTCCTCACCAATATCAACGTCAGATAGTCCATCATCCCTAAAAAAAATTAACAAAAAATAAAATCGAACAAAGTGTCATTACAAACACCTACTCAATACCTATTTTTCATAAGGTCAACACAATAATGATCCGGATTGATAAAAATCTGCGTTGCAGGGTAGTTTGTGAGATGAGGTTTGCCTTTAACAATAAGTTTTCAAAACAATCAGAGAAATGCTATCCAAGAGAGTATTTGTAATGAAAGTATAAAATATAGTAGTTACCTTCATAACGATTAACTTTAGCACAACAAATAACAACAACATCACCAGCACCAAGACATTTCATGACTTTGTTTACAAACAATGCAAAAGCATCAAAGAGTGTTACTGGTACACTATTCCTGCATTAAATTACGGATATTACAATAAACCAAAAAAAATCTAAAAAGCACCAATACCAAGAATTAACTTACCTCCCATCAGCTAAATCAAACTTAAGCATGTGCTTTTCCTGGCTATTTTTATTCGACTTCATTATCGGCCTTCGGTTTTTCAGTATACCTACCATGTCTACACATGCACAAACTTAAAATATAATATTAAATAAAAAATAGAATAGGAATATTTTAAAGAGAGAATTCATACCTATTAAAAACCTATTATCGCTAGCCAATTTCTCAATTTCAGACATATAAAATAGATCAAATGCATATTTCTCCATCCGCAACCCGTCATCAGTATCACAGTGTATTTTAGTGTCTTTCGTAAAGTAAATATGTTTCTTGTTTCTTACAGGGCGATACGTTTCATCTCCAAGAAAGTCTTTAACTTTAAAATTCGATATGATGTAAATCTTCCCTTCTACCAAATCTTTCTCAATCCCAACACAATATTTAGCACTTGCATAGGCAAGAATACGGGTGTTCTACCAAATAAAAAAAAATTACGCACAAAAATATACAGGGCATAAAATAATGATTTAAAAGAATTAGTAAAACTAACAGAGTCTGTTAGATATATTTGATAATGTCATGGCTAAAATGATTTATGTTTAATTTTCAGATCTTACTTAAACAGGATAAATCAGTGCTTACTGGAAGTCAGGACTTAAGGATATCAGTACTTATATTATCAGAAGATGGATATCAGGACTTAAGTACTGAAGGACGTTCAGATAAGGACAACAGCTGATTAAAGGAAAGAAGATAGAGACAAACATAAGAAGAGATATGCATGAAGAATGAATTCTAAGAAGAATAGAATACTTGAAAGAAAAAATATCTGATTGATATATTTTAGGAAGCAGAATTATATTCCATATCAATTAGTAATTATCTTGTAACTGTGTAGTATATAAACACAGACATAGGGTTTACACTATAAGTGTTATCATTATCGAAAATATTATTCATTGTAACCCTAGCAGCTCTCGTGATATTCTTTCATCACTGAGAGGTAACAGTTCCACACTGTAACAGAGTTTATTATTTCAATAATGTTTATTTTCTGTTACTTGAGTTATTAAAGTTCGATTTGATTGTAATTTACACTGTATTCACCCCTTCTACAGTGTGTGTGACCTAACAAGTGGTATCAGAGCCAATCTGTTAGCGTACAAATAGTTTAAGATCCATATACAATCATGTCTGAAATAGAAACTCCAACTAAGCCCACCAAAACTGAAGAACCTCCAAAGACACAAATTCAAAGTCGATATGAGACCATCAGAGTTCCCATATTGAGACCATCTGAATATCCCATATGAAAGGTGAGGATGACCATGTTTCTGGAAGCAACAGATCCAGAATATCTTGATAGAATCAAGGAAGGGCCTCACAAACCAACCAAGCTCGCGGTTGCAGTTGCAGGTGAAGCAGCAAAGACGGTACCAAAGGAGAAGAGTGATTATACTGCTGAAGATATCGCATCAATTGCTAAAGATGCTAAGGTACGACACTTACTGCATAGTGCCATTGATAATGTAATGTCAAACAGGGTAATAAACTACAAGACTGTAAAGGAGATATGGGATGCCCTGGAAACAAGGTGTCAGGGAACTGATATGATTAAGAAGAACAGGAAGACAATACTCACTCAAGAGTATGAACACTTTGACTCAAAGGCTAATGAGTCATTGACTGATTTATATGATAGATTTGTCAAACTCTTGAATGATCTGTCACTGGTTGATAAGGAGTATGATCTTGAAGATTCAAACCTTAAATTCCTGTTAGCTCTTCCTGAATGCTGGGATTTGAAGGCAACAACAATAAGAGACAACTACAATCTTGATGAAATAACTCTTGATGAAATCTATGGAATGCTCAAGACTCATGAACTTGAGATGGAACAAAGAAGCAAGAGGAAATGAGGAAAGTCAAGGACAGTTGCTCTTAAGGCTGAAGAAGAATCCCCCAAGGCAGCTACCTCAAGGAAAGACAAGGGTAAAGCTCTTTTCACAAAGTCTGATACTGAGTCATCAAGTTCTGAAAGTAATGATGACTCAGAATCTGAAAGCTTGCCTGAGACGGATGCTGATGAAGAGATGATGAAGCTGTGTGCTCTTATGGTGAAAGGAATCACAAAGATTGCATACAGGATGTTCAGGAAGGGAAAAGAGTTTTCCAGGAAAGGCACAAGTTCTGATAAGAAGAATTTCAGAAGATCTGAGGGCAGAGGAGGAAAGTCTGACAGAGGAGACTATACCAATGTCAAATGCTATAACTGTGGTGAGAAAGGCCACATATCTCCTGATTGTAAGAAAGTAAAGAGTGACAAAGGAAAGGCTCTTGTCACAAAGAAGAAAAGCTGGACAAACACCTCAAATTCTGAAAGTGAGGAAAATTATGCCTTGATGGCAAATGCTGATAAGGCAAGTGCTGATAGCAGTTATGAAGCTGCTGAATCAAAGGTACCTCAAACTACTTATGCTTTTCATACTGATGATATTAATGAGTTGAGAAGATATCTTAAAACCATGTTTGTTAGTTATAGAGATCAAACTTTAACATGTGAAAGATTAACTTCTGAAAATCTTGCTTTTAAGAAAAGAAATGATTTCTTAGAAAAAGAGTTAGTTATGTTCCATCAAACTCAGAAAGATAGAGATGATGCTTTTTATGTTAGGGATGAAGTGCTAAAAATGAATGAATCTCTAAAAACTGAGTTAGAAAAGGAAAGAGAGGTTATCAGGACTTGGAAACTCAAAATTTGCTAAGTAGTGAAAACTGGAAAGAGGGCTTAGGGTATAGAGAGGAGAAAAATGATAAAGGAACTGTAGAAATTAAGCCTGTTGTTGTTAAGCAAAAGCCAAAGCTAAAACCTGTTAAGTTTGTAGCTGTAAAGTCTGATAATGAGAAATCAGAAGTTAAAAAGGAATTAACTTCTGACAAACTAAAACTGGAAAATACAGCTGAAGTAAACATAGGCTTAATGACTAAGAAGCAGCTTAAGCATAAGCTGAAAGATGTTAAGAATGCAAACAAGGTAAAATCACCTAGGAAAAATAGGAATGGAAAGGAAGGTATGAATTAAAGCAATGATTATAAACCTGTTCCTAAAGCTCCAAGGAAAACGTGTCATAACTGTGGAAGTTCTAACCATCTGGCTTCTTTTTGCAGGAAAAATAAGAACATAAACTCCTTACCTTCAAAGTCAGGAGTTAAGAGTCAGTCTGTTATATATAAACCACAAAATCCTTGTTTTCATTGTGGTAGTTTATGGCATTCCATTTATACTTGTAAGGAATATCATAGTTTGTAATATGATTATTATCAAATAAAACCTTCTTTAAAGAAAGTTTCCATTGTTCCTTCTAGTGTAAATTCTGATTCAAAGTCTGATAGTGTAAATTCTAATAAGAAAAATGTTAACATAAACTCTAATGCTAAATCCGCTGCAAATGTTAACAAACTTGATAAGGCCAAAGGATCCAAGCAAGTCTGGGTCCTTAAAACTAATCATTAGTGGTCTTTGTGATTGCAGGGCAACAGGAAAAACATCCTAGTTCTGGACAGTGGATGTTCAGGACATATGACTGGAAATAAAGCCCTGCTATCAGACTTTGTGGAGAAAGCTGGCCCAAGTGTTTCTTATGGAGATGGCAACATTGGAAAAACATTGGGATATGGCAATATCAATCTTGGGAATGTCATCATTAAAGAAGTAGCTCTGGTCTCAGGACTTAAACACAATCTGCTGAGTATAAGTCAAATCTGTGACAGAGGTTATCGTGTTGATTTCTTTAAAGAACACTGTGAAGTTGTGAGTAAATCTACAGGCAAAGTTGTTCTGAAAGGATACAGGCGTGGTAACATTTATGAAGCCAAGCTTTCAACAAGTACTGATGGTTCTGCAATCTGTCTGATGAGTAGAGCATCAATTGAAGAAAGCTGGAATTGGCACAAGAAACTCTCTCATTTAAATTTCAACAATATAAATGAGTTGGTCAAGAAAGATCTAAAAGCTAATGAAGGAATCTTTGTTGGATATCCACTTTCCACAAAAGCCTTCAGAGTCTATAACTTGAGAACACGAGTGGTCATGGAATCTATCAATGTCTTTTTGATGATAAGAAGATTACTAGACTTGAAGTTTGTTAGGTCACACTTTCACTGTAGAGGGGGTGAATACAGTGTTTATTACAATCAAATCAATCTTCAAGAACTTATGTAACAGAAAACAAACTTTATTTAAACAATAAACTCTGTTACAATCTGGAACTGTTATCTCTCAGTGATGAACAAAATATCACGAGAGCTGCTAGGGTTATAATAAATAATATTCTCGATAATGATAACACTTATAGTGTAAACCCTATGTCTGTGTTTATATACTACACAGTTACAAGATATTCGCTAATTGATATGGAATATAATTCTGCTTCCTAAAATATATCAATCAGATATCTTCTATTCCAAGTATTCCATTCTTCACGGAATTCCTTCTTCATGCATATCTCTTCTTATGTTTATCTTGATCTTCTTAACTTTAATCAGCTACTGTCCTTATCTGATCGTCCTTCAGCACTTAAGTTCTGATATCTATCTCCTGATAACATAAGTACTGATATCCCTTAAGTTCTGACTTCCAGTATAAGTACTGATCAGTTAAGTACTGATTTGTTCTGTTCAAATAAGATCTGAAATCTAAACATAAAACATATTAGCCATGACATTATCAAATATATCTAACAATCTCCCCCAACTTGTAAATTAACAAAATATACAAGTTTAACAGATATTTGATGATGTCAAAAACATTAAGTACAAATGCATGAGAAATAGACAAGATAACTACAACTTACAGTCCTTAAAGTTTTTACCAATTCAACTTCTGATAACAACTTCAATCTGTATAAATATCAGAATTTAAGCAGTTGTAGATCTTCGACTTGGCTTCATCATTTTCTGATCTCTCTGATGTCAGGAGTTGTTCTGAGATAATTCTTCAACAAACATTTCTCAGCATATCTGAGTTCATCAATCATTCTCCGTTTGACATCTTTAAGCTCTGCAGTATCTTCACCAGTTTGAAATATTGCAGCTCTGAGATCATTAATCTTTGCTTTTCTCAACTCCCGATCTAGTCTTATGACATAAGCTTTGTTAGACTCTAGATTGAATTCAAGCCCCTTAATACCAAGATATGTTCTGATCTGTGCAGTATTAGGCTTCATATCAACAATATCACCATTGTGATTTCTGTACTTTGGAACATATCTGCTGTCAGACTTAACAGAATAAAGTCTTTTCTGTCTCTGAATCTGTTCCTTTAAGTAGTTTGCAGCAGTCTCTGTTATTCTGTCATCCACTTGAAGTAAGAATAATACATGCTCCAATTCTTCAAAATACTTCAATGGAATGGCATTTTGTCTTATATGATAAACCCTACCATCTGTCATGAAATACAACATGATGTATTCTTTCAAGTAGGTATGGTAAACCATCTGTACAGATTCTAGTTGATTTAATCTCTCAGGAGTTGCTCCAATACCTGGTTCACTCAAGGAAGTTGGATCATCGGTAGTGTTGTGTACTCTTCTTTCATCAGCACTTCCCAATCCAGTTTTATCTCTAGCTTCCTTTCCAGTAACTACTCTTGCTTCAAAACCACTTGAAGTAGTCTTCAAAGATTGAGTCTGTTTTGCTTTAGTGAATCCTGGTAGGAGTGTTTTAGATTTATTTTCTGATATCAAGTTAACTTGAGCACTGTCAGAGGTTACTTGCTTCTTCTGAATATCAGAACTTACAATTTCTTGACTCTGAACAACTTGAGCCATGTCAGAGGTTGTTTTAAGAACTTTTCTTGAAGTCAGAGCAAGATTATCTTTTCCATCAGTAATTTCTTCTTCATCAGGAGGTACATAAGGCTTGATAGGTTCACCAACCTTTTCTTTACCCTTGGATCTTGGATCTATCTGTGGTTGTGATCTAGCCAAAGTTTCTTCAGTATGTATCCTTTCTTTGATCACAATGCCTTTAGGTTTTGGAAGTAACTTTTTACCAGAAGCTTCAGATTTAGATGTGACTTTCTCTGATTTAAGTCTGGCTTCTTCTTCCTTTAAACTTTCCAAGTCCATCCCTGGATTTTCTTGAAGAAATAACTGTCTTGACATTTCCTCATCAAGATCTAGAAGTTCATCAGAACTTATCCTTTTACCAGCAGCAGAACTTATTCTTTTCCCAGTATCAGAACTTGTTCTGTGACTAGCTTGTCTTGATGTAAACCTTCTACCTTGACTATGACCACCACCCATTCCAGAGTTTCCTTGGTCATCTTTTCCATCATCCTTTCCTTGCAGTGACTTGTTGGTTTTGCATTTGGACTTAATTACCTTCTCCCCCTTTTTGGCATCAGCAGGTAATAAAAGAGAGATAAGTAGTTCCACTGAGGTCTGGATTTCAGTAAGTTGCGATTGCTGAGAAGCTTGATTTGTCAGAATTTGATCAATCTGAGCTTGTTGCTTCTCTTGAGTTTTCTCAATATAAGCAACCCTGTCAATGGTAGGTTGGAAGAACTTTTTCTTATCAAGTTTCCAAACTTGTTCCTGTTTAATAAAGTTCTCCTGAATCTTGTGTAGCTCTGCATGAGTGTTGGAATGAAGACCTTGTAGATGTTTAGTACTCAATGCAGTGACTCTAAGCTGGATTTTAAAATCATCAGAATGTAACATTTCATCAGCTTTAGTCAAGTGCTCAGCAAGATGTAAAGCATTTGGAACACATGAAACTGAGTTCCATTCCTTAGTCCACTCCTGACCTGCAGGAGTGTCACTCCAAGGTACTGGTGCATCCCTGATAACAAACTCCTTTAGCAGTTCAGACTTAGGAAGAGTCAGTGGAGGAGTATGTCCTGAAGGACCTGCTTCATCAGCATCTACAGTTGTAGCAGCTTCACCAGTATCTCCAACATTTGCAGCATCAGAACTTAAAGAATCAGTATCTTCTGATAAGACAACTGTATGAGTAGCAATGGAGGCTTCAAGGAAAAACCATTTCAGTTATCAAGAGACACAGGTTTAATTCAAAATTGAAACCGTTAGCACTGATTGAATTGTTTTTCACTGCAACATTAATATTCTGAAAATGAATCATGTTAAAAATGACCGAGATAATTTCGATGAATAAGTGCTGACAAAGAATCAGAACTTAAATAAAGACAAAATTTAAATGGTCATCAGAATATCAAGCAGGATTTAACAACACAGATAAAATAACTCAGAGACAAAATCTTGAAGTAAAAACAGTTTTCATTAATATATCAAGTCAATACATATATGAAATAGAAATTACATCAATACAAGATTTTCCCTAAGCTTCTAATCCTAACGTCAACAGCTTTAGTCTTAGCTAAGAAGCCTGACAAAGCTGAGGATGAGGAAGAACAGGAAGAAGACGAGATTAAGTCATCCTCCTCTTCCTATCTTCGACAAACAAGATAGCGAGTCGAATGATTCGCTCTTGCTGACGGATACGACGAAGGTAAAGGTCTCTTCGAACGGCCACCAGATCATGTTTGATAACCTCTGGATTTCCAATTATTAAATCAGGTGTATGTGATTTTGTCCACTTCTTTGCAGATGGAAGATTTTCTCTAGAACTGGATGCTCCCCCATGATTCATGCTGTCTTCGGTTTCATTTTCTGATGCTCCCCCTGAAACTATGCTCTCTGAGTTGGATCCTTCAGTATTTAGATTTTCAGCACTGTCAGTACTTGGCTTATCAGAACTTGACGAATCAGAATTTGAAGAGCCAGATGTATGTTCTGATGCTTCTTGAGATGTGATAATATCTTGAGTATGCTCCCCCTGCATTGGTGCATCTTCCTTTGACGTAGTCACCACAGTTTCAATAACATCAGAGTTTAATCCATCAGAATTTACAGTATCAGGACTTAGACTGTCAGGACTTGAGATATCAGAATATGAATCTTCATTTTCAAATCTCAGCTTATCATGATCAATTCAATCTTCAAGTCCAGTGATCTTCTTGTCATCAAAAGAGACATTGATAGATTCCATGACCACTTTTGTTCTCAAATTATAGACTCTGAAGGCTTTTGTAGAAAGTGGATATCCTACAAAGATTCCCTCATCAGCTTTTATATCAAACTTGGATAGCTGTTCAGGATGAGTCTTGAGAACAAAACACTTACATCCAAATACATGAAAGTATTTGAGATTTGGCTTTTTGTTCTTCACCATCTCATATGGTGTTTTTCCATGCTTGTTAATGAGTGTTGCATTTTGAGTAAAACAAGCAGTCTGCACAGCTTCAGCCCAGAAATAGGTTGGAAGCTTTGCTTCTTCAAGCATTGTTCGTGCAGCTTCAATTAGAGTTCTATTCTTCCTTTCAACAACTCCATTTTGCTGTGGAGTTCCAGGAGCAGAAAATTCCTGCTTTATTCCATGATTTTTGCAGAACTCTTCCATTATCAAATTCTTGAATTCAGTGCCATTATCACTCCTCAAAATTTTCACAGAATCTTTGATCAATTTATCCAGATGTTTGACATGATCAATCAGGATAGATGCAGTTTCACTTTTTGTGTGCAAGAAATACACCCATGTGTATCTGGTGAACTCATCTATTATGACCAACGCATATTTCTTCTTTGCAATAGACATGACATTCACTGGACCAAATAGATCAACATGAAGTAGATAATAAGGCTCAAGAATTGATGATTCAGTCTTGCTCTTGAACGAAGATTTTCTTTGTTTAGCCTTCTGACATGAGTCACAAAGACCATCAGGAACAAACACTGATTTTGGCAGTCCTCTCACAAGATCTTTCTTGATCAGTTCATTTATCTTGTTGAAGTTTAAATGAGAGAGTTTCTTGTGCCAATTCCAGCTTTCTTCAGTTGAGGCTCTACTCACTAAACAGATTGCAGAACCATCAGAACTTGTTGAAAGCTTAGCTTCATAAATGTTACCACGCCTGAATCCCTTCAGAACAATTTTTCCTTTAGATTTACTAACTATTTCACAATGTTCTGCAAAGAAATCAACATGATAACCTCTGTCACAGATTTGACTTATACTCAGTAAGTTGTGTTTAAGTCCTGAGACCAGAGCTACATCTTTAATAATGACATTCCCAAGATTGATATTGCCATATCCCAAAGTTTTTCCAATGTTGCCATCTCCATAAGAAACACTTGGGCCAGCTTTCTCCACAAAGTCTGATAGCAGGGCCTTATTTCCAGTCATATGTCCTGAACATCCACTGTCCAGAACTAAAATATTTTTCCTGTTGCCCTGCAATCAAAAAGACCACTAATTATTAGTTTTAAGGACCCAGACTTGCTTGGATCCTTTGGCCTTTTTAGGTTTGTTAACATTTGCAGCGGATTTAACATCAGATTTTATGTTAACAGTTTTCTTATCAGAACTTATACTAGAAGGAACAACAGAAACTTTCTTTAAAGAAGGTTTTATTTGATAATAATCATAGTACAAACTATGATATTCCTTACAAGTATAAATGGAATGCCATAAACTACCACAATGAAAACAAGGATTTTGTGGTTTGTATCTAACAGACTGACTCTTAACTCCTGACTTTGTAGATAAGGAGTTAATATTCTTATTCTTCCTGCAAAAAGAAGCCAGATGGTTAGAACTTCCACAGTTATGACATGCTTTCCTAGGAGCATCAGGAACAGATTTATAGTTATTGCTTTTATTCACACCTTCCTTTCCATTCCTGTTTTTCCTAGGTGATTTTACCTTGTTTGCATTCTTAACATCTTTCAGCTTATGCTTAAGCTGCTTCTTTGTCATTAAGCCTATGTTAACTTCAGCTGTCTTTTCCTGTTTTAGTTTGTCAGAAGCTAATTCCTTTTTAACTTCTGATTTCTCATTTTCGGATTTTTCAGTTACAAACTTAACAGGTTTTAACTTCGGCTTTTGCTTATCAACAGGCTTAATTTCTACAGTTCCTTTTTTATTTTCTCCATAGCCTAAGCCCTCTTTCCAGTTTCCACTGCTTAGCAAATTTTGAGTTGTTTTGCCAGAGTTAGTCCAAGTTCTGATAATCTCTCTCTCCTTTTCTAACTCAGTTTTTAGAGATTCATTCATTTTTAGCACTTCATCCCTAACATAAAAAGCATCATCTCTATCCTGCTGAGTTTGATGAAACATGACTAACTCTTTTTCTAAGAAATCATTTCTTTTCCTAAAAGCAAGATTTTCAGAAGTTAATCTTTCACATGTTAAAGTTTGATCTCTATAACTAACAAACATGGTTTTAAGATATCTTCTCAACTCATTAATATCATCAGTATGAAAAGCATAAGTAGTCTGAGGTACCTTTGTTTCAGCAGCTTCAGAACTGCTCTCAGAACTTGATTTATCAGCATTTGCCATCAATGCATAGTTCTCCTCACTTTCAGAGTCTGAGGTGTCTGTCCAGCTTTTCTGCTTTGTGACAAGAGCTTTGCCTTTGTCATTCTTGGTCTTCTTGCAATCAGGAGATATGTGGCCTTTCTCACCACAATTATAACATTTAACATTAGCGTAATCTCCTCTGTCAGACTTTCCTCCTCTTCCTTCAGATCTTCTGAAATTCTTCTTATCAGAACTTATGCCTTTCCTGGAAAACTTCTTTCCCTTCCTGAACTTCCTGTATGCAATCTTTGTGATTCCTTTCACCATAAGAGCACACAGCTTCATCATCTCCTCATCAGCATCAGTTTCAGGCAAGCTTTCAGAATCTGAGTCATCATCACTCTCAGAACTTGATGACTCAGTATCAGATTTTATGATAAGAGCTTTACCCTTATCTTTCTTTGAGGAAGGTGGTTTGGGGGATTCCTCTTCAACCTTGAGAGCAACTGTCCTTGACTTTCCTCCTTTCCTCTTGCTTCTTTGTTCCATCTCAAGTTCATGAGTCTTGAGCATTCCATAGATTTCATCAAGAGTTGTTTCATCAAGATTGTAGTTGTCTCTTATTGTTGTTGCCTTCAAATCCCAACATTCAGGAAGAGCTAACAGGAATTTGAGGTTTGTATCTTCAAGATCATACTCCTTATTTACTAATGACAAGTCATTCAAGAGTTTGACAAATCTATCATATACATCAGTCAATGACTCATTAGTCCTAGAGTCAAAGTGTTCATACTCTTGAGTGAGTATTGTCTTCCTGTTCTTCTTAACTGTTTCAGTTCCTTGACACCTTGTCTCCAGTGCATCCCATATCTCCTTAGCAGTCTTGCAGTTGATTACCCTGTTTGACATTACATTATCAATGGCACTATGCAATAAGTGACGTACCTTTGCATCCTTAGCAATAGATGCTATATCTTCAGCAGTGTAATCATTCTTTTCCTTTGGTACGGTCATTGCTGCTTCACCTGCAACTACAACAGCGAGCTTGGTAGGTTTGTGAGGCCCTTCCTTGATTCTATCAAGGTATTCTGGATCTGTTGCTTCCAGAAACATGGTCATCCTTACCTTCCATATGGGATATTCAGATGATCTCAATATGGGAACTCTGATAGTCTCATATCGACTCTGAGTTGATGTCTTTGATGATTCCTCAGTTTTGGTAGGCTTAGTTGGAGTTTCTGTGTCAGACATGATTGTGTTTGGATCTTTAACTGTATGTGTGTTAACAGATAGCTCTGATACCACTTGTTAGGTCACACTTTCACTGTAGAGGGGGTGAATACAGTGTTTATTACAATCAAATCAAACTTCAAGAACTTATGTAACAGAAAACAAACTTTATTTAAACAATAAACTCTGTTACAATCTGGAACTGTTATCTCTCAGTGATGAACAAAATATCACGAGAGCTGCTAGGGTTATAATAAATAATATTCTCGATAATGATAACACTTATAGTGTAAACCCTATGTCTGTGTTTATATACTACACAGTTACAAGATATTCGCTAATTGATATGGAATATAATTCTGCTTCCTAAAATATATCAATCAGATATCTTCTATTCCAAGTATTCCATTCTTCACGGAATTCCTTCTTCATGCATATCTCTTCTTATGTTTATCTTGATCTTCTTAACTTTAATCAGCTACTGTCCTTATCTGATCGTCCTTCAGCACTTAAGTTCTGATATCTATCTCCTGATAACATAAGTACTGATATCCCTTAAGTTCTGACTTCCAGTATAAGTACTGATCAGTTAAGTACTGATTTGTTCTGTTCAAATAAGATCTGAAATCTAAACATAAAACATATTAGCCATGACATTATCAAATATATCTAACAAAGTTTTTATTGATCATGATCAGCTGAGATTTGAAAATGAAGACTCAAATTCTGATACTGAAAATCCTGACAATATAAGTCCTGATACTGCAAACTCTGATGGATTAAACTCTGATGTTATTGAAACTGTGGTGACTACGCCAAAGGAAGATGCACCTATGCAGGGGGAGCATACTCAAGATCTTACCACATCTCAAGAAGCATCAGAACATACATCTGGCTCTTCAAGTTCTGATTCGTCAAGTTCTGATAAGCCAAATTCTGATAGTACTGAAAATCTAAATTCTAAAGAATCCAACTCAGAAAGCATAGTTTCAGGGGAGCATCAGAAAATGAAAATGAAGACAGCATGGATCATGGGGGAGCATCCAGTTCTAGAAAAAACTTCCATCTGCAAAGAAGTGGACTAAATCACATACACTTGATTTGATAATTGGAAATCCTGATGCAGGTGTAAGAACTAGAACAGGTACTTCAAACGAATGTCTTTACAATTCTTTTCTTTCTCAGACTGAGCCAAAGAAAGTGGAAGAAGCTCTTCAAGATGTTGATTGGGTGCAAGCAATGCAGGAAGAGTTAAATGAATTTGAAAGAAACAAAGTCTGGACTCTAGTGCCAAGACCAAAGAATAGATCTGTTGTTGGTACAAAGTGGGTATTCAGAAACAAAACTGATAGTGATGGCATAATTACAAGGAATAAGGCAAGGCTGGTTGCAAAAGGATATTCTCAACAGGAGGGAATGGATTATGATGAAACATTTGCACCAGTTGCTAGATTGGAAGCCATAAGGATATTTTTGGCTTATGCTGCTCACAAAAAGTTTACTGTCTTTCAAATGGATGTGAAAAGTGCTTTTCTCAATGGAGAATTGGAGGAAGAAGTATATGTTGAACAACCTCCAGGCTTTGTAGATTCCAAATATCCAGATTATGTCTACAGGCTTGATAAAGCACTTTATGGACTTAAGCAAGCTCCTAGAGCATAGTATGAGACTTTAGCTCAGTTTCTTCTGGAAAGTGGATTTAACAGAGGAACTATAGACAAAACACTGTTCTACCTCAACCATGGAAAGGACTTACTTCTGGTCCAGATTTATGTTGATGATATCATTTTTGGGTCTACAAATGACAGACTTTGCAAGAAGTTTGCCAAACTGATGCAGTCAAGGTATTAGATGAGTATGATGGGGGAACTTAGCTATTTTTTGGGCCTTCAAGTCAAGAAGAATGAAGAAGGCACTTTTATTTGTCAAACTAAGTACACCAGAAACTTGCGGAAGAAATTTGGAATGCAAGATTGTTCAAGTGCATCCATTCCCATGGCCACTGCAACAAAACTGGACAAGGATACTGGTAAATCAGTAGATATTACTGATTACAGAGGTATGATTGGCTCTCTACTCTATCTAACTGCTAGTAGACCTGATATCATGTATGCTACCTGTCTTTGTGCAAGATTTCAAGCAGATCCAAGAGAACCTCACTTAACAGCTGTAAAAAGAATATTCAAGTATCTTAAGGGAATAACTGATCTGGGATTGTGGTATCCCAGAGAATCAGATTTTAAACTAATAAGTTACTAAGATGCAGATTTTGCAGGTTGCAAAATTGACAGGAAAAGCACAAGTGGAAGCTGCCAATTTCTTGGAGGCAGATTGGTTTCTTGGTTTAGCAAGAAACAAAAGTCAATTTCCACATCAACTGCAGAAGCAGAGTCAATTGCTGTAGGAAGCTGTTGTGCACAGATTCTTTGGATGAAGAATCAGTTACTGGATTATGGGTTAACATATTTCAAAATTCCTATTTACTGTGATAATCAAAGTGCTATTGCTATGACACGTAATCCAGTTCAACACTCAATGACAAAGTACATCAGCATCAGGTACCACTTCATCAGGGAACATGTGGATGAAGGTACAGTAGAATTGCACTTTGTTCCAACAGATCAACAACTAGCAGATATCTTCACCAAACCATTGTGTGAAGCTACTTTTACAAGATTGGTAAATGAACTTGGAATGGTTTCAGATTCTTTTTCTAAATCTGCTTAGTTTTGTTCTGATGCATCAGACTTTATGCTCAGTATTTACAGAAATTACTCTCTTTGTGTATTCTGTGCTTAATTGAAAACTTGCTTAAGTACTGACTGTTGTCTGATGTAACTTTCTAAACTCTGATAGTGATATGACTGTTTATGTAACTATTCAATCCTATGAGGATACCTGTGCTAGATGTTGACCTAGTAGTCTTTAATAAATTAGGGATCCCATGTTAGAAGTAATTATTTCTGTGGAAATATATTGACACAAGCAAATTCTGATATTGAGCTTAGTTGAGTTTACTTTGTCTATCTTATTACTAAGTCACAAACTAGAATAATGCTTCTCATCTGTTAAGTTCTGATGCTAGTAAATCTGTTGAATGTCCTAAGTGCTGATAAACCTCTCTTATTAAAAGAAAAAAAAAAGAATCAAGGATTAAAATCAGGTACTCCTTTGAGATCTAGAGTAAAACTGTGGAAGGAACGATCCAAGTGCATTGCTGGTATTAAGTAAATATGCATCAGAAAAGCAAAATATTTTCTTGGTGACTTTTCACACTCTATGGTTACTGGAGAAATACTCTGATAATAGCATAAATTCTGATAAGCAGTCGTGACTCACTTACACTGAGAAGCCACTGTAAAATGGAATTTAAAAAGATGCACAAAATTAGCACAAAATAGTTGAGGTGGACTCAAGCATGAACTCATTCAATAGTAGGTTTCAGAATAATGACAGATTTTTAGTAAAGTTTTAGTTATGCCTTATTTCTAAGATGTACTGAAGTGAATCAGACTTTACTCTTTGTCTGATATTTAGCTTAATGCACACACTAAACACTCCATATGAATGATGAAAATTACTGTGGTGATCTATGTTATTTTAGATGAACAGTTTATGTGTCACATTGCATAAATTCTGAGGACAAGTTCTGATTGCACGTTTTGATGATTAAGTTTTGAAGAATCTATATCAGAATTTGTGTGAGGACTTACTAAGATAGGGATTCATTTTTCGAGTTAAGAAATCATGTTCTGATAACTGTTAAGTTCTGATATAAGTCTACGTTCTGATATTAAAATCTGATCCTTTACTTGACTTATTTGTAGATAAAATCTAAAAATAGTCTCATTTTAAATCAGAATATGTTTGGGTAGAATATTAACAGTCAATATCATTAGGGATAGTGGTTCACGTACATGTACAGTAATATTTACTTGTTACTTGTGCGCATTAAACCCTGACTTACACTTCCAATGACTGTTTTTCGTCTTCCCAGTCTAGGGAGACGAGGTAGAATTAATTCTACTTGTCAGCATTAAATTTCCTTGCGTCTCCTGGCATTCTTTTGCCTATATAAACAACCACTTCACATCAGCCTTCACATCAACTCTTTTATCACAAACTCACCTTCATTCTCTTTATATCAAAAACACCATGGTCAATTACAACATATTTTTGAACTATGAAACATTCAACATGGAGCTGAGCTGTGAAGCCTGGAAACAGGAATGGCACGTCACTGCCATTCCTGATGAGATATGGGACTCAGTTCCCCAGGAGGTACTCACCCACCTCCTGTTCTTCTACATGGATTACCATCGCCATCTGGAGCGATTGGAGGAGGAAAGGCTGGAAGCTCTCCGCCAGCAAGAGCGAATCATCAGACTCGCTATTCTGTTTGTCGAGAGTAGGAAGAAGAAATGATTTATTTTTTTCTTCCTGTTTTTCTTTATCGTCAGCCTTGCCCTGCTTCTTGAGCTAGGAAAAAGGCTGTTGACGTTAGGTTTAGCAGCTTAGGACAATCTTGTAAAAGTTCTGATGTAAATTAAATTTCATGAATGTATTCTCTTAATATATTAATGAAATTTCTTTTTTTTTGCAAGTTCTTGTCTCTGAGATGTTCTGTAATGCATTGATAAATCCCGATAAATATTCATATTCTGATGACCATTTCATATTTTAATTTAAATTAAGTTCTGATTTTACATTATCAGTACTTGTTCACTTGATTTATTTTGGTCATTCACACTCGAATTTTTTTTCAGAATATTGGTGTTGCAGTGAAAAATAATTGAATAAATGGGAACAGTTTCAATTTTGAATTAAAACTGATTTACCTTGATTAATGGAATTACTGGGTAAGTGGAACGGTGTTTCCTTGAAAAACTGCAAGTGGGTAAGTAATGATTACTGTTTTCCCGTGCCCATTAACTATTCATTATTACTGCATGTCTGACAGGTGTCCAACGGTTACATTTTTTTCAAAGTATAAGTAAGACAGAGAGAGGATTTTCTAATCTTTTATTCACTTTTATACTTTATCTCTCTATTTGCTTTTACTCTCTTTCTTCTCCTGACGTTGGTTTTTCATATAGACATTTTATCAAACACCTAACAGGCACTCTTAAATCTCGATTATTTTCATGGCACCTAAGGATTTGATCATTGATGGAGCTAAATTTGTTCCAAATAACTATGCTGCAATTCTTGATAATGATGAAGCTCCGTCTGAGTTGCATTTTGTGCAAGATCTTCTTGCACACAGTGAAATCGGGTATGCATTGACCCAACCTTAAACCTTTTCGAGCCAACAAGTTCTGACATTTTGGAGGACTGGAAACTTTGATAATGGTGGTCCAAATGGTACTCCTAGTATTGTTTTCGAAGTGGATGATTCTACATATGGGGTAACTCCTGGTATAATTTGCAAGGCCCTACATTTACCAGAAGGATGTACTTTTTCAACCCCGGATGAATCAGCTCTTAAAGAGTTCATGGATAGTTTGGGGTATGAGCAGAGTTTGGCAAAGCTTGGGCAGTTGAAACGAGCTCATATCAGAAAGGAATAGAGCTTCTTCTTTGACTGCATCACTAAAGCTTTTGGGAATAAGTGTTCAAACTTTGATGCTATCCCTATAATGAGTCAGCACATTGGGTATGCTATCATTAACCAAACTCATTTTGATTTTGCAAATGTTGTGATAGTTTTATTGGGGAAAGGATGACAGAAGATAGGAATGTTGTCTACTTTGCTAGATTTTGTCAGCTTATTTATAACTATTGTTGTGCTGATGAACCCCAACCTACCACTGACTTAACTCCATCTTTCAAAATTGCAAAATGAGCCTTTAATGATTTGGTAAATGCTGATGTTAAGAAAAAGGTGGTTAGACCTTTACAGATTCCTCAGTCTGTAAAACAGATCTTGGTAAATGCTGATCCTGACACCTATAGATCTGTTTATCCTGATATCCAACCAACCACCACATCTCAAACACCACAACAACCATCAGAACATACCACTCATACTACTCAACCTACCCTCAGGACATATCTCAAATCATATCTCTCCACTTCACAAACAGCTCAACCTTCATCCTCAGCACCTACTGTGAAGCCTTCATCTTCCAAGCCTAAGAGGACAAAGACTGTTCCTCAAACACCTCAGAAGAGAAGGAGGATTGTTTTGAGAGATGAATCTGATAGTGAGGAACAGGTTCCTACTTCAGAACCTGTTGATAAAGATGCTGAGAAAGTTCCTTCTCAGAAGGATTCTGCAATTGGGGGATCTAAGCTCCTCAAAAAGCTTAGAAGAATGACTATTGATGAAACTCCAAGGGAATCCATACCTTCAAAGAGATACAAAAAACAGAGGGCAAAAAGGCCAGTTTCAGATGATGAGGAAGCAGCAGATAAGGAAGGAGATCAGGAATCTCTGATCTCACAAGAACCAGAATCTGCTAAAGCCACTGCTTCTCCATTAACTCCAACTAAGGAAGCTGCTACTGAAAAGGCCAACACACCATTTGTGTCTCCTAAGACTGTATCTCCTGTTAATTCAGGCACAAGTGCTGAAATTGATATCCAGAACTTGGTTGTGCCTGAAGTGCTTTACTTAGAAGCTCCAACAACAACTAATCCATCAACAACACCTGTTACTGATGCTGCTCAAACTCCAGAATTATCTACTACACCTTCTCTGCATCTAGATGCTGATGATCAGAATATAGGTGAGCATCAGGATATAGCTGTTGATCAGAACTTGGAACCAGATTAGCAATTAGAGGATGATCCTGAAGCCTCCATTACTACTCATACTGTTGTTTTATCAGAAGATACTGATTCTGTAATTTCTGATGCTGCAAATGCTGGAGATACTGGTGATGTTGCTCCAAATGCAGATGCTGATGAAGCAGGTCCTTCAGGACATGCCCCTCAACAAACTGTTCTTAAATCTGAATTAGTTAAGAAGTTTTTTTCCAGAGAAGCACCAGTGCCTTGGAGTGAAACTCCTGCAGGACAGGAGTGGACTAAGAAATGGAACTCAGTTACCTGTGCTCCAACTGCACAGCATCTGGCTGAGCACTTGACAAAAGCTGATGAGATGTTAAATACTGATGATTTCAAAACACAGCTTAGAGTCACTGCATTGAGTACTAAACATTTACAAGGTCTCCATTCAACTACTCATGCAGAGTTACATCACTTACGGGAAGAATTAATGAAGCAAGAACAAGTTCAGAAGATTGACAAGAAAAAATTCTTCCAACCTACCTTTGACAGAGTTGCTTATATTGAGAAGACTCAAGAGTCACAACAAGCTCAGATTGATGATATTCTAAAAAATCAAGCTTCTCAGCAATCTCAACTTAATGAAATCCAAGCCTCAGTGGAATTGCTTGTCTCTCTTCTCTTACCTGCTGAAGCCAAAAAGGGGGAGAAAGTAATTAACTCCAAATGCAAAACTGATAAGACACTGAAGGGGAAGGATGATGAAAAGGATGATCAAGGAAACCCTGAGATGGGTAGAGGTCATAGTCAAAGTAGAGGTCTCTCATCAAGAAAAGCTGAAATCACAAGTCACGGGACAAGTTCTGATACTGGAAAAAGAATTAGTTCTGCTACTGGTAAAAGGATAAGTTTTGATGAACTTTTAGATCTTGATGAAGAAATGTCAAGACAGTTATTTCTTCAGGAAAATCCAGGAATGGACTTGGAGAGTTTAATGGAAGAAGAAGCCAGACTTAAATCAGAAATAGTCAAGTCTAAATCTGAAGCTTCTGGTAAAAAGACACTTCCAAAACTCAAAGGCATTGTGATAAAAGAAAGGACAAATACTGAAGCAACAATGGCTAAATCACAACCGCAGATAGATCCAAGATCCAAGGGTAAAGAAAAAGTTGGTGAACCTATCAAGGTTTATGTGCCTCCTGTGAATGAAGAAATTACTGATGAAAAGGATGATCTTGCTCTGACTTCAAGAAAAGTTTTTAAGAGAACCTCTGACATGGCTCAAGTTGTTCAGAGTCAAGAGACAGTAAAATCTGATATTTCGAAGAAGCAAGTAACCTCTGACATAGCTCAAGTTAACTTGATATCAGAAGATAAATCAAAGAAACTCCTACCAGGATTCACTAAAGTAAAACAGACTCAACCTTTGAAGACTGCTGCAAGTGGTTTTGAAGCAAGAGTGGTTACTGGAAAGGAAGCAAGAGATAAAACTGGATTGGGAAGTGCTGATGAAAGAAGAATACAGAACACTACCAATGATCCAACTTCCTTGAGTGAACCAGGTATTGGAGCAACTCCTGAGAGATTGAATCAACTGGAATTTGTACAAATGGTTTATCATACCTACTTGAAAGAACACATCTTGTTGTACTTCATGACAGATGGTAGGGTTTATCATATAAGGCAAAATGCCATTCCATTGAAGTATTTTGAAGAACTGGAGCATGTACTATTCTTACTTCAAGTGAACGACAAATTAACAGAAAGTGCTGCAAACTATTTGAAGGATCAGATTCAGAGACAGAAAAGGCTTTATTCTGTTAAGTCTGACAGCACATATCTTCCAAAGTACAGAGATCACAAGGGTGATATGTTGAAATGAAGCCCAACGCTGCTAAGATTATAACTACATTTCTGGGTTACAGGGCTGTGGAATTCAATCTTGAGTCTGATAAGGCATATTTGATCAGACTGGATCAGGATATAAGAAAAGCTAAGATTAATGATCTCAGGGCTGCAATCTTTCAAATTGGTGAAGATACTGTAGAACTTAAAGATGCTAAAAGGAGGATGATTGATGAACTCAGATATGCTGAAAGATGTTTGTTGAAGAACTATCTCAGAACAACCCCTCACATCAGAGAGATCAGAAGATGAAGCCAAGTCAAGATCTACAACTGCTTAAATTCTGATATTTGTACAGACTCAAGTTGTTATCAGAAGTTAAAGATTGGTAAAGCTTTAAGGACTGTAAGTTGTAGTTATCTAGTCTAATTCTCATGCATTTGTACTTAATGTTTTTGACATCATCAAATATCTGTTAAACTTGTATATTATGCTAATTTACAAGTTGGGGGAGATTGTTAGATATATTTGATAATGTCATGGCTAAAATGATTTATGTTTAGGTTTCAGATCTTACTTAAATAGGATAAATCAGTACTTACTGGAAGTCAGGACTTAAGGATATCAGTACTTATATTATCAGAAGATAATTATCAGAAGATGGATATCAGAACTTAAGTACTGAAGGACGTTCAGATAAGGACAGCACTTGATTAAAGGAAAGAAGATAGAGACAAACATAAGAAGAGATATGCATGAAGAAGGAATTCTATGAAGAATAGAATACTTGGAAGAAAAGATATCTGATTGATATATTTTAGGAAGCAGAATTATATTCCATATCAATTAGCAATTATCTTGTAACTGTGTAGTATATAAACACAGACATAGGGTTTACACTATAAGTGTTATCATTATCGAAAATATTATTCATTATAACCCTAGCAGCTTTCGTGATATTTATTCATCACTGAGAGGTAAAAGTTCCACACTGTAACAGAGTTTATTATTTCAATAAAGTTTGTTTTCTGTTACTTGAGTTATTAAAGTTCGATTTGATTGTACTTTACACTGTATTCACCCCATCTACAGTGTGTGTGTGCCCTAACAGAGTCGTCTATTAGCAACATATTCATTCCCCAAAATTCTTGGGTTTGTCTGTTCATTGCCTTCCAAACAGCCTGAGCCCTGACGCGACATCTCCAGTCACAGCTTGTTAATTCCAAATCTGTTAAGCTATCATACTTATTAAGCTCCATAAATAGCAGCAGAATACATGCTACATAATTAAGTAAATCGAAATAAGTATAGATGCTGTCAGTATATCACCCTAATTAATGGCAAACATATCGAATTAAAGAGATCAGAAGCTTTACCTTTAAACACAGATTGCTTGCTTCCCAACCACTACATTCAAAGCTCCGCTCTGCTTTTTTTGTGTATCAGATGAGAGTAAAGGAAGTTAGGTAAGACTGAATGTAAATAAAGAAAGTTAGGTAAGTAAATGATACTAAAAATATCAACAACAGTACTGGTTCTCGATATAAAAGCTCACTACACTAAGTCAAGCAATAAATTACAGTCAAATAAATATTCAAATATCAGTATAATATATTAAAATTTCCATTTTTTATTTAAAATAAATATAATATTTTAGCTACAATAAATAATTTATATATTTTAATTAAAAACCAATTTTAGTAACCAAATACCAGTATTATAGAAATCGGAAATCGGAATAGATTGGCAAATGTACCGATTTATGATTTATCGAAAATAAGAGATTTATCGGAAGGTTAGATCGGAATAAAATCGTGTGTACCTAATATGTTTTTTTATAAAATATATAATAAAATTTATTATTAATATCATTATTTCTATATTATATATCTAAAATTTATAAAGTTGTATACTCATAACTTATTAGTATGTCGAGTCACATATTCTGTATTACACATTTACACCTAAATTAGGCTTATTTTGATTAAATTATGGGCCACGTAGTGTTTGTACATGGGTCATAGATTAAGATGCTATATGGGAATAAATATATCAATTTGTATAACATTAAAAAGCACTGAATGAATAAGATTAAACACATGTCGTCCTTAATTAAGCAAAATAAAATTAAAAAGATTAAAAAAATATTGTATATGTTAAATAAAACATAACATATCAATTAATCATAAGATATAATCAAATCCAAAACAAATATATATATATATATTTATTTATTTATTTATTTATTTATTTATTAAGCTAAATAACACATATAAAATAAGATTTATTTATCAAAGGTCACAGTTATTGCTAATAATTAAACCACCGGATAGACAACTCTATTAAGGACACAATAAATAGAAGAGAAGTAATAGTCACCATCAAGGTAACTGCATATCCAACCTTTAACCCCCAATTTAACTTTGTTTTATAGCACAGAAGAGGTAAATTCCAAACCCTTGTACATTCATCTAACACACAGAGATATATGAGCACTCAAATTTATTTATTTTCTTTTCCAAGAACAGGTACAGAACAACATCAACATGAAAGGCACGCAAATCGTATCGCTTTTTTCAGCTTCATCCTACAACAAAGGGGAAATGGTAAGTAATAATTGTTTTACTACAATTAACCTTTTTAAATGGCATATTCGTTCATCCGATGTTAATCATGAGTCGGTTTTCAATTATACTGTCACGAGTAGTGTGTATCATTGGCACCTGGCTTGATTTGGTATTAGCATGATTTGATATTAGAGATGCAATTGTATACACAATGCCAAATATTGCATGTAATGAAGCAAATTCATATGGCCTAAATTGGATGTAATATTTATCACTAATGAAATATTGTTGCATGAACATCATACAGTCTTGAATAAAGAAAAAGTATAGAAATAAGTTATTTTGTAGTGACGTATAATTAGATGAAAGATATAATTTATGTTAAAAGTCAGTTAGGAATAAGGTTATGATATAGGTATATAGAAAACACAATTTAGACCTGCTCATACTCGAACCGCCTTCATGAATAAACTAAAATCTACTTTTGTATCGTTTCCTTTGCGCGACTCTAGCATTGTATGATCATTAGGATCGTAATATCTAATTTCTTTTGAGTTTTAAATTTGTTAGCTTTGTTGTATTAGGACAAAATTAGATATAATTCGGGTTCCTGGTTGTCCGGGACATTGTAAAAAAAATGGTTGACAATGCTAAGCCGATTAAATTAGTGCATTTTTTTAGTTCTTAAGCCCCAAGGAGAAATTTCCCAGAAGCAGATAGGCATTTGTTATAGAATATATGACGTAACCACCTCTTAATCCTTGGTAGCCTAAGGACTGTTACTATGTAGAGTAGATAATACTGTTTTCCCAAATCCAACTATGTATACCTCCTTGTTTGTTTTTGGAAGCTCATAAATTTTATGGCGGTTTAAAATGAAACTATTGAGTCCAGTTGTTATTAAATAAGCCGAGAAACAATAATAATGAGCACCTCCATATGTTTTTATAAGTTAACATATAATGATTTTGCCTGTTTCTATTATTCATATGATTTTTCTAAATACACTCTGTCATTGCAGACTTTACCTGAGGAATTTTGCTCTAAATATGGAAACAAAGTGTCACAAAACGTATTCCTACGTTATCAAAATTCCGACATGTGGACCTGTTTCTTTGATAAGGAGAAAGCATGCATATCCAAATTAGGAGCACTGATGGCATTCTACAATATCAGACCATACTTTGTCATCATGTTAAAAGAGAGAGAGGATAGCCGATTCCATATGGGAATATTCAACAGTGATACAGTTGAAATCAACTACCCTCTAAGACCAATTGCAAATATGAAGACAATATCAAGCACCAATGTCAAACAATATGATCCAGCCAGCAGCGAGATTCACAAAATGGCTGCTAATTTCTCCTACAACGCAACTGACAACTCGAGAATGAGCTACAAAGTTTATATAAAAAAAGGAACATCTGCTACAATCTAACTGGACCGAGGTAATATATAAAGCTAAATACAGTCTACATTTAAATTAATGTTTTCAGTAGCAAATGTACTGATGAATACATTTACATTATGACCACAAAATTATCTCAGGTGTTTTCTGAGGATGGCATATCAAAACTGCATCTAAACAAAGAAATAAGCTGGATCGATCTTTGCCTGGACAACAACACTGGATCATACAACTGAAATGGGTAGATTATAGAGTATTATGTGGAATATAGTGGACAAAATTCCTATCAGACTTAGATGTAAAGGAAGGAGATATCTGCATCATATCTCGCACACTAGCAGCCCAGAGTTTCAAGATTTCACTTATTGAAGCAACCAAAAATATCCAACACTATCAAGAAGGTAACCCATCAAATAAAATTAAAAAATACAGGCCCCAAAATATAAATAAACTTCAATAACTATAACTTGATAAATATTTTACAATTGCGCAGTACATGCAAGCGGGATGTCAAACAGGAAATGTTTCAAAATTCTAACACAAGAAATGTTAGAGGAAGGCGCAATGGTAATAACTTATCCTCAATAAACTATGTAATCATTAAATTTTATATCACTATTCAAATTTTTAGTATTGTAATACAATATATTCCACAATACAGGAACTCCCAGAGAAATTCATCGAACATTACGGTTCAATGCTCAGTGAGAGAATAACTATATACATGGGCAATGGCAGCCAACACAAATCAAAATTTTCTGGAGAAAAAAAAGTTTTGTATTCCCTCCACGACATCTTCCAAACTCACTCTATGAAGGGAACTTTCTTCTTTTTCCTCGATTATGTTGGACAGTCAGGGCTGTACGCCACCATTTTCAACAATAATTGCACGAATATTCTGGATGCTAACGAAATCAAAGCAAGGATGTCAGATATTCAAACACAATACTTACTCAACAACTTGGGCAACTCCACAGACAGTTCAGAAACCGAAGGTATACCTAATATAATTTAATTAATTTTACATTAAAAAATCTAACAACTCAATTGACATCTCATTTTTCTTAACAAATACAACGCAGACATCACAGAAACCGTAAACATAATTTCATCAAATGAAGCAAGCCCAATAGAATTTCAAGATATCAATGAAGGTACAACATATGAATATAGTAATCTCAGTAACACCTATATACGTTTAATTCGTTATTTTTCCATGCCACAGACCACAGCGATGACACAATTGAACACAAACCAGAACCAGAACCAGAAGACCAAGAAGACAGCCTTTCATTCAACATCACTATAAAGCCATCACATTTGAATTCAAAGGAACATGGGGAGATACTCATAATATACCAAGTTTTTTAATATTTACTCTTAATTCCCATATTTTAATGTCAGATTAACTAATAAGTTGTTATCATCAGTACATTCCAACAGAGCTTCTCAATATATATGAGCCCTGGAAGCACAACGCAGTTGTTACACTGCTACATGGAGGAGGCAGCTAGAACATGAAAGTGCACAGACTAAAAAACCAGTGTCAATTTGGAAATGGCTGGAGCTCTTTCACAAGGGTCAACAACTTCACAACTGGACAGAGACTTCATTTCTTCTACCAGGGAGGCAAAACATTCATAGTCCTCTGAAAAAAGAACAACACAAGACACTAATGTACTTTTGAGGATATTACGACGCTTAAATTATGGTTAAAGATATTACCATCTTTCAATTATGTATGGCACCGTCTGTATCAGGAAACATTGTCTCAGACCTATTTTATGCTTGTGAACAGAATTTTAGTAAATCAAACCTATCTCATGCTTTTGAACAAAATTGCCTAAATACATTAAGGTGATATCCAATGTAATATGAGATTTTTCATGTAACACCAGCAAATTAGATAGCAAACATGAGTACCAGACAATAATTTAATCACACGCAAACAACAACAATGCAATATAGCCTTGCACATATATTAACCATCTTTCACAACAATAAAGAAAATATACAATTGAACTATAAACCAATAGCCAAATTATGCAGAGGCAGCAATGCCTAAACCCCACACAATCAGAAAATGCATGTTACATTCTTTATAGAAGTCTACAATGCAATATAGCCTTGCACATATATTAATCTCAAAAAATATACAGACGCAAAATTTAAGCAAGGCAAAACCATACACAAACAACTATATTATCTCAAAAACTAACAACAACCACCACCTATACAACCTAAACACGGGGTAAATCATAAAAAACTTCTTTGTAAACCACATTCTCAGTTATATTCGTAGCACCACCCGTGTCATCATCAACAAAAATAGTCAGTCCACCAGGAGAGGTTACCCTACTAACAGCAACATAGTACTGTCTATGCGTAAAAACTGACTTTGGCATATACAAACTAACAGTATCCAAAGACTGGCCTTGCGACTTATTAATAGTCATTGCGTAGCAAAATTGAAGAGGCATTTGCTTACGAACAAGCTTGAAAGGCATCTTAGTGTCCGAAGGGCACAGTTCCATTCGCGGAATAAAATGTTTCGTCCCTACAAAGGAGCCACATATAACTTCACACTCCACACAAAATTTAAGACATTTGGTAACTATCATCCTCGTTCCATTATACAGCCCTAAAGTCTGGTTTAAATTACGCATAAGCATCACCACAACACCAACCTTGAGCTTCAAATCATGAGGCGGGATCCCTGCAACATTTAGAGAATTCAAGTATTCTACAGGGAACACTACATTCAAATCTTCATCCATCCCACCAAACTCCTCAGCAGAATCAACACTGAAATACGAAATCGAATCACCTGGAACCATGTCAACAATAAGAGAATTCAAGTGCCCAACCGTCTGATTAGTAGGAGTCAGCACAGCTCTCTTGCTCAAATATTCTGGATCACGACAATTTTCCAAAAATCCAGGAAAAGTATTCGAAATCATATTTTCAATTGAATTTTCCATATTTAAATCACAGAATCGTGGAGGTATCAAGATCCGATTTTCCATATAGGGCATATCCGCAACCCTAGGTGGAAGGACATTTCCATTGCCAATATCCAGAACCCACTGCGCAAACCACTTTAAATCCTCTATCTCCAAATCAGTACTGCCCTGCCTAAGACGCATATTCTTAGTTAGCATATAAATATGGCAAGTTCTAAATCCTTAAATTCACTGTCGCTTCATTAAAGATTAACACGTTATCTTATAAGTTCGCGACGCTCATAAGACGAATAAGCACAACCAATACTATGTTGTCAAATCACTACACACTAAGGTATCGAAACAAATTAACTAAATAAATCCATAAATAAATCTGCTAGAACCCCATGATAATAATTAGCCCATAATCAGACTCATCATCAACGTGGGTTCCAATGAAAGCATGGTATAATAAACATAGTCTTTATAATGAATAAATAATAAAACCAAGTACGAAACAAGAGTAAGGTTCACGAATAAGAAAACTAGCATCCAAATTACAACTTAGAACAAAGAATCACATGTAAAAACAAGATCCTCTTCTTCTTCGTTGAATCGTGCTAACACGGTCTTCTTACGACTCTCCTTGTGCTCTGGTATATTCGTCTCTCCAGAAAACGTCCTTTAATTAAGTATATATAGCAGCCCATACAAGATAGAAGTCCTCCAATTATAAATCAACTAGAATCAGGATTCTGGGATCCCGACCCGACGCGGCCACACGCTTTATCAGCGTGGGCGCGCTGGCTCTCTGACAAATAGGTGCGGCCGCGCGCTAGACTAGCGCGGGCGCGCCGTGCTTTTGGAAAAAACTTCTGAATTTCTTTAATTCCTGCTACAATCGAGTTGGCTTCCGGAGCTTTATTCTTTGGACATCATCCTAACACCATATTAGCACCAAAACAATGCTAATTCACATGATTCTTAGAATAATGCCTGAAATGCAAAAACACTAGAAAACACATTAAAATACCAACAACTTGAGTACATTTACACCAATTTAATGCTTTACGGAGCGTAATAAAGTGTCATAAATGCCACTCAACATACCCCCAAACTTGAATCGACACTTATAATGACTCGCGTATTTTCGTATTATATAAATGTGTAATTATGGAACTATTAAATAAATAAAATATGTATATGGGTTCTGTTAGCCGTGTGTTGTTGTATTATTAGTTATGTGTGGTTAGTGGTTTACGAGGATTATTTGTATAATTGTTTGTTGAGTTGTATTGTCTCGTTATTACTTTTAAAGTGGTTTTATGGCAGATTTATTTGTTTAAATATTTGGATTGTCTCTAAAATTATTTTTATGATTTTGTAATTTCAATAAATATTTTTGGGATTTTATAAAATTTAGAAATCAATATTTCATCAATTATTTAGCCCTGTATGATTTTCTGATTTCATTTATTTGTAAAATCCGTATTTAATTCCAGAATTCTTCAAAAAATTACGAAACTCATATTTATCTAAGTTTGGAATATTCTGAGAATTTTAAAGTTATTTTGGGAATTTTTGGGATTAATTTCACCCGCGCGTTGATTTGTTTATTTAGTAAAAGCGGGTATAAATTACATTTCAGAAATTTATGTTTTTATAAACTTCGGGATATATGTAACATTTTAAGACTATTTTCCTGATTTTATGGATTTGTTTTAAGTGCAGCCCGTTTCGTTAATTGTGAATTGCGGGTACGAGTTACGTTTCAAAAATACTTGAAAAATTATGAAAATTTTAATCTGTTAGTTTTTAAATGCTCGGGGGATTTTAAAATTTGTTCGGAAATTTTCGGGTGTTATCTACCCGCGCGATTAGTCGTTAAAATTGTGAAGTGCGGGCTACAACTGGAATTCAGAACGCTTATCTCTTTTGTGATATGTGTCTAATTTGCACCAATTTGTAGCACATGTGTCCTGCAAGCATTTGGACAGCAGATTATAGAAAAAAAAAATAATAACAAAAACATTAGTCTCTCTCCTCCTATCTTATCTCTCTTTCCCTGCGCTACTCTCTCTCTCTCGATCGGATCCTTCCCTGAAGTCCAGCTTCCTTCTTCCCCTTTCTTGTTCCGGTTGCCTCCTTATTTCTCGTCTAATTTCCGGTTCTTCCTGTTCTATCCCGGTAAGTAGACCGCCTTTTCTCTTGCTTTTCCGATCGCCGCCGCCCCTTGCTTTCCGGCGAGGTGGCTGTTATAGCGTGTGTGACTCGTTTGATATGTGTTGTGGTTATCTGCCTTGTGCATCTTGTTTCTTGTCCGGCTGCTGCCCTGTTTCGTTGAATTCTGTGCTGCCTTGTCCGATTATTTTTTTTGTCGGCGCGTATATATATACGCGAGTGTATATATAATTGTGATGGATGACTGCTTGATTAACTTCTGATTGTTTGATGAATTCGAATGATTACGTTGGTGATTAATTTGATTAATTTGTGAAAAATTTGAAGTAAATATTTAAGAAATTTACTCGAATTATTTGGTAAATTATTTCGAATAGATTTTCATAATTATTTGAGTTATATTCCGAAAGTTGTAATTAATCGGTGAAATTTGTGATTGGAAACCCAATTCGGGTACCTCCGGGTTTTACCGCCGTCGGTGATGAGCCTCGGCGAGCCGACGGTGGACTGTGATGATTTATTCTGATTCCTAATATTTTAAAATAAATAAATGAATAAAATACAAGTAATAATTAATAACCGCGATTGGGTTGGAATTTGGAGATGTATTAATTTTGATTGATATTGTTGGCTTGATTCAGTGGTTGGGGATTATATTTGGATGGTTGTTCCGTTTGTGGTGGATTGGTTTGACGTCGAATTGTTCGACGGGATGGTCCGATAAATAAAGGAAGTGCTGCCCGATTTCTAAAAAATTTAATTACGGAAATACGGGAGCGTATCCAGTAATTATCGGAATGTCGAGCGAGTATAAATAAGTATAAACATATATTTTGTGCGGAACCTGATTGTATGTAGTGGTAAATTGTTTTTCCAAAATCAATAACCCTAATTTCATAAAATAACTAGTATACATATCTTCTGGAAACGAACACCGAACCGATTTTCGAGAACGTGAACCCTAAATTGATGTGTGTCTTGTAATAATGTATATAAGTACGAGTCGAGATTTGATATCGAATGGGTAGATGTGTTATTGAGGATATGTCAAGCATACTTAGACGCCTAACATAGGGTATTTCGGCTACGTAGGTTCTAGTCAAAGGACTCAAGGGTCGATATCGAATTAAAGTTAACCTAGTTATCAATCGACAAGTGCAGCAAGGTTCCAAGCGAAGGACCTGAGCGTTGAAGTCGGATCCAGGATAGTCAAATTGTAAGGTGATAAAGTCGAGTGTCCAAGTTGGTTCAAGGTCAAACAGAAATAGTTGTAAAGCTCTGCAAGGCAAGTACCCCTGACCATTCTTTTATGGTTCAGTACATATGAATAGCTAAATGTTTTATTCTTTTAATAGAACAGAAACGTTTTAAGTTACGTATCCCCTGTGGTTATAAATCACTGTTTTCAAATTATTTTGGGGAAAAGTAACTTCGAAAGGTACCTATCTCGAATAAAATGATTTGGGAACTGGATTTTATATGTGTGCTGGTAAAATGAATGGTTTTGAAATGAGATAGGTACAAGTGTTTTTAAAACTGGATAAAATGATTCGAGTACTAATTGTATACCGACGGATGTGCCTAACAGCAGTCATCCGTCGGCTAGTCAAACTACTATCCCGATGGATGTTCCTCATCCGTCGGTACTCTCTGCAACTCGAATGACTTCTATATAACATTAAATCTGTGACTTGTGGAGATCTTGACTTAGAAAATTTTTCTCCAAACAGATTTATTCAACTTCAAGCTTCTTCAAAATTCTTCTGAGGCATGATCTTCTTCCAGATAGAATCCTTAGGCTTGATACTGTTTTAGGAAAAAGACTCCAGCCTGCTCCTTTGCATTTTTACAGACTTTAAGTGTTACAAGTATAAAATCCAAATTAAGATAACAATACAACTTACTTAGGGTTGGCCCCAAGCTTAACTGATTACTAAAAATAACAGTTCATTAATCTCCTTCTCAGATCAGATGTCCATTGGTTTGCTTCATACTTTGATCAATTCAAATATCTGTTAACAGTGACAACACAGTCACATGCGTCGAGTGTTTGCAAAAGGAATGTGGCAGCCTGTTTAGTAGGATTTTGAGAACAAAGAAGCATTACCATTTCCATGCTATATTGAAGATATTCAAAGATGCTGGAATAGAGTAGTGAAGCAGCATGGAGTTAGACTTGATAGGTTTTATTTTATTAACTTATCTTTTTACCATGTAAACTTGGTGATATATAAACCAAGTGCAGCAAGTAGAACAACAACAACAAATAGACTAAGAAAACACATTTTCAGAAAAACATTTGTAAGCTGTATCCTGTAGCATTTCTCTGTAGTTTTGTTTGTTCACTTATAAAGCAGTTGTGAGCTATTCAAGCTTCACAGGGTTCTATTGATACATATATATATATATATATCTGGTGGATACATTCAAATCCACCAGAAAGTTTTAAAGACCTGAGTTTTTATTACTTTATATTTGATTAACTTAACTCTGTATTTCGCACTTTGCAAATCAAACAGTTAGATATAAATTGAGCTAGAACCATTTTTCATAAATCTGAAAAAGAAGCCAGAATTATAATTCTTGTTGTATTGTTAGGGAATAACAATTGGTATCAGAGCAAGCTCTTGAAGCACAAAGAGTTTAAAGATCACAACAAAACAGCAAGATGAACAAAAAGGATGTTGGAGTCAAAATTCCATTACTGGATAAAGACAATTATCATCACAGGAAGGTGAAGATGCACCTACATCTTCTTTCTTAAGATGAGGCCTATGTTGATTGCATAGAGAGAGGTCCTCATGTTCCAATGAGAGCTTCTACTGGCAATGAGCCTTCAGTCGCCAAGCATAGGCATGAATGGTCAGATCCTGATAATGAGTAAGTCAGGAAGGATAAAAAGACCATGAATATTTTATTCAATGGAGTTGATGGTGACATGTTTGACAACATCATCAATTGCAAGACAGCCAAGGAGGTTTGGGACACCATCCAAATTATCTGTGATGGTACTGAGCAAGTTAGAGAAAATAAGATGTAGCTACTAATTCAGCAATATGAGCACTTTCACTGTGAAGACAGTGAAACTCTCACTGACATATTTAGTAGGTTTCAAAAGCTACTAAATGCTCTGAAGTTGCATGGAAGAGTCTATCAGACAAAAGACTCCAATCTCAAGTTCCTTCGATCTCTTCCAAAGGAATAGAAACCAATGACAGTCTCACTGAAAAATTCTTAGGATTACAAGGAGTTTACCTTAGAGAGACTGTATGGCATCCTGAAAACTTATGAGCTTGAAATAGAGCAAGATGAGAGGATGGATAAAGGAAAGAAGAAAGGAGGGTCCATAGAACTGGTTGCTGAGTTGGAAAAAGAGAAAGAGGTGAAGGTAGAAGTTGTTGAGTCTACTTCAAAGGTTTGTGAGAACAAGGGCAAGGGGCTGGTAGCTGAAAATGAAGATTCTTTGAGCCAAGATGATATGGATGATATTGATGAACATCTTACATTCCTTTCCATAAGATTTGCCAAGCTCAAGTTTAAGAAGAACTTTGGAGCAACTAAGCCAAATATAAACATGGTGGATAAATCAAAATTCAAATGTTTCAAATGTGGCTTGGCAGGGCATTTTGCCAGTGAGTGTAGAAAGTCAGATTCCAGTAAAAAGAAGTTTGAGCTTGTGGATTATAAACAGAAGTATTTTGAGTTGCTCAAACAAAAGGAAAGGGCTTTTATTACACAAGAAAATGACTGGGCAGCAGATGGACTGGATGAAGATGAAGATGTCAGCTATGTCAATCTAGCCCTAATGGCCAAGTCTGATGAAACGGAAACAAGTTCTTCAAATAATCAGGTAATCACCACTAACCTAGCACATTTATTTAAAGCTGAGTGTAATGATGCAATTAATGACATGTCTACATAATTATATCATTTGCGTGTTACACTTAAGTCTCTCACTAAGGAAAATACTAAAATCAAAGAAAACAATCTATTTTTAAGTGAGAGGAATAATGTGCTAGAGTCTCAGTTTATTGAATTTGAGAAATTGAGAATAGAATGTAAGATTGCTAAGGAGGAATTAACTGAGTCCTTGAAGAAAGAAGAGATTTTGAAGAAGCAACTTGAACGAGAACAGGAGGTGATTAAGGCATGGAAATCATCTAGAGATGTTCATGCTCAAATCACCAAAGTTCAAGGTATTGAGTCCTTTTGTGATGCAGCCTGGAAAAAGAGTAAGGAGAAGCTGGAATCCAATTTGGTTGAAGGATTGCTAACAGATGTGGACACGACGGATGATGAGAATCATCCGTCGGATAATCAAAAGGATTATCCGTCGAGTGACACAAATCCTCATCCATCGGCAATGAGCAAACCTGTGAGCAAAGCCAAACTTGCCAAGTTAAATGAAAAGTATGGATCAGTTTCCAAAAACTTTGTTCCAGGAGAATCAAGTCAAGTGAAGAAGGAGAAGAAAGTGAATGTTGGTCATCTGTCTATCAAACAATTGAATGACAGATTAGAAAAGATTGAGGTCAAACCAGAAACTAAAAAGAAAAATAATAGAAATGGGAAAGTAGGGATTAAGAAACATAACAACTACACACCTGGTAAATATGCTCCAAGAAAAATCTGTGTTAAGTGTGGTAGTGTTAATCATATGTCTCTTAACTGCAAACTTGTTATGCCTACTCCTATATCTGTACCGTCTTCTTTTCCCAACATGAATGTCATGCCTTCTATGCCTATGAATGCTATGTCTGCACATAATATGAATGCACAATTTGCTAATATGCCATTTGCACCTAATACTTATTATACTGCATTTAGTATGCCTCAAATGCCGTTTAGCATGCTTTACTGGAATAACATGTTTACAAACAGCATGCCTTTTCCTGTTAATCAAAATGTGCATGATAATTCTGTTTTAATGACTGGTTTCAAAGGTCCAACTCAGATGACTAAGGATGAATCTGAAATCCCCAAGTCAAATGAGTTCAAACCTAAGAAACAAAAGAAGAAAGCTAACAAGGCAGGACCAAAGGAAACTTGGGTACCAAAATCAACTTGATTTGGTTTTGATGTGTGTAGGGAAACAGAAAGAATCTTTGGTACCTGGATAGTGGTTGCTCAAGGAACATGACTGGATATTCTACCCTGCTCACAGAGTTAAAAGAGAGAGTTGGCCCAAGTATTACTTTTGGAGATGACAACAAGGATTATATTATGGGATATGGCTTGATTTCTAAAGACAATATCATCATTGAGGAGGTTGCCTTAGTGGATGGTCTTAAGCACAATTTGGTGAGTATCAGCCAGCTTTGTGATAAAGGCAATTCAGTAACCTTCAATTCAGAAGCCTGTGTTGTAACAAACAAAAGGAGCAACAAAGTGATTCTAACTGGAGTGAGAAAAGGAAATATGTACCTAGCTGACTTCAACTCATCAAATGCAGAATCTGTCATTTGTCTTCTCAGTAAAGCAAGTCAAGATGAAAGTTGGCTATGGCACAAGAAGCTATCCCATTTAAACTTCAAGACCATGAATGAGCTGGTAAAGAAAGAGCTAGTTAGAGGCATTCCTCTAGTGGAGTTTACAAAGGATGGACTGTGTGATGCCTGCCAAAAAGGGAAGCAGATCAAAGCATCATTCATGAAAAAACTTGATTCAACAATTGAAGAGCCTCTGCAACTCCTTCACATGGATTTGTTTGGACCAGTCAATGTATTGTCAATCTCAAAGAAAAGATTTTGCCTAGTAATTGTAGATGATTTCTCAAAGTTCTCTTGGACATATTTCCTAAAGTCTAAAGATGAGGCTAGTGTAATCATCATCAATCACATAAGGCAAGTCAACAATCATCATGATTTCAAAGTTAAAAGAATCAGGAGTGACAATGGAACTGAGTTCAAGAATTCTGTTATGAGAGCATTTTATGAAGAGAATGGGATTATGCATGAGTTTTCAGCAGCAAGAACTCCACAACAAAATGGAGTAGTGGAAAGAAAGAACATATCACTTATTGAAGATGCAAGGACAATGCTTGAAGAATCAAAGTTACCAACATACTGCTGGGCTGAAGCTGTAAATACTGCAGTTACACTCAGAATATTTCTTTAGTTAATCAAGCAAAGTGTATGACACCCTACCAATTGTTCAAGAACAAGAGCCAGCTCTAAATTTTCTTCATGTCTTTGGCTGCAAATGTTATATCTTGGGAAATCAAACTGATCAAAATGGAAATTTTAATGCTAAGCAGATGAAGGAATTTATGTTGGATATGTTGTTGGTAAAACATATAGAGTTTACAATCTAAGAACCAACATTGTTATGGAATCAATACATGTTGTGTTTGATGATAAGAAGATTGAAGGATTGCAAGATGGAGATTACCATGAGAGCCTCAAGTTTGATAATGTCGAGATGGTTAGTGATGATAGTGATGATGAAAGTGATCAGGAAACAATGGCCAAGGATAATGCAGAAAAATCCACTACTAATGAAGCACCAAATTCAGCATCTGTCGAGTTGCAAAATGCTTCATCCGTAGGAAGACAATCTGCTTTATCCGTCGGGAGACAATCAGCTTCATCCGTCGGAACTCAAAATACACCATCCGTCGGGTCATCAAAAGAAGCTGAAAGTCAGAATAGATCACTTACAGAAAGTTCCCCTTTCTCAAATCAAAGATCCATAAACTTAGGGGGAGTTTCTAATAATTAAAACTAAGTTACACATCAAGAAAGTAATGAGGCCTCTTCATCTAGAGCTAATCTACCTCAACAAAGAAAATGGACAAAAGATCACCCCTTTTAACACATCATTGGTGATGTATCTTCTAGAGTTCAAACAAGGAGAGAAACTCAAGAAGAATTTCTCTATAGCAGCTTCTTATCTAAGGAAGAACCAAAAAATGTAGAAGAAGCTTTGTTGGATCCTGATTGGCTTTTAGCTATGTAGGAGGAGCTAAACCAATTTGAAAGGAATAAAGTATGGAAGCTGGTACCCAAGCCTAAAGGAACGAATCCAATTGACACGAAATGGGTATTCAGAAACAAGATGGATGAAAATGGCATAGTGGTCAGGAACAAAGCTAGATTGGTTGCTAAGGGCTATTGTCTACAAGAAGGAATAGATTTTGATGAAACTTTTGCTCCTGTTGCAAGACTTGAAGCCATCAGAATTTTCTTAGCCTATGCAGCCCATGCCAATTTCAAGGTCTATCAAATGGATGTCAAAAGTGCTTTTCTAAATGGAGATTTGGAGGTGGAAGTCTATGTCAGTCAGCCTCCAGGTTTTGAAGATCCAAATTTCCCAAATCATGTCTACTATCTTTTGAAAGCACTCTATGGATTGACGCAAGCACCTAGAGCCTGGTATGACACTTTATCAAAGTTCCTTTCGGAAAATCACTTCACAAGAGGTACTGTGGATAAAACTTTATTCTTTAGAAATGTTAATGGCGCTAGTATACTTGTTCAAATTTATGTAGATGATATTATATTTGGCTCTACAGATGAAAAACTTTGCAAAATGTTTGCCAATTTGATGCAAAGTGAGTATGAAATGAGCATGATGGGAGAACTAACTTACTTTTTTGGTTTACAAGTTAAGCAAGTTAGTGATGGAATATTCATTAGTCAAACTAAATACATTCATGATCTTTTAAAGAAGTTTGATCTAATAGATTGCATATTTGCAAAAACTCTCATGGCCACTGCAACTAAGCTTGAATTAAACACTACTGAAAAGTCTGTGGATATTTCAAGTTATAGGGGCATGTTTGGCTCACTTCTGTACTTAACAGCTAGTAGGCCAGATATAATGTTTGCTACTTGTCTTTGTGCTAGATTTCAGGCTGATCCTAGATAATCTCACCTAGTGGCTATTAAGAGAATACTCAAATATCTCAAGGGAACACCAAAACTTGGCATTTGGTACCCTAGAGATTCTGGTTTTGATCTAACTGGTTATTCAGATGCATATTATGCAGGTTGTAAAATAGACAGAAAAAGTACAACAGGAAATTGTCAATTTTTAGGAACAAGCTTGTGTCTTGGTTCAGTAAAAAAAAATTCAGTTTCTACTTCTATAGTTGAAGCTGAATATATTGTTGCTGGTAGCTACTGTGCACAGATTTTGTGGATGAAAAACCAATTGTTGGAATATGGTCCATAAGTGGATAGGATTCCTATTTTCTGTGATAACACAAGTGTAATTGCCATCACTGAAAATCCAGTACAACATTATAGAACAAAGCATATAGACATCAAGTACCACTTCATAAGAGAACATGTGATGAATGGTACTGTGGAACTGCATTTTGTTCCAAGTGAAAAGCAGCTTGCAGACATATTTACCAAGCCACTTGATGAATCCACATTTTCAAGGTTGGTAAGTGAATTATGTATGCTTAATTTCTCTTACATTATTACAAATATTTTTGCAAGTGGTTATGTAGCCAAAAATTTAATTGATTTTTCTATTTTGGATGAAATTTTGGCCAAGTCAAAATTTACATCCCGACGGATGATCATTATCCATCGAGTTTGATCATCCGTTGGAATACAATTTGTCAATTAAATCAATTATTTTTATGGAATATTTTATAACTCGACGGATAACTGATTTATCCTCATCCATCAAATTGTCTCAATCCTAGCCGTTAATTTCCTGAACATTATCCATCGAGTATACTTACAGCTTGTAAGCATGACACGATATAAAAGTGATAGAATTTTTACAGTTTAGTTATTTTTAAACGGCTATTTTGGGCAATTTTTATTGGTTACTTTATTTTACATTATTATTTTTGACAGTTATTTTGAGATAGTATAAAAGCAAATTCACTTTTATTCATTTCTTTTATCATTCTCAAGATTCAATTGCTCTAATTTCTCAAAAGCAAACTCTCTCTGCAAATTCCAAATCTCTAACAATGGCACCTGTAGTAAAAATCATGTCTCAAACCGGTTATATCTATGAGAAAAACAACTTCTCCGATTTGGTGAACAAGGAGATTCAACAGTCTGGTGATTATCGCAAAATGATGGATTTTGTGAAGAACTGCAAACTCAACTAAGCCATGCTGGAATCACCCACCATTTACTGTGAGGTTGATGAAGAGATATGGACAACTACAGTGTACAACTCGACAGACAAGACCATCACATTAACTCTGAAGGTAAGCAGTTTTGCATAAATAGTGATATTGTTAAAGCATGCTTCAAGATTCCTGATAATACTGTAACTGCTCCACACACAGACACTGACATTGTTTATATGCTTAATTCCATGGGCTATGCACTCACTACTTCTAAATTAAGTGAAATTAGGAGGTTGGGTCTTAGGAAGGAATGGAGTTATCTGTGTGATGTAGTAACTAAGGTGTTTTCTGGTAAAATTAGTAACTTTGACTCTATAAACATC
This sequence comes from Apium graveolens, assembly GCF_009905375.1. Lineage (NCBI taxonomy): Eukaryota > Viridiplantae > Streptophyta > Magnoliopsida > Apiales > Apiaceae > Apium > Apium graveolens. The sequence goes on from NC_133653.1 coordinate 120,849,058, forward strand.
TCTATGCTTAACATGTTTTACATGTTAGTTACTGATAAGTACTTTAATTTTAGTGATTTGGTTTTGTTTAAGTTAGGCTTTAAGTTAGGAGAGATCAATAAGAGAGGTAAAAGTGTCTATTATGCTAGATTCTTTATGATGCTTGCTAACCATCTTATTAAAGATATTGTGATTGAGAACCCAACCAACAAGTTAAATTGTTGGGTTCAAGAAAGAAGGATCTTTGCAGATTTAAACAGAGCAAACCATCACAAGGAAGCTCTCTTATACTACTTTCCAGTAATAGAGGGACCTTAGGTAAGTGAGGTAATTTATTATGTCTCCACTCTTCCAACCTCATAAATTTCTTTGTTTTCTAGTGTAGCTATGGCAACTGTGTCAATGACCCAACAGTTGCCTACCCAAGCTACCAAACCAATAAAAGTTTCTAAATCCAAAGCTAAGAAAGCCCCCTCTGATTTCTTTTAAAAGAAATCAGTTATAAAATCCACCAAACCTAAAGAGGGGAGTGTGAAGGTGGGCAAGAAAGGTGAGGGACAGGGTGAATATCAAAGAAGCCCTAAGGATAAGGTTAGAGAGGTGAGTGTTTCCAATCCTAGCTACACTGCAGTTTCTGAACAAACTGCAATCCTTAATAAGGATATTAGCTCATTACTGGTTTCATCCTCCCAAAAGGATGTTATCATTGAAACAAGCTCTCAGCCAAGAGCACAAGCCAAGAGGGTAAGGGACACAAGCTCACCCCAAACTTATACCATAAAGAAGAAACCAAAAACTCTTGGGGATGCACAGGGCTCACATATTATGTAAACTGGTGAAAAAGACCCAATCACTGCACCTTCTCAAAGTCAGGTTAATGTGGCTCCAATATATATGGAGTCACAGCCAAAATATCTCATAATTGAAGCACCTGATACACCGAATTCTCCCACACACTCATTGGATGTTGACATGATAAACACATCACTTCCAAATTCTTCATCTTTAACTCTCTTGGAGAAGCCAAAAATCCATGCAAGTGAGCATCATCTTCTAGATGATTTGTTGGCTCACTCGCCATTTCTTTCTAAGGCTGTTGAGACATATGTGCCAAAATTTTCATCAATCTGCATAGAGTCTACAATAGTCTCCACTTCTAACTTAATTATTTCTTCTATCCCGATGGATATTTATCATCCGTCGAGTAGTGATTGTATCCCGACGGATAAGCTTAACAGCAGTCATCCGTCAGATAGTCAAACTGCTAACCCGATGGATATTCCTCATCCGTCGGGTGTCGCTGCACAGCTTCAAATTTCATCAATTCTTACAAGTGCAGAGGACTTAGTAGTGGTGCAATCACTCTTAGGACTAAGGGAAGGGAGTGATTTGAGTGAGAGTCTGGGTTGCTCTAGAAAGAGATATGTCCTAAGTCCAATCATGTATGAGGATTTAGGAATAACTTTTATGTAATCTGTTTTAATTTCATTGATATTAATAAAAGGCTTGTTTTATTTTTATTGCGGGCTCTATCTATTTAAATGTTTAAATAAGATATACCATAGTTTAGAGTAAAGCTTTTTATGGATTGTGATGAGATCATAATAATGAGACCTAAAAGATGATAACTCTAAACTTAAATAGTTCCTGGTCGTAGGATTACTAACTGGTAATTAATAATCCGCAAAGATCAGTACATACTATGCTTGCTTCATTAAAAAGGATGTCTGTTCTCATAGACATTTATGTGGTGACACTATAGCTAGTATGTAGGTGCTTATTATAGAATAAGTTCACTGAACATGACTCACACAGCTGAACAACTGATGGAGTTCACTCATGTGTCAGCAGTTGTTCACATAGTGATAGTTGTACAAGTATCCTTAGACTTGAGGTCATCATAGTCATCTTGTGTACACGAAACTATGCTTTGGTTTAGTTCTTAGTCTCCAAGGACAATTATAAGGGCTCTACTGGGTATAGGAATTTGTACACGAAGATAATGTATGATCAATAAAGGATCTACCCCTTCCAGTGAAGGAAGAGAATGTTCAATGCTGATTCACTTATGCTAGTTCAGGAATCTCTGGCCAGAGTGAATGAAATTAGAAAGGAGTTTCTAATTTACATTAAATAGAACTAAGCATAGTGAATGAGAAAGCAAGTGATTAAATAAGATAGGCTTGACACAAGTTCCATGCCTTGTATTTAATCGTGACATTGCAGGGTAGAAGTAATTAATTGTACGGTAACTACTCACTGAATAGGTTCTTGGTATTCTAAGCAGTGAATTCGTATTATCTGGATAGTCGTGATATGCTGAGAAGTATCCCTCACGATGTAGAATAAATATGATTAATTAATTAATCATATTTAATGAATTAGAGAATTTATATAAATAATGATAAAATAGTTTTATTATTATTTATTTCTACTACCGGATTAATATTGAACCTACATGGTCACACCATAAAAGAGAATGATTTAATGGTGGAGGAATTAATTAATAATGGCTGATAATTATTTATTTATGAAATAAATAAATAATTGGAAAATTTAATAATTGATTAAATGAGATTTAATTGATTATAAATTAATTAAGAAAAGGTTCTTAATATTATTAATTAAGAATTTAATTTTTGGAAATTAAATCAAGTGAGACAATTATTTCTAAAGAGTTTAGAAAAAGGATTAATAATTAAAAGGTGTTTTAATTATTAGTGAGAATAATAAAGGGTTAATAATAATAATATTTTATGGGAAAATTTTCAGCTGAAAATTTTGCCTATAAATATACTATTATAAACCCTATTTTTGCCTAAACCAAAAAGATTTACAAAACCCTAATTCTCTCCATCTCCTCCTTCATTACATCGTTTTCTTGGTGGATACCGGTGGAGTGCTTCACACTTGAGGAGCAGCTGCTAAGGATCTCCGTTCATCGTTCTTGGATCGTTATTAAAGACCTCCATCTTTCCATTAACGTAAAGCTTCTTAAGGTAAACACACTGAACTACGAATTAAATATTATTTTTCGCATGGATCCTGCGGAGGGTTTCGATTTTTTTTAAGATTAAATTTACGTTTTCGCTGCGTTTATGTGCTAAAAACCCTTCAATGGCATCATAGCTACTTGCGAAAAGTTTTTAATTCATTTATGTGTTTAACTGTTTTCGATATATGAGCATGTACGTGATTCGCCATGATTTGATGTTGAAATATATGCTTATATATGTATCATTTTGAATATAAGATATTCATGTGAGTTGTATAATCATAAGATGATTATGTAATCTGTATATATACTAATATATACATGATTTATGTTTGTTCTAATTATGAGAATCATATTAGATACGGATTCTGAATTGGCTGCTGAAGATTTGCTGAAATCTGGGTCTGGTGTCCGATTTACGCAAACGAATACCCTATTCCATAGGTAAACGAGCCTCTGAACAAAACTGATAGCTAAAGCTATCAACGACTCGTATGTAAGGCGGTCGACGTCGTTTACTGCCCGTAAACAGTGATTCTTGTTTTTCTGATTTGATTCTGATTTTTCTGATTTTTGTCATATTTTCTTTTTATGATTAGATCATGGATATTAAAAGGTTGATCTAAGATCAGGCTACCATTAATTAAAGGTTAAACCTGAGGTCGTACCAAAGACTGTGTAGAACAAGGTATGAACATTACGAGTTGTGGTGATATTATTTGGATTAGCAAATGCACCGGTAGCATTCAAGGATTTAATGAACAAAGTATATAAGAAGTACTTGTATAAGTATAATTATATTTATTGATAGCATCCTCAGCTATTCAAAATTAAGAAAGTCCATGTAGAACGCCCAAGGATTTCCCTAAGAAGATTAGAAGGGAAGCAACTGTACATTAAGTTTTCAAGTATGAGTTTTGGTTGAGATTAACAAAAGATTATGATTATTCCATTAACAACCACCTAAGCAAAACCAGTGTAGAAATAGATGCCTTGTGCAGAAAGAAAGGATTGAATGTGATTAAGATCACTAAGGAGTTAGTAAAAGAATAGGAAATAGTGGAAGTTGAAGTTTGAGTACCCAGAGGTGATAAGAAGCCACTGTACAAGGTTCATTTTCATTCTAAGCTGATTGAAAAGATAAATGAATTGTTAGGCCCTGAATTAGTTCAGCAGACTATAAATACGGAGTATTGATTCGGAAAAGGTTAAAATCAACTCATGATAGACAAAGGGAGAATGCAGATTCATACCTAAAATATATAGAGATAAAAGTTGGAGCATTAGTATTGCTGGAAGTTTCTCCTTGGAAAGAAATAGTGAGATTTGGGCATAAAGGTAAGCTAATCCCTAGGAATATCGGACCGTTTAAGGTATTGAGAAAAGCAGGTAAAGTCGCTTATAAGTTGGCACTGCCGCCGCAACTGCAGCATATCCATAACGTGCTCCACGTGTCTATGTTAAAGCGATATGTTCTTGATTCGAACCAAGTAATCGAGCAGGAGCCAATTGAACTTCATCCAGATTTGTTCTATACGGAATGGTCAAACTAGATCTTAGGTAGTACATAACGAGTCCTTGGAAATAAGTCCATTCCTATAGATAAAGTACTTTGGAGAATTTCTCGGGTAGAAGGGTCTACTTGGAAATAGAGTCAGATATGCTTAACAAATATCCTCACTTGTTTAGTTAGACCAGATTCTGAGGATAAAATATTTTTAAGGGGAAAGATATAACGACTCGTATTTCTGTATTATTAAAGTGTAAATATTAAATAATTAAATAAGTAAAATATGTGTATCGGTTATGTCAGCAGTGTGTGACTTGTTGGTATGCGAGTATTATTTGTATGATCAATTACTGAGCCGTAGTGTTTTATTTTTACTTTTAAAAGTGGTTTTATGGAGAATTTATTTCTATAAATGTTGATATTATCCATAAAATCATCTTTATTTCTTTATAATGTTATTAATTCTTTTGGGAATTTTACGGATTAGACTCACCCGCACGTTTGTTCGTTAAATCGTTAAATACGGGTATGTCGTGCGCTTCAGAAATGTTTTCAAAATTATGAAATTTATATTTTATTAGTATTTAATTATTCAGAGAACTTTAAAATTTATTTTGATATTTCCCGGTTTATTTCACCCGTAAGTTGTCTCATTAATCGCATAATTGCGAGTCAGAATTTAAGTTCTCAGCTATTTTGTTGCTATTTGCAGCAATTTGTAGTAATAAAAAATATAAGAAAACAAGAGATAATTACAATTATCCTCATATTCTTCTCCCCAGATTATTTATCTCTCTCCCTCACATCTCTCATCTCTCTCTCTCAACCGATTTCTTAATCTCTTCTCTCCCCCCATGTTCCTTCCCTTCCCCGTATATATTCTTCTGCAGTGGTAAGTTCCCCGGTTGCCTCCCCTTGTTCCCCTTCTCCTTGCCATTTATTCGGCCTCTTTCCGGCGCGGTTGTGCGAGCGTGAGTGTGTGTGGTAATTGCATCTGTTGTGTGCGTATATATACATCTTTGTATACTTGTGTAATTGTTGTGTTGCTGCATTTCTAATTGTTGCCGTTTCTTTTGTTTTCTGGCGACTTTCACCGCTGCCACCTGGGGCTACTGCGTGCTTGCACGCGTGAAGCCTCTGTAGTTGTGCGTGTGTTTCCTTGACTGGATTAAGATTTTTTTTAATTGTTTATTTTAATTTTATTGTATGAGAAAAATTATTTGATTAAATTATGAAATAAATATTTTTGTGCGAGAAAATATTAATTTAATCGGTGGAATTCTTGTAAGATGTCCGATAAAACGGGAACTCGCGAATTTTATTACCGTCAGCGATGAGCCTCGGCGAGCCGACGGTGGACGGTGATGAACATTTCTGAGTCGTACGAATAAAAAAATAAAATATGAATAATAATAATAATAATTAATTGAATTTGTATCAGTGTTTGGGAATTTGCGGAATTGTGGATTATTGTGGTTGACATCGATTATGTTTCGACGGGTAGTCCGATAAATAAAAGAGACGTTGCCCGATTTTAGGGAAATTAATTCCAAAAAATCAGGAACGTATCCAACAAGATGTCGGGAATATTAGTCAAGCGTATATGACTATATAATTATAAATATTTTACGAAACGTATTTGCGTGTTGTGATAAAATATTTTGTAAAATATTCGACAACCCTACCTTTTGCAACGATAATAGTATGATTATCGAACTGAGTTCCGATTTTGTGAACCCTAATTATTATGTGTATGATAATAGTATGGTTATTTATGAGTCGATTTTTGATATCGTTCGGGTAGAATTGATAGCGAGGATATGTGAAGCATAATCGAATGTCTAAATTAGGGTATTTCGACTCTGTAGGTTCTAGTCGGAAGGCTCGAGAGTTGGCATCAGACTAATGATAGCCTAGTGATTAGTCGACAAGCTCAACAAGGTTCCAATCGAAGGACCTGAGTGTTGAAGTTGGATCCAGGATAATCTAATAGTTAGACGATAAAGCCGAGCGTTCAAATCGGTTCAAAGTCAATCAGAGATAGTTGTAAGCTCTGCAAGGCAAGTACCCCTGAACAAATCCTTTACGGTTTAGTATATATGAATAACTGTTGATTTAAATTGTGCAATGAAACAGAACGTTTTAAGTTACGTATCCCCTATATTTGGAAATGTTATTTAAAATATGTTTTGGGGAAAAGTAACTTCTGAAAGTACCTATCTCTAAAATATGATTAAAATGAAAAGAAGTTTTGAATAGTGTACTGTGATAGTATTGTTTAAAAAGAGATTGGTGAAAGTGATTTTGGAAAAACTGGATAAAGAGAAATGTTTTCATCCACCTATGTCGTGGGAATGTTTTAATCCACCTATGTCATGGAAATGTTTTGTCCACCTATATCGTGGAATTTGGAAAGAGGTAAAATGGGAATTCAGTTAATCTATTGGAGTTGCATAAGAGGCCCGTTATTCGGTAACATCCCGGCAGGTGGTGGCGTTAGAGACTAATTCAGTTGTGCACACTGTTTAACCGATTAGTCCAGTGTGAGGGAGACCTAGCTAGTCTCCCAAGTTCCGGAACACATTCTTTATTCTGGACGGTCGTTAGTCGCTGTCCGGTGATGATAGACTAGTCAGCTATCTTCACCCGTTGGACATCCAATAGATCTGATTGATTCAATTTTGAAAGTGTTTAACAAATCAGCGTGTATGGAACAAATGATTTGAAAGTGAAAAAGCATGCTAAAATTGGACTCTGGCATTTATACACAGCACACGACTGATGTTATGGTTTTACATAGCATGCTAGTTTTGAATATCCAATTTAAATATGTTATTCTTGCTTTTATAATCGAGCTATGATTTCTGTTCCTATAACTGTTTTATCATAACATATTTTACTTGTTATTGATATACTGGTACTGTTGAGCAATTGATTGCTCACCCTTGCAGAATGTTTTGTATATATGTATTGCAGATGCCTAGGAGATTCGTCCGTCGTAGGCAGGGTAGAATTCCAGTTCTTTCCGTACCAGGCTCCTCTGAGGTAGTTGTGTCAGACCAAAGATGGTCTGTTGAGTTGCTGTATTAAACTAGTTGTATCATGAATATTAGAATTAGGTTGGTTTGTAATGGTTGTAACCTAAGTCATACTTAACCCTGGAAAAGATCTTTGTAAAGGGGTCGTGTTTATGTAATAATATTGAATTGGATTATATTATGTTTGTAATTATTGTTGTTGATGACGTCAACTCCTGACCCCGGGGTTGAGGCCGTCACAGTTAGTATCAGAGCTACAGATTTAAGTCCCTGATTTAGGTTAGGAGTAAAGTCAAAAGAGTGTAGAAAGGTTTATATAAAGGTGTGAGTCAGCAACTCAATCAGAGGAGCGAGTCTAAGAGTTCAGTCAAGGGTTTCGAAGGCGTAACCCTGACGTCTATTGAAGATTGGTTGGAACTGCACTAGCTTTTAGTGTGTCTCCTTCACATAGGTATTATTGGCAATGTTCGGTAGAGGTTTCTAGTTTCCCTTCTTGAGAAAATGAGTCTGATCGTGAAAGTTCAGTTTCTGAGCGGACCCTTGATGTGTCGGCTGAAGAGACACCAATATTATCCCTAAATATCACATTTTCTATGTCAAGGGATGTTGTTGGACCGAGTGTGCGTCCTCAGTGAGTTCAGATAGTATGATAGTAGTCGGCGGCTGCTATGACAGCCAAGTCTCGTGGTGTATGTGGATCAGTATTGTTGTTTATATTTTGAACCCTTACACGTATTTCTTGAGACACATTTTGTTTCCAGGGTAATTGTTTACCATCTAATGAGTTGCTTGTGTTTTTTCCGTAAGAAAGTCAAACTCGAAGCAAGCAACTTAAGGTTTTCCTGATTTCATCATAAACCAGATTTCCCCTCCCTATCCATTAGTTTTTAATTTCGAAGTTGCTTCTTACCTCAGTAATTCTATTGGTCGATTGGGGCAGATAATGCACATGATTTGACTATTTGTCTGTGTGACAAAGGGTCTGGTGGGACGCCACCGAATTATATGTTATAAACTATGCGGTACTAAGACTGGTCATCTTATGTACTTGTATGGTTGCTCTCAGTCATATCCACATCTTCTTCACTTTTATTTTATAATGGATTACCTTGATTTTGAAATTTCATTTGGCATTCTATGACAATGAATTTCTTCAGTAACCTCTGCAGTTAGACAGTTTTAATTATTGAAAGTAAATAAAAGTTGACTGTCAGAAGGAATGAAAGTACTATTTCAGGTTGCTATTTTCAGAATAATGGCAGCAGCGAGAATTCAAGATCTAATGACGGAGAATGCAGCCTTAGAAGGGTTAATTCAGTGGTTGGCAAGTAACTTGCAGATGATGGGAAGTTGTCTTTAGAAGAGTGGTTGGGTGAAACTCGGACCAACTAGTGCGCCTAGTAGAGTCCAGCGTTCTTTAAGTTTGACTTGGTTTTCCAACTTGCTCTATGTATTTTATGGCTTATATAGCCAACTAAGTTTTGTTGTATATCTAGATTAGTTTAGCCATTGTATTTGAGTGGTGGTGGGAAGTTAATCAGTTGTTGTTGTAATGAGGAGCCATGTTACGGTGTTTAGTGTCTTCATATTTCAGTTTTCTGTACTGTTGCTACCGTCATTGTTGTTATTGTTGCTAGTGTTGTTAATCTAGATCTCTTTTATAAATGGACCCTGATATTAAAGACATGGGTATTTTGATTGGGCAGCATTTTCCTGATATAGGTGCACCATCTAAACGGTGACATTTTCTGTCCTACATTCTTGTTATGTTTTTGAATAAATCCACTGTTATATTTCAGGAAAATGCCACCCAAGAAAGCTACCCAGTCTAAAGGGAATAGTAGTAGTGTTACTGAGGGTATAACGACTCGTATATTTTTATATTATTTAGGTGTGTAATTATTAAATAATTAAGTGAATAAAATATGTATATGGGTTCTGTCAGCTTTGTGTTGTTTTATTATTAGTTATGTGTGGTTAGTGGCTTACGAGGATTATTTGTAAAATTGTTTGTTGAGCTGTATTGTTCCGTTATTACTTTTAAAAGTGGTTTTATGGCAGATTTATTTTCATAAATATTTGGATTGCCTCTAAAATTGTTTTAATGATTTTATAATTTCAGTAATTATTTTTGGGATTTTATAAAAATTGAGAAATCAATATTTTATTAATTATTTATCTTTAAATGATTTTCTGATTGCATTTAATTGTAAAATCCGTATTTAATTCCAGAATTCTTCAAAAGTTTCGAAACTCATATTTTATGAAGTTTATAATATTTTGAGAATTTTAGAATCATTTTGGAGATTTTTGGGATTAATTTCACCTGCGCAATGATTCGCTTAATCGTTAAATGTAGACATAAATTACGCTCCAAAAATAGTTTAAAAATTATGAAATTTTATTTTTATTAGTTTTGAATTACTCCGGGACTTTTAAGAGTATTTACTCTCCAAAAATGGTTTAAAAATTATGAAACTTTATTTTTATTAGTTTTGAATTACTCCGAGAATTTTAAGAGATTTATTCGTAAATATATCGTTTAAATTCAAAAGGTGGGACAAAAATCAGACTTTCGAGCAGGGGCAGGACATGTGTCTAATTGTTATGCTGTTGATTGATATGTGTCTTATTTTTTTCCAGTAACTTTGAATCGTGGCTTGCTGAGAAATCAAAACCAAAAACATAAAATATTCCTTGTTTTTTTCATCTTTATCCCCAAAATTCTCTAATCTATCTCTTTAGTCTCCCTCTCGATTCGCTCTCTCTCAATTCCTCACAACCTCCCTTATTCCTCCTGTCGGTCTTTTTCCCTTCGTGAGTTCCCTATGCTTCGCCGCCGCCCTGTGCTCAGTTCGCCGCCGTGAATCTTTCGATTTGCTACATCCGTTTTCTGATCGTTGATAACGTTTCATTCTTTCTTGATTGGTATATACATATACACATACATATATGTGTGTGTGTCAGTTAAGTGATATTGTGATTACTGTGTTTTTCGACTTGCATTCCGGCCGCCGCCGTGTTCTGGCCGGTGAGGTGGCCTGCGCGTGAATAATGCGTGTGTCTTGTATGTATTTGTTCTGTATTAGTTGTGCTGCTGTAATTGTAATTTGGCAGTTACCTCGTGATTTCGATTTAGTTCAATGATTGTTTCTGTGATTATTTCGAATCGTATAAATTATTCGAGTTGAAATTATGGTGGAATTTTGACATGAAACCCGAATGGGTACCTTCAAAATTATGCCGCCGTCAACGATGAACTTGTTGAGCTGACGGATAAATGGAAATGATGATTCTTGAGCCTAATAATAATTTATAAATTTTATTTTAGAATATTCGAAATAAAAGTAATAGTTAAATATTCGGTTTCGAGATTGTTGGGTTGCGTAATTGGTTTGGACTAGAATTGATTGATTGTTGGGTTGTTGTTGATTGAGACGTCGATATTGTTTCGACGGGTTAGTCCGAAAAATAAAGAAAGTGCTACCCAATTTTCGGGAAATCAAATTATGGAAACACGGGGGGCGTATCCAGTAATTATCGGGACGTCGAGCGAGTATATATAAATACATACATATATATTATACGAAACCTGATTGTATGTTATGGTGAAATGTTTTTCCAAAACCAATAACCCCAATTTCGTAAAATAACGAGTATACGTATTTTTTGACAATGAATACCGAACCGACTTTCGAGAACGTGAACCCTAACTGATACGTGTATTAGAATAATGCGTATGTTATGAGTCAGGTTTTGTTAACGTACAGATAGATTGTTAACGAGGATATGTCAAGCATAATCAAATGTCTAAATTAGAGTATTTCGACTCTGTAGGTTATAGTCGGAAGGCCCGAGAGTTGATGTTGGACTAAAGATAATCTATCGATCAATCGACAAGCTCGGCAAGGTTCCAAGCGAAGGACCTGAGTGTTGAGGTTGGATCCAGGATAGTCAAATAGTAAGGCGATAAAGTCGAGTATCCAAATCGGTTCAAGGACAATCAGAGATAGTTGTAAAGCTCTGCAAGGCAAGTACCCCTGACCATACTCTTATGGTTCAGTATATATGAATGAAATGTTGTTTTAATTTCGAACAGGAACAAAAATGTTTTAAGTTACATATCCCCTGTATATGAAAATGTTGCTTAAAATATATTTTGGGGAGAAGTAACTTCTGAAAGTACCTATCTCTAAAATGTGATTTAAATGAAAGGAAGTTTTGAATAGTGTGCTGTGACAGAATGGTTTTTAACAAGAGATAGGTAAAAGTGAATTTGAAAACTGAATAAAATGAATCAGATATTGGATAATGTTTTGTAAGTGGCTAATTCGGTTGCGCACCCTGTCTTCACCGATTAGACCAACTTAGTTAATCAGAGACCTAGCTAGTCTCTGCGGATCCGCTTAATTTGTGTGAAAGCCTGATCAGCTTTCCTAGACAATTTTTATGATAGCCCGACCAACTATCCTAGATAACTTGTGTGGAGGCCTGAGCAACCGTCCCTAGATAACATCCAATACATATCTGATTACGGTTTGTGGTTCGAGTAACGGAATAAGTGGTTTTGTGGTCCCCGTAACGGGAGAGATGGTTTTATGGTTCCTGTAATGGAACAGTGGTTTTGGAAATGAAAACAACATGCTAAAATTGGACTCTGGTATTTATACACAACACATGACTGATGATATTGTTTTACAGAGCATGCTAGTTTTGAATATCCAGTTTATACATGATTTGCTTATTTTCTAGCAAGTTATGAATTTTGTTCCTATTAACTATTTTATCATAAATTGTATTACTTGTTATTCATATAGTGGTACTGCTGAGCAATTGATTGCTCATCCTTGCAGAAAGTTTTGTATATATGTATTGTAGATTCCTAGGAGACTCTTCCGTCATCATCATGGCAGAGTTCCAGTTCCTTTCATACCAGACTCCTCTGAGGTAGCTGTGTCAGACCAAAGATGATCCGTTGAGTTGCTGTATTAAGATAATATTGTTCAGATTGTTTGTAGTAAGTTGGTTTTATAATAGATGTAACCTAAGTCATACTTAAACCTGGAAAAGATCTTGTTAAAGGGGTCGTGTTTATGTTTTATCATTGGAGTGGATTATATTATGTTTGTTATTATTGTTGTTGGTGACGTCAACTCCTGACCCCGGGGTTGAGGCCATCACAGAGGGTCTAGCTATAAGAGAAATTCTAGATTTGTTACGTCAGCAGTAACAACAACAAAAGTAGTTAATCCAACAGATTCAGTAGCAACTACTATTGCAAAAGCAACATCAAGGAGTGAATCAAAGTGTTAATTTCAAATCCTTCCAGAATGTTAAACCTCCTGAGTTTAAGGGTGAGCCTGATCCAGTAGTTGCTGGAGCATGGTTAAAAGAGATGGAGAAAGCTTTCAACCTTGTCCAAATAAGCGATAATTTTAAGACTAATTATACAAGTTATTTCTTGAAAGATGAAGCGAATTACTGGTGGGAGTCAACTAGGGCATTAGAAGGAGAATGTCCTATCCCATGGGCTAGGTTTACAGAGTTATTTTTGGAAAAATATTTCCCTGACTGTGTGCGGAATCAAATGGAGATTGAGTTTCTAGAATTGAAGCAATGCGACAAAAGTGTAGCTGAGTATGAGGCTAAGTTTACAGAGTTGGCTTGATTTGTACCAGACTATGTACACTCTGAAGGCCAAAAGGCAAGGAGGTTTCAACAAGGGTTGAAGCCTGAAATTTATAGTGGAGTTATTGCATTGCAATTTAAGACATATTCTTCCATAGTTCAGGCTTTTGAGTGGCATTTATGACACTTTATAACGCTCCATTAAGCTTTGAATTGGTGTTTTTGTACTCAAGTTATTGGTGTTTTAATGTGTTTTCTAGTGTTTTTACATTTCAGCCATTAATCCGGAATTCAGGTGAATTAGCATTAATTTGATGCTAATACGGTGTTAGGATGGTGTCCAAGGAATAAAGCTCGTGAAGACTAGCTCTTTGTAGCAAGAAAAGAAGAAAAAAAAAAAATTTCTCTAGAAGGTCGGCGCGCCCGCACTATCATAGCACACGGCCGCGCCCGAAGAGCAGAGACACAGCGTGCCCACGCTGATAAAGCGCGCGGCTGCGCCGGGTCGGGATTTCTTGTAATAACCCCAATTTTTGGAAAATTTTTGAAACCCTTATGAATAGTGTTTTTGCTGAATGAGAAAACTTTTCATGCCACACTATGTAGGGGTTCTGATATGGATATTCTGAGATTTTATTAGTACTTTATATGGGATATAAGTGTATGTAAAGATCGTCAGAATCCAAATCCGAACACTTTGATTTTTCCCGGAAATCCACTAGATACGGAGAGAATTGAGTATAAGGTAACAGGATAAAAAGGATTTAAATTAAAGGATTATAGGAGAGGATCATAAAAGGAATATAATATATTGAGAAAGGTTAAGGGAACCTAAGTAATAAGATCCCGGGTATGATCCCTCAAACGATAAACGAAAACGAAAGTTAAGCGAACCGTATAACAGATCAGCGGTCATTAGGCAAACAATTAGGAAGTTAAGCAAAGGGATTAGAGGAAGTGATGTCACCCAACCAATGAGAAGAGGACAAGGAAGGGAGGATGACATAGCAATATGATGTAAGCATGACATAGGGAAGGAGGAGGTGTGGTTGGTTTATAACCACACAAATATAAGGTTATTAAGGTAATTAACCAAAAACAAAACAAAAAACAACCAAGCTAAGCCAAACAAATCAAAAAACACAAAATCATTTCATTCTCATCATCTTGCTCTCGGCTTTTCATCTTTTTCAAGGGCAAGAATTTCAAAAATCAAGTTCCAAGCATTGTTAAATCACAAGGTAATTATCTAAGCTTCCTTGTACATAGATATGGATATGCTATAAGTTTAAGCTCCTAATTCCTTCACAATCTCTTCCAATAAATCAAGGAAGAAGATGGTGAATAGTAACCTTCAAGAAATAACTTTAGTTTTCTTGAATTTTTATGAAAGATTAAGGTTATACAAGCAAGGATCAAGGTTCTTTTAGGCATTCAAAGCTCTTGGGTTGTGTTAGGAAGCTTCAAGGAGGTATAAACAACTTTCACCTTTAACTTATAGTTTGAACTTTGAGTTTTGATGAGTTTATGGATGGATTAATGTATATATAGAAATATCCATGTATGTATAGCAAGATCCATGTATGTTAGATAGTTTGGTTGGATTTGTGGTGATTTTGGATATGAATCTTGGTTAATGGTTAATGAATCTTAAGTTATGGTTAGTAGATCATGTTTGCGGTTGAATAAGTTGGAAAACCTTGAGATTATGGACTGACTTTGCCTTGATATAAGTTGTGTTTGATGTATTGATGATGGTTGGGTGGTTTGTAGTGAATTGGTAAAAAATTGGAGTGGTATAAATATTGGTAATCGCGTAAACATAGCCGTCGTAACGTCCGATTTTCTTTAGACTGTTTTGTGCATAACATTAGGACCCGAGGACCCCCTGCTAGATTATGACCACTGCCATGTTTAGATAGCTCATGTTACGAGCTTCGTTTTGATATGTAGTACGTTCGATTCCGATGCACGGTTTAGGAGAAACGACCGTTTCAAGTAACGGCGTTTCGCGAACGAAACTTTTTCCCTCGCCTTACCTTGAAACATAGGTTAAAGACCAAAAAGGGTTAATTAATGTATGAAACATTTATGGTAAGTGTGTTAGGCAGTTGGTAAGACACTCGCGAAGGAATCGCTTTAAAACTCGTAAAGGTTAAATTATTAAAAATGGTGGAGCCGAGGGTACCCGAGTGACTTAAGCGAATCAGTGAGCGCAAAACGAGCGTTAGAGTCTAAGTTAGTTAAAGTATAGATTTACAAGTGACTTTGGTTTAATTCCAACTTACTTGTTGCTTATAGGTTACCAGACTCGTCCCGAGCCATTCGTAACCCCCAGTCGCTCAGGCAAGTTTTCTACCCGTTATACTGTTGTTGTGATGTAAATATATGTATATGCATTATCTTGTAATATTGCATGATTGTTATTAGCAAATTTTGCGATATATTGGAGCATGCTAATATGGTATATATGCATGTCTGTTTCGTAATCTGGTTATCTATCTGTTGATTTCAATGCTTATAGTTGCATAATACCTATGCTAGAAATAAGCAAGTAGTTGCGTATACCCTTAGTATAGGGGATAAAAGGTGAACATATTTCTAAACCGGGAGTCGATGTTCCCGAGTATATTATATATATATATATATATTTATTTATATATATATATGGATATAGTTTTTAAAAACTATTAATCGAATAAGGTTTATTCGATAACTTTAACTTTATTTTATTATTGAATATTATTTCGAATATTATTCGAAGGCGTATGACTCCTTTACATTATTTATTGAATATTATTTGAATATTCATTTGAGGATGTATGACTCCTTTATTTTATTTAATGAATATTATTTATAATATTCATTCGAGGTATTATGACTCAGCTTATTTTATTTATTGAATATTATTTGAATATTCATTTGAGGATCTATGACTCCGATTAATTGCTGAGATATATTCTTTATTTTATTAAAGAATAAGGTGTCGATAATCAAACTTATTTTTGATTATTCAAATAAAGATATTACTTTCGTATAAGTATATCTTTGATTATTTGCTATTCATTTCAAGTATAAGTTTTAATACTTCTACTTCAATTATTTTATAAAAGATTATTCTTTATGGGAATATTATTTAAATAATAATATTCAGACATTTTCTAAATATTCTGGGGACTGATTTACTTCATTAAATCAGTTTTACTCCAAACACTCTTTAAAGTGTTTTCGAGTCTTTAAAATGATTTTCAAAAGTTAGAGCGGATCCCAAAACTATTTTTATATTTAAGATCTTCCTTTTAAAAAGGGGATTTAAATACTCGCTCAAAACCTGAGGGATCCGGCTCTGTGGTGTGTTTTATATTCGCAACGAGGTTGCTGTTTTGATAAATGAATTGATTACTTACCCAACACTCGGGAAGTAAAATTCTTGGAACAAGTTAATCCATTAACAGGCATCGCCTGGGAAATATCGGTGAGTTCTCCTTTCCAAATGGATACGACTTCTTGGTGGAGCCGTATCAACAAGTTTCTACTTGGGGAAAGTGGGGACAAGCTTTACGTTTCAGAGTCATGGATTTCATCTGAACTAGGAGTGGCGTAAGTGGCCGAGTAGCGCCGGCCCAGCCTTATTATATTGGCCCAAATGGCCTGGAAGTTCCGCTAAGGCGGTCCATTCCTTAGGAGTTCAGTGTTCGGTTGACAAGTAAATCCGACAGGTTCTCCTCTACATGTAGAAAATGGTGGGGTTGTACTACTACGACTGATCATCGTAAGTGGTCTTCCTGGCGCGGCAAACTCCCGTAATGAGTTCATCATCCAATTGGATAATTTCTGCAACACTACCCAGAGCACTTCGATAGAAAGGCTACGGTTGGGCGATTGTTGAGTGTTGGCAGGGTCAAGTTTTCAAAATGATGTTTACATCAAATGAAGTATCTCGTAACTTCATTTTATTTTGATAATATTTTAAAGATTTAATCTATTCAAATCTTGTCTTATAGTCTCATCTATGTGATGAACTTTTGAAGCTAATTATAACTTGAATGGTGGTAGTTCAAGTAGTATTTGGGAAAGAAATAAGTATATTGGGGTATCTTGTAACTTCATCTTTTAAACTTATATCTAATTAATAATTGTCTTATGAATGACAAAGATTTTCAGAAAAACGTTGAGACAAGGTTAGATATATGAGATCACCTTGCAACGATATATTTTTATACAGTTATACACTGGGACCTTGTGTATATTGTGAATGGAAGAGGACTTCCAATATTTTGAAAAGTATATATATGTATATATATATATACTGAATATTTTGCGACTTCATCGCATTAAGATATCAAACTTGGTTCATTTCTTTTGACCAAGACTTTCATGAGTATTATGAGTAGGCTCATATATTGTAAATCATTATACATATTATTTTGGTGGGCTTGCTGCTCACCCTTGCTTTATTTCTTCATCACACAACAACAGTTAGGAAAGATGGCCAGACTCCAGCAGACCCAGCGCAAGCGCGTGGGAAGCGTCCTGCGTCTTCCCGTTGATGTTGTAGCTGCTATAGCTGCAGAGGTAGATCTATTGTAGATCAGACCATCTACTTTTGAGAATCAATTATGTATAATTATAACTTGTGGCAGATAATGGCAATTAACTGTAAATTTATCAAGTAATCATTTTGGGTTGTAATAACTTTTAAATTGTCGATTCAAAGACTTGTACTTATTTAAATTTCATCTCTGAGACTATAACGGGTTGTGGTGTGTGTTAGTGTGGGGTCACAACATAAGGTTATTTATTAATTAAGTGAAGTGATATTGTGGAAAGAAAGACCGTGACGACCCGGATCCCCGACCCCGGATCTGGGGGTGTTACAGAAATGGTATCAGAGCTAAGCGTTATAAACCTCAGAGATGATGGGACGTTAAGATAATAAGTTCACTAAGATAATAAGAACTCTTGCCAAGTTCATAGTCGGGCTACCTAACGTAGTACTGACGGTTAAAACCCTTATGGGAACCCTTATAAATATCGTGATAGAGCGTAGTTCGTTATCGTATATGGTAGCGGGACTCCGAACCCTGAAGTTGAGGAACATCAACGCGATGATGTTTTATTAGTTATTGGAGATCAGATTGTGGATCCGATAGAGTGTCCTAATGCAGGACCGGATGATGTTGATATTGAGGATGTTGTCCTAGTAGGGATAGTTGTTGAGAAGGACCCCATGGAGGATCCTGACAGGATTGGATAAAGGACCACTGATGAATTGATGACCATGGTTTGGTCGACTACCAGAGGTAGGATTGGCCGGTCACTACCGGAGGTTCGTTCAAGTTGTAAAGATAGTAGCCCCTTTAACGCGGCTTACTCGTAAGACTGAGAAGTTCGAATGGACAGAGAAATGCGAGAACAGCTTTCAAGAACTGAAGCAGAGGTTGGTGATGGCCCCTATGCTGGCATTGCCGGATGGAAAAAGGAGATTTTGTGATTTGTAAGTGACGCTTCGCATAAGGAATTAGGGTGCTTCTTAGCACAGCAAGATAATCGCGTCTGCGTCAAGACAATTAAGGTAATATGAAATTCGATATCCCCGCTCATAAGCTTAGGCTCGTGGCAATAGTTTTACCCTAAAGATTGAAGGCACTACTTGTATGGAGAGAAGTGCGAGAATTACCTAAGCCATAAGTGCTCTAGTACATTTTCACGTAGAAAGAGCTCAACATATGCCAGAGGAGGCAGTTAGAGCTAATCAAGAATAATGATTGGGAGATTCTTTATCATTCGGGGAAAGCCAATATGGTGGCTGATGCCCTTAGTAAAAAGGAGAGACTCAAGATGATAATGTCTTTTGGAGAGTTTATAAGAGATTTTGAGAAAATGGAAATAGTAGTGAAGGTAACCGGAGCCGGTACCGAAAAGCTGTTTGAGATAGCAATACAGCCCGAAGTATTGGAAAAGAACATATTGTGCCAGAAAAAGGTGATGAATGAAGGCAGAGAGCCAACAAATAAATATGAGATTAATACCGAGAAAGATGATAAGGGAATAATGAGTTATTCCTATAGAATTTGGGTTCCAAAAGTTCAAGAGCGTAAGGATGAGAACTTAGATGAGAGCCATAGTTTGAGGAATAAGATTTAGAGCAAACCCTGAACGTGATAGTCAGGGAGGTCGCCATGAAGATAGAAGGAACCCATAACATAATGAAGTGGAAAATGAGGATTTTAACGTATAAGATAACCCCAAGTATGGGGAGTAGGAAGAAATATTTAGACGGAGAAAACAAAAGTTGAGCGAGATAAGGAGACCCGAGACGGTACTCCTATACGAAAATTCATGGACCTGCCTAAAAAGAACTTAGACTATTATCCCTAACCACCACCTTGAGGAAACAATGCGGTAGGAAATTCTTTCATGACCTTTAAGTCGCTAAGCTCTCAGAGTTCCAAGGAACAAGCTGACCCAGTCGAGGCAAGAGCCTGGCTAAAGGAAATAGATGAATCATTTGAGATTCTAAATGATTGACGAACCACAAAAGACTGTTTTGTCACTTACCCTCCCAAGAGAGAGACCACCCGCTGGTGAAAGGCCAAGGAAGGCACGGAGCAAGAGATTATAATAAACTGATTAAAGTTCAGCCAATTGTTTTCGGGAAAGTAATTCCCAAGGTTATGGAATAGTGTAAAAGCTTTAGAGCCAGAACAAAGGCAGACGAGTATGATGAATTATGAATCTAAGTGGTAAAAGTTATCAAGATTCGTTCTGAAGACACGAATCTAGAATGACGGGATGTTTGAAATCAATGCTTATGTTGTGTTGGTTCATGAAATAATGATAAGAGAAGGAAAAAAAAAGAAATTGAAGTGGAAAGGAATATAACGGCAATAGAGTTTGAGGTATGATAAGGGAGTTGGGTACGAGGAAACCCTAACGACTCGTAGCAATAGAAATAGAAAAGTATGCATTCGTCAGGATGAGGGTGATTCACCATAAGTTAAAATTGATGGTTGAGGGCATAAGAGATACATATAGTTTATCCCCTGTAAGTTGGGAGGATTCGAGGAACCTTGAGATAATTCGAAGGATAAATAATGAGACGCGGATAGACTAAGGGGATAAGAAAGTAAGAAATTAAGAAAATTGGATGAAGGAAGTGACCTTCAAGAAGGTGAAGTGTAAGACCGGTGGCATGATACCCAGAAAGGGAGACGCCAGATATGAAAGATATCCCAACATTGAGGTGACTGTTGAGATAAACAACAAAAGTAAATAAGGAATTATTAAGAAGAAGTTTACGTTGAACACGACCAATATCTTCCAGAACATCCATGTTATCGTTACCAGATTAGGCAAGAAAAGCGGATAACCGTTGTTATCTTTTGGAGGCCATTTTGATTGACCTCATGTTGTATACAGATGTTATTGTGAAATTAGGCATATACTATCGAGGTGGGAATGATGGAATAAGACACCCTTATCAGGGATATATGACTTGATTTATCCATGGAAGGATGCAGGTACCTTTTAAAGGTGGAATTAAGGATAGAACATCGGTAACTTAAAACGAATCCTAGGGGAATGCATAAAGGTTGGCATTTTACCCTTAATAGGGATAGTATGAGTTTTGACAGTATGAATTGGAAAGGATTAAGGTAATAATAACCTTTAAGGATCAGTGGAGAAATTTTTCAGAAGTATATAGACAATGGTTCTAGTATTAGTAAATGGTATTTTGATATGCCCTGTATATAGGGAATACAGGAGGAACGATTGAACGATAACCTTAGAGGTTTTACAAGGAGAAAGGAAATATTCGAAATTCTCAAGAATAAAATGTTGATAAAGGAAATATGACATAATTATAATGATGCCAAGTGGGGCACGTGTTAAACCACGAGAAAGTATGGATCGAACCAGTAAAGGTCGAAATTATTCAGGGCAATTAGGACCTAAGACAAAAGATGTTCTAAGTACGATCGAGAGTCAGTCGCGACAGTGATTAACCTCTAAAGACTGAGGCAATAACTTATGGAAAAATGGTGATTTTTTTTTACTCATCAGATTTTAAGGAAAGCATTTTCACTCAAGCAGTGATCGGAAATAAGGTAGAAAATTTATTTGGAGGTGGTTAAAATGACATTGACTGTAAGGAAATTTTACTATCAGGAAAGGCCAAAGAGGTGGCCGACACTTTAAAGGTAAGAGGATAATTATAGGCGCGTGTGCCAAAAGAATACAGTGATGATGGTTAAAAATGTGAAAGTTAAATTATGGTTTGGAAGATTGACATTCCTTCTGATGACTGTGCAATATCCAACCGTAATAGTAGTTGGTAAAAGTTTAATTCGTGTAATCGCCATGAACGGGCTATCTATCTTAGGAGGTCCTATCTTGGGATAAGCCAGGACCATGTTTCCAAAAGGACTAGACGAACCTTTGAGTTAAGTCTTCTATTTAAGGAATATGATTAAAAATGGTATTAACCTGCTATCGTTGCTTTGATTGAAACTCTTCTGCACTTTTATCTGCTTCATGTCATGAAGGTACGTCAGAGTTTGGAGTGCTCTTCATGAATTGTGATTGGTGGTTATGTTAACTCCTTAGGAGAATTAGATACGAGATGTATGGACTCCGTATGGTTAGTTATTAAGACTTCATGGAAAATGAATGACTACAGTAGGTCAGTGGTGGACCATAGTAAGGTAGTAATGATTCTGCGAGTAATGAGCTGATTACAACCGTGAGAGTTGTATTGGAATGGGTGTTGAGATTGAGTACCACTAATCGGGTCGTGGTAGTGTATAAGTTATCATTGATAGACTAATTAAGTAGAGTATCTACCTAGTGATTTATTATTCTTTCTTATCAATAGAGAGTCGTATTACCCATACGAAGAAGGTTGCGGTGCAAGCATAGAATTCAAGTAACGATGATGTCTAGAATGAGATCCCAGATTCGATTTTCGATGTCGAGGGAGTTTCAAAGGTAATTGTGTATAAGCTCGAGGAAGAGCATGGGTCCATAGAATGATGGACGGGATAGCGAAAATATTTAGGCACGTGAAATGCGATGCTATAATACTTGATGTTGATATAAATACATATATGTTTTGTTCTTCTATGACAAACCTCTATAGTTCAGAGGTAGATTCCAAGCCAGATATTTTATGGCAATAAAATTTTTTTATGAATATACAATTCTCTTAAATTTGTTCTTTTCTCTTCTTTTCATTTCATGTAAGCTGAGAAGAACAACCCTTCCAGAAGGGGAGGTATTGCCGAATGACTATCTATCTGTGTGATAGAAGCCGAGTAGGATACCAACTATTGTTTAATTGCTTGTCAAGTACTAAAGGCTGGCCACCTTCTGTACTAACTATGCGATATAACAAGTGTTCATGATCATAGTGATCTCTCAACAAATTCCTTTACTTCTATTTGATTGATCAAATTTTGGAAAATAGAAACAACTGAAAAAGGAGTAATAAAGTGGTGGTAGTATGCGGAATGGGAACACATTCGTGATACTAAGGTTGACGTGGTTATTAAAAGGTTATAGAACGCTAACGAGCAAAAGTATAACCAGTATAATATTAGGAACGGAAGGTAGTAGCGATTACGAACTGGAAAAGAATGGGTATTGAGAAGCAAAAGTTCTAATAATAAAAGCTATAATGAGAGTCTGTGCAATAGACTTGAAAGAATTTGGAATGATCACTTAATTCGGATTGAGTTATCTTATGACAATAGATCATATGTCATTATCGAGATGTCGCCTTATGAGATCCTTGAGGGAAGATAATGTCGATCTCCCTTATGTTAGGATGAAGTTGTAGAGCGCAAGATGCTCGGACCCGCAGTAGTCCAAAGGACCCAGGATATGATAGATCTAATCAGAGGACGGCTGGTAGTAGCCCAAGATGGACATGATAAGTATGTTGATTTGACACGAAAGGATAAAGAGTATGAATTAGGGGACCTAGTAATGTATAGGTATCCCTTGGAAAGGATTGATGAGGTTCGGAAAGAAAGGAAAGCTAAGTCTACAATTTGTTGGACCGTTGGATATATTAAGACGTTTGGGAAGTTAGCATATGAGCTAGCCCTAACCCCGAACATGTAGCAGGTCGTAACGTGTTTCACGTATCAATGTTAAGGAAGTGTAATTCAGATGCCAGATAAATAGAGGCGTATGAGCGCATAGACATGCAACTAGACGTAACCTATATGGAGCAACCAGGAAGGGTTATAGAGTGAAAAGGAACAAGTGCTTAGGGGAAGGATTATCAAACTAGGCAGAGTTTGGTGGCAGGACCACAATATGGGAAAATTTACTTGAGAGTTAGAAAGTGCAATACTAAGAAAGTATCCCTATTCATTTCTATCTGATTCCGGGACGGAATCCTTTTAAGGAGGGGAGACTGTAATAACCCCAATTTTTGGAAAATTTTTGAAACCCTTATGAATAGTGTTTTTGCTGAATGAGAAAACTTTTCATGCCACACTATGTAGGGGTTCTGATATGGATATTCTGAGATTTTATTAGTACTTTATATGGGATATAAGTGTATGTAAAGATCGTCAGAATCCAAATCCGAACACTTTGATTTTTCCCGGAAATCCACTAGATACGGAGAGAATTGAGTATAAGGTAACAGGATAAAAAGGATTTAAATTAAAGGATTATAGGAGAGGATCATAAAAGGAATATAATATATTGAGAAAGGTTAAGGGAACCTAAGTAATAAGATCCCGGG
This sequence comes from Apium graveolens, assembly GCF_009905375.1. Classification (NCBI taxonomy): domain Eukaryota; kingdom Viridiplantae; phylum Streptophyta; class Magnoliopsida; order Apiales; family Apiaceae; genus Apium; species Apium graveolens. The sequence goes on from NC_133653.1 coordinate 120,872,970, forward strand.
TATGATCCCTCAAACGATAAACGAAAACGAAAGTTAAGCGAACCGTATAACAGATCAGCGGTCATTAGGCAAACAATTAGGAAGTTAAGCAAAGGGATTAGAGGAAGTGATGTCACCCAACCAATGAGAAGAGGACAAGGAAGGGAGGATGACATAGCAATATGATGTAAGCATGACATAGGGAAGGAGGAGGTGTGGTTGGTTTATAACCACACAAATATAAGGTTATTAAGGTAATTAACCAAAAACAAAACAAAAACAACCAAGCTAAGCCAAACAAATCAAAAAACACAAAATCATTTCATTCTCATCATCTTGCTCTCGGCTTTTCATCTTTTTCAAGGGCAAGAATTTCAAAAATCAAGTTCCAAGCATTGTTAAATCACAAGGTAATTATCTAAGCTTCCTTGTACATAGATATGGATATGCTATAAGTTTAAGCTCCTAATTCCTTCACAATCTCTTCCAATAAATCAAGGAAGAAGATGGTGAATAGTAACCTTCAAGAAATAACTTTAGTTTTCTTGAATTTTTATGAAAGATTAAGGTTATACAAGCAAGGATCAAGGTTCTTTTAGGCATTCAAAGCTCTTGGGTTGTGTTAGGAAGCTTCAAGGAGGTATAAACAACTTTCACCTTTAACTTATAGTTTGAACTTTGAGTTTTGATGAGTTTATGGATGGATTAATGTATATATAGAAATATCCATGTATGTATAGCAAGATCCATGTATGTTAGATAGTTTGGTTGGATTTGTGGTGATTTTGGATATGAATCTTGGTTAATGGTTAATGAATCTTAAGTTATGGTTAGTAGATCATGTTTGCGGTTGAATAAGTTGGAAAACCTTGAGATTATGGACTGACTTTGCCTTGATATAAGTTGTGTTTGATGTATTGATGATGGTTGGGTGGTTTGTAGTGAATTGGTAAAAATTGGAGTGGTATAAATATTGGTAATCGCGTAAACATAGCCGTCGTAACGTCCGATTTTCTTTAGACTGTTTTGTGCATAACATTAGGACCCGAGGACCCCCTGCTAGATTATGACCACTGCCATGTTTAGATAGCTCATGTTACGAGCTTCGTTTTGATATGTAGTACGTTCGATTCCGATGCACGGTTTAGGAGAAACGACCGTTTCAAGTAACGGCGTTTCGCGAACGAAACTTTTCCCTCGCCTTACCTTGAAACATAGGTTAAAGACCAAAAAGGGTTAATTAATGTATGAAACATTTATGGTAAGTGTGTTAGGCAGTTGGTAAGACACTCGCGAAGGAATCGCTTTAAAACTCGTAAAGGTTAAATTATTAAAAATGGTGGAGCCGAGGGTACCCGAGTGACTTAAGCGAATCAGTGAGCGCAAAACGAGCGTTAGAGTCTAAGTTAGTTAAAGTATAGATTTACAAGTGACTTTGGTTTAATTCCAACTTACTTGTTGCTTTATAGGTTACCAGACTCGTCCCGAGCCATTCGTAACCCCCAGTCGCTCAGGCAAGTTTTCTACCCGTTATACTGTTGTTGTGATGTAAATATATGTATATGCATTATCTTGTAATATTGCATGATTGTTATTAGCAAATTTTGCGATATATTGGAGCATGCTAATATGGTATATATGCATGTCTGTTTCGTAATCTGGTTATCTATCTGTTGATTTCAATGCTTATAGTTGCATAATACCTATGCTAGAAATAAGCAAGTAGTTGCGTATACCCTTAGTATAGGGGATAAAAGGTGAACATATTTCTAAACCGGGAGTCGATGTTCCCGAGTATATTATATATATATATATTTATTTATATATATATATATGGATATAGTTTTTAAAAACTATTAATCGAATAAGGTTTATTCGATAACTTTAACTTTATTTTATTATTGAATATTATTTCGAATATTATTCGAAGGCGTATGACTCCTTTACATTATTTATTGGATATTACTTGGACATTCATTGAGGATGTATGACTCCTTTATTTTATTTAATGAATATTATTTATAATATTCATTCGAGGTATTATGACTCAGCTTATTTTATTTATTGAATATTATTTGAATATTCATTTGAGGATCTATGACTCCGATTATTTGCTGAGATATATTCTTTATTTTATTAAAGAATAAGGTGTCGATAATCAAACTTATTTTTGATTATTCAAATAAAGATATTACTTTCGTATAAGTATATCTTTGATTATTTGCTATTCATTTCAAGTATAAGTTTTAATACTTCTACTTCAATTATTTTATAAGCGATTATTTTTATGGGAATATTATTAAATAATAATATTCAGACATTTTCTAAATATTCTGGGGACTGATTTACTTCATTAAATCAGTTTTACTCCAAACACTCTTTAAAGTGTTTTCGAGTCTTTAAAATGATTTTCAAAAGTTAGAGCGGATCCCAAAACTATTTTTATATTTAAGATCTTCCTTTTAAAAAGGGGATTTAAATACTCGCTCAAAACCTGGGGGATCCAGCTCGGTGGTGTGTTTTATATTCGCAACAAGGTTGCTGTCTTGGTAAAAGAGTTTTTGATTACTTACCCAATATTCGAGAAGTAAAATTCTTGGAACAAGTTAATCCATTAACAGGCATCGCCTGGGAAATATCGGTGAGTTTTCCTTTCCAACTAGGTACGACTTCTTGTGGAGCGTATCAACAAGTTTCTACTTGGGGAAAGGGGGAAACAGAGCTTTACGTTTCAGAGTCATGGATTTCATCTGAACTAGGAGTGGCGTAAGTGGTCGAGTAGCGCCGGCCCAGCCTTATTATATTGGCCCAAATGGCCTGGAAGTTCCGCTAAGGCGGTCCATTCCTTAGGAGTTCAGTGTTCGGTTGACAAGTAAATCCGACAGGTTCTCCTCTACATGTAGAAAATGGTGGGGTTGTACTACTACGACTGATCATCGTAAGTGGTCTTCCTGGCGCGGCAAACTCCCGTAATGAGTTCATCATCCAATTGGATAATTTCTGCAACACTACCCAGAGCACTTCGATAGAAAGGCTACGGTTGGGCGATTGTTGGGTGTTGGCAGGGTCAAGTTTTCAAAATGATGTTTACATCAAATGAAGTATCTCGTAACTTCATTTTATTTTGATAATATTTTAAAGATTTAATCTATTCAAATCTTGTCTTATAGTCTCATCTATGTGATGAACTTTTGAAATTAATTATAACTTGAACGGTGGTAGTTCAAGTAGTATTTGGAAAAGATATAAGTATATTGGGGTATCTTGTAACTTCATCTTTTAAACTTATATCTAATTAATAATTGTCTTATGAATGACAAAGATTTTCAGAAAAACGTTGAGACAAGGTTAGATATATGAGATCACCTTGCAACGATATTTTTATATACAGTTATACACTGGGACTTGTGTATATTATGCATGGAAGAGGACTTCCAATATTTTGAAAAGTATATATGTATATATACTGAATATTTTGCGACTTCATCGCATTAAGATATCAAACTTGGTTCATTTCTTTTGACCAAGACTTTCATGAGTATTATGAGTAGGCTCATATATTGTAAATCATTATATATATTATTTTGGTGGGCTTGCTGCTCACCCTTGCTTTATTTCTTCATCACACAACAACAGTTAGGAAAGATGGCCAGACTCCAGCAGACCCAGCGCAAGCGCGTGGGAAGCGTCCTGTGTCTTCCCGTTGATGTTGTAGCTGCTATAGATGCAGAGGTAGATCTATTGTAGATCAGACCATCTACTTTTGAGAATCAATTATGTATAATTATAACTTGTGGCAGATAATGGCAATTAACTGTAAATTTATCAAGTAATCATTTTGGGTTGTAATAACTTTTAAATTGTGGATTCAAAGACTTGTACTTATTTAAATTTCATCTCTGAGACTATAACGGGTTGTGGTGTGTGATAGTGTGGGGTCACAGCATAAGGTTATTTATTAATTAAGTGAAGTGATATTGTGGAAAGAAAGACCGTGACGACCCGGGTCCCCGACCCCGGATCTGGGGGTGTTACAGAAATGGTATCAGAGCCAAGCGTTATAAACCTCAGAGATGATGGGACGTTAAGATAATAAGTTAACTAAGATAATAAGAACTCTTGCCAAGTTCATAGTCGGGCTACCTAACGTAGTACTGACAGTTAAAACCCTTATGGGAACCCTTATAAATATCGTGATAGGAGCGTAGTTCATTATCGTATATGGTAGCGGGACTCCGAACCCTGAAGTTGAGGAACATCAACGCGATGATGTTTTATTAGTTATTGGAGATCAGATTGTGGATCCGATAGAGTGTCCTAATGCAGGACCGGATGATGTTGATATTGAGGATGTTGTCCTAGTAGGGATAGTTGTTGAGAAGGACCCCATGGAGGATCCTGACAGGATTGGATAAAGGACCACTGATGAATTGATGACCATGGTTTGGTCGACTACCAGAGGTAGGATTGGCCGGTCACTACCGGAGGTTCGTTCAAGTTGTAAAGATAGTAGCCCCTTTAACACGGCTTACTCGTAAGACTGAGAAGTTCGAATGGACAGAGAAATGCGAGAACAGCTTTCAAGAACTGAAGCAAAGGTTGGTGACGTTCCCTATGTTGGCGTTGCCGGATGGAAAATGAGATTTTGTGATTTGTAAGTGACGCTTCGCATAAGGAATTAGGGTGCTTCTTATATAGCACAGCAAGATAATCGCGTCTGCGTCAAGACAATTAAGGGAATTTAAAATTCGATATCCCCACCCATGAGCTTGGGCTCGTGGCAATAGTTTTGCCCTAAAGATTTGAGGCACTACTTGTATGGAGAGAAGTGTGAGATTCACAAACCATAGGAGCTCTAGTACATTCTTACGTAGAAAGAGCTCAACATACGCCAGAGGAGGCGGTTAGAGCAAATCAAGAATTATGATTGGGAGATTCTTTATCATTCGGGGAAAGCCAATATGATGGCTGATGCCCTTAGTAAAAAGGAGAGACTCAAGATGATAATGTCTTTGGGAGAGTTTATAAGAGATTTTGGAAATAGTAGTGAAGGTAACTGGAGCCGGTACCGATAAGCTGTTTGAGATAGCAATACAACCCGAAGTATTGGAAAAGAACATATTGTGCCAGTAAAAGTGATGAATGAAGGCAGAGAGCCAACAAATAGGTATGA